>NC_141163.1:18697930-19012791 GCF_053477565.2 Lygodium microphyllum
CCCCAGTTCCCGACTGGCTACTCGAATAAAAGTATGGTTTTGAAGCTGAGGTAAAAGCATCCTCAATTTGATGGAAAGCTCCTGTTGTGATGCCAGACACAGATTTCTGCACGTTGGTAGAGGAAAATCAGTCAGTAGAGATTTCCAAGTCCACATTGGCAGTGCTAAAACAGAATCAACTATTAAACAAATTTGGGGCGCAAAAAAAAAGGGCTTGTGTAAGCACTCAAATGGGATTATAGCCAAGAAAACATGATACCTCTTGAGAAAAGGTACTCTGCATACAAGACTCTGCCTCAGTCATCCGGCGACAATCGGTATGATCCTCGACTGCATGCCAGCAGATCCTTTTCTGCCTCATCTCACTCTCATCATCGGTGCATGCATCAGTTCGTTTACTTTGAGGAACGATGCTTTGTAGCATCTTTCTGCTGCTACCATTAGCTTCAGTAGTCCTGCTTTCCAATGTGGAACTATTTGCTGGAAGTTGAGGCAGTCTGAGTGACACTGACGGCGTGGCGCAACCACCCAATTGCTCTTTGGAAGCTTCAATGGCTGCAGGGAGCCAATTCACAGCACACGAGCCATGTCACCATGTGCAATTTGGCATAGGCACACAGAGCCTTACTTTATTGTAATTGAAAATCGGGCAGCTGCCCTAAGAAGACGCATTACGAATTTCCTTACCCTTGTGCAGCAGTTGCATGCAGAATGGAAGCTCTCTTTTGAAGGCTTCTATCTTCCTGCGCTCGTCCTCCAGAGCTTTAAGATAGTCTTCAAGCCTGCGCATTTTCTCCACATGATGATCCGCGTCCTTGAAGCAACCTGCAGAGGCGCTGGCGCTGAGCGAGGACCGACACTGCAGGACGAGCTCCGTGGGAGATGCCATGATTCACAGCAGAGCCTGAGAGAGAGTGGGAAATGTGGCAAGAAAGACCATGAGGGCGAGATCCTTTGTCCGCAAAAGAGTCTTGGACGGGCAATGGGGAAAGGCATGAGAGGACTCAAGGAATAGAAACAACTGTTGGGAGCCTAGAGTGGGAGCAGGGGATAGGGAGTGTAAAAGGTGGGGGGCGAATAAACAAGGGTGGAAAGGCAAACTTGGAAGGAAGGAATAAAGGGAATTAGCGTATGAAGGGGAGAAAGCGGTGCGTGTGCGTGCGCGTGTGTGCGTGAGAGAGAAATAGAGGGTGATGCAATGCAGGAGGAGATTAAGCCATGGCTGCTCTGATCCCAAAAACCCTAATCAGACAGAGAGAGTCGGGCAAGAGGGAGGTAAAGTGGGAGGGGAAGGAGGAAGGGACAAGGGAATCACACACAGGATATCTGGTTGAAGAAGGAGGGATCAAGAGAGGGTATATTACTTACACATAGTGCCATCAAAAGATCATCAAAAGAAGGGCTAGCCTGCCTATGAGAAGAGAGAGAAGGAACATCAAGAAGAAAGAAGAAGCAGGGAGGAGAGGGAATAGAACCTCAGAAGATTCAAACGACAGTACCCCCCGCGGGATATTCTGGAATAAAGTGGTGGCCTGCCCGCTGCTGATGTGGACAGGCCAACCAGAAAACGCCTCGCCCGCGGTTTTCCACGTGGCGCGCTGTCACGGCCACGTCGGAAAATGAAAAAGGTCAGTGCGCACAGAATCAGCAACAGAATAATCGGTGGGTCTAAGGCGCGTTGCACACTGGTGTGCCCGCAGACAGCAGCATGCAATGAAGGGGCGTGGAACCCAATCCTCTCCAGCAGGCAACATCCCCTGGGCCCTGCCCGAGGGGACTCGGGACTCGGGAGAGAAATCCACACTCTAAAACTGTCACGCTAACGTCGAGAAGAAAGGAGTAAGCATGCTTTTGAAGGACATCATACCTATTTTTGGGTCCTTAGCATGTATTTTACTTTTGCTTTTCTAACATGTTTCTCACCCTCCAAAGTTCATCTATATCTATACTACATTATTATTTGAGCTACAAGTTCGGGAGGTGTCGAAGCACTAGGGAGCTCCCGAACCTAGCTCCCAACCCAAATCAAAGTTTACATGTGCCATTAATTGCTTATATGATTGGGGGCTGAGAGAAATATAAGTGATCATTAATCTCTCACATGATCGGGGGCAAAGAGAAACGTGGTCTCTTTCCACCACCTCCTCCTCTCACTCACTCTCACTCTCACTCGCACTCTCAGGCAACACGTAAGAGCAGAACAAGAGCATCAGCAGTGTGTAGGCAACATGCAATAGGCACAAGCAGGCAGGTCAGTGCCCCCCCCTCTCTCTCAGGACTCTAATCCGGTAGTCCGACTACCACAGTCTCCAGTTTGGCACATAGTCTAGTCCGACAACCATGCAGTCTCTCTCTCTGTCTCTCTCTCTCGACAGCAGTCTCAGTCCGTGGGAGGCAACACAAAGTCAACAACACACACACACACATCGACTCTCTCTCTCTCTCTCTCTCTCTCTCTCTCTCTCTCTCTCTCTCTCTCTCTCTCTCTCTCTCTCTCTCTCTCTCTCTCTCTCTCTCTCTCTCTCTCTCTCTCTGTGCGCCATAGGACTGGGCCAAAAGAATCAGGGGGGGTTGATCGCAGTGAAAGGCCTCTGGACCAATAAGAGGACTCTGAAAGTTGGCATAGGAAATGGAATATGCCAAAGGTGTAGTATCCAGGTAGAATCTATCCTTCATTTGTTTCTTAATTGCTCTCAGAATACTAACATATTTTGTTTATTGCAGGTTTTAATCTTGAAGTGGCACCCCACTAAGATCACTTGGAAAGAATTATTGTTAGGGGAAATTTATGGTGTACCCCCCCCCCCCCCCCCCCCCCCGCTCTAGAATTGGTTGAGAAGTCTCTATTTGTGGAACATATGGATATGCAGGAATAAAATGGTATTTGAAAAGCAATTTGTTGATCCTCTCTGGGGTTTTAAGTCTGATTTGTTTTTGCAGGATGAAAATGAGGCAAATAAGATCATTCAACAATGTGAAGACATCAAGAAAGACATCAAGAAAGAAGATCAGGAGATGGAGGTGGCAGCCATGATAGCAAAAATTAAAAAAAAGGATGCAGAATAGAATCATGAAGAATGAAGAGAAGACACCTTCTCTAGGGACTGCAGTAATAGAACTAAGTTTAGGAAAATACAAGAAAAGCTAGCTCATGCTTTTTTGGACTTGTTCAATGATAAAGATATGGTCTTTTTTTATCCAGGTTGCTCCCCTGTAATGGAGCGTGAATTACTACATATCTTGTAAATTTTCCTTTTAATACATACTTAAAGCTTCCTACAAAAAAAAAAAGAATCGGGCGGGCGAGGGGGGGGGGGGAAGAGACAATGTGTTAGTTGCCCAGGCACTTGGGGGGAGACAAGACAACTGCCCAGCGACTCGGGCCGAGGGGAGCTGCCTCGCGTCTCTCTCTCTCTCTCTCTCTCTCTCTCTCTCTCTCTCTCTCTCTCTCTCTCTCTCTCTCTCTCTCTCTCTCTCTCTCTCTCTCTCTCTCTCTCTCTCTCTCTCTCTCTCTCTCTCTTAGGAGGACTTGGAGGGCATGGGCCATTGGCCGGAGATGGCGGGGAGGACGGGGGGGCCGCCATTGGCTAAGAGGACAGGGAGTTGTCAAAAGGAGCAGGCCAACGTGAGTTGCTGCCCGCCAGTGCCATGAGAGGGGAAGAAGGCTAGCACCACGAGGAGCCTCTGTCGTCCCACGACAAGCCTTTACCGCCCTAGATAACTAAGTCATATGTTAATCTGTTAGTATCCTAACTAACTATATAACTAAGTTAGTTAGGATACTAACTAACTACTAACTGACTAATTATAATGTATAGTTAGTAAAATATATATAGTTACTACTATATATATAACTAACTAACTATATATATAGTTAATTATATAGATATAGTTAGTATCAAAAAGATATTATACTAACTATAGTTAGTATATAGTTACTATAATATATATAGTTTATATATATAGTTAGTTATATATATAGTTACTACTATATATATAGTTTGTGTGTGTGTGTGTAGTTAGTTAGTTAGTTAACTAGTCTAATTTTTTATTAGAGTAGTAAGTTTTTTTGTTGTTTTAATTTTTTTAAATTTTATTTGCGGTAGGTTTAATTTTGTTGTTTTGGTATAAGTTAAGGGGTTTTAATTATTTTTATTTATAGATTTAGTTAGTTAGTTAGTTCATTAGTATAATATATAGTTAATAGTTTATATAACTAAGTTAGTATACTAACTAACTAACTACTATATATTAACTAACTACTATATATATATAGTTAGTTATATGTATTGTTAGATTAGATTAGTTGGTTTAATTTAGTAAGTTAGTATAGTTTAGTTAGTTAGATTAGATTAGTTAGTTTAATTTAGTTAGTTTAATTTAGTTAGTCAGCTAATCTACTTTTTTTATTAGAGTAGTAAGTTTTTTTGTTGTTTTAATTTTTTGTTTTATTTTATTTGCGATTGGTTTAATTTTGTTGTTTTGGTATAAGTTAGTAGGTTTTAATTATAAATAAATGTTTAATTTTATTTGTGATTGTTTTGATTTTGTTGTTTTTGTATAAGTTACTAGGTTTTAAATATTTTTTATTTATAGATATAGTTAGTTAGTTAGTTAGTATACTAACTATAACTAACTATAGTTAGTATAATATATAGTTAGTTAAACTACTATATATATATGTATATATATATATATATATATATATATATATATAAACTAACTACTATATAGTTAGTAATATAGATATAGTGGTTGGGTAAGTTAGTTATTAGAGGGGGATGGTGAGAGATTAATAATAATTGTAAGTTAGTCATTAGTTACTTAGTTGGTAGGTTAGTCATTAGTAGCTTAGTAGGTTAGTTGTTAGTAGCTTAGCTAGTTTTAGTGGTTAGGTAGGTTAGTTAGAGTGCATTGTTGTAACTTAGTTACGTGTTAGTTATGGGGAGAAGAGAGAGAGAGAGAGAAAGGGAAAGAGAGAGAGAGGGAGAGAGGTAGGTCGGTTTGCTTGGTGCAGTTTAATTTATTGGTGTTTTGGTTTTCTTGATACAGTTTTGTTTATGGGATTGGTCATTGGGGTAGTTTTTTACAACTATTATTCAGGTTGGTGATCTCTTTCTCTCTTCCAGGTTGTACTTTTGTTTTGCTGTGTTTGTTAGTTTATTAGTTGTTTTTATTGGTTTGGTATGTGGGTTGGTTAGTTAGTTAACTAATCTACTTTTTTTTAAAGAGTAGTAAGTTTTTTTGTTGTTTTATTTTATTTGTGGTTGGTTTAATTTTGTTGTTTTGGTATAAGTTAGTAGGTTTTAATTATTTTTTATTGATAGATATAGTTAGTTAGTTAGTATACTAACTATATACTAACTATAGTTAGTATATAGTTAGTATAATATATAGTTAGTTAAACTACTATATATATATATATAGATAGACTAACTACTATATAGTTAGTAATATAGATATAGTGGTTGGGTAAGTTAGTTATTAGAGGGGGATGGTGAGAGATTAATAATAATTGTAAGTTAGTTATTAGTTACTTAGATGGTAGGTTAGTCGTAGTAGCTTAGTTGTTAGTAGCTTAGTTAGTTTTAGTGGTTAGGTAGGTTAGTAGAGTGCATTGTTGTAACTTAGTTACGGGTTAGTTATGGGGGGGAGAGAGAGAGAAAGGAAAATAGAGAGAGACAGGGAGAGAGGTAGGTTGGTTTGCTTGGTGCAATTTAATTTATTGGTGTTTTGGTTTGCTTGGTACAGTTTTGTTTGTGGGATTGGTCGTTGGGGCAGTTTTTTACGACTATTGTTTAGGTTGGTGATCTATTTCTCTCTTCTAGGTTGTAATTTTGTTTTGCTGTGTTTGTTAGTTTATCAGTTGTTTTTATTGGTTTGGTATGTGGGTTGGTTGGTTGGTTTTTTGTTACATTTTTGTTTCTTAGTTGGTTAGTTAGTTAGTAGGTTGATTAGTTTAGTTAGTATGTTAGTTGGTCATGTAGTTATAGAGAGAAATCTATATGATATTAGTTAGTTTGTTAGCTATTAGTAGGTCCCGTTGTCTTCTCTCACCTCTGTCTCTCCTTCTCCTTCTCCTTCTTCTCTCTCTATCTCTTTGTCTTCTTTTTATTATTATTATTCTCTCTCTTTCTCTCTTCTTTTTCTCTCTCTCTCTCTCATCTCCTTCTTCTCCCTCTTCTCTCACCTCTCTCCTTTTTCTTCTTCTTTATTATCCCCATGCTCTCTCTCTCTCTCTCTCTCTCTCTCTCTCTCTCTCTCTCTCTCTCTTGGTTAGTTAGTAGGTTGGCTAGTTTAGTTGGTGGGTTACTTTAGTTTAGGGTTAGTTAGTTAGTTTAGTTATTTACTATATTATTGTCTATTAATATTTGGTTATTTAGTTAGGTGGAGAGAGAGAGAGAGAGAGAGAGAGAGAGAGAGAGAGAGAGTAGCTTGGTTGTGTTGGTTATGTTGGTTAGTTAGTGCATTGCTTGGTTGGTTAGGTGTAGAGAGAGGGAGAGGGAGAAGCAAAGAGAGAAGGTTAGTTGAACTTTGGCAGAATTAGATATGGTAGTTTTCGTTGTTTTTAAATTTTGAGAATATTTTATATATCCCTTAAGGTTAACGCGTGCTTTTTGCCTAGTATGGAGGCTTCTGCAGCAAACAAGAATATGTCTATAGAACAGTGCACTCCTAATGTGCAAATGAATGTACGCAAAATAAAGGAGTTCACAAGGAAGAAGGCAGTTTGTCGTGCACTTAAGCATGTTGGAGGGCATGATAGCTCCATTGGTTCCTTGAGGTTTACTCGTCACTTGGATGGGATTGAAAAGCAAGTGAAGACACTATTTCACGTCAAAAAGCTTTGATTTCTATTTGTGAGAACATTGGTGACCGTCTACAAAGGATTGAGAGAATGTTGGAAGATAAATACGAAGGGCACCTTGCTGATGGAGTAATGATAAAGGGCGAGTTAGAAGAGATTAGGGGTTATATAGGTGACATTTATGAACATATCTAGAAAATTTAGTGGCCAATTGGTGGATCTTTGGACGATCAAGAAGAGAAGTTAAAAGACCTTCTTAATAGTGCATGTCATATAGAGGATGGAGTATATGAGTTGATTGCTCACAAGAACGAGAGCTTGGTTGCACCGAAGAACATTGCTCTTGATGTGCAACTTACTTCTTTGAGAGTTTATCTTAATAGATTTTCAGCAATGTTAATGCAGGTGAATCACTGTGTTGGCTCATCTTCTGCCACTGGAGAACATTGCCCTTGATATGCACCAGAGAACATTGCTTCTTTGAAGAGTGGTTCACAATAGGTTTTTGGCAATGTTAACCAATTCTTCTTTGCCATGGTTTTCTTGGTATATGTAATCCCTACAAGAATTTTTAAATGAATTGTTTGATGAAAATCTCTATTTTGAAACACATTGTCTGTCTCTTGCAAATTATAAAATTGCTTTTAAACCATTTTAATAGTCCCTTTTTCTCTCTATTTCTCTCTCGATTACTATACAATTTTGCTCATGTGCTTTTGTAACTTAGATTAGATTAGACACATAGAACGATTGAATAATTGACATGTTGGGAAGTTTTGTATAGTTTAGTTTTGCAATCAGGGTACATATGCCTCTCTTTCTTAGTGGGTTGGTACATGTGCCTCTCTCTGTTCGTTATTGTGAGTTGGTAAGTTATTATAAGCCATCTTAAAATATTGTCCTATGGGATTGGCATCAATAAGTATTTTGAGACTTAGAACACCTTCCTATGTAGGATATGTTCTTTTCTCTCAAGAATGTGCATATGTACATGAATGAATATCCATTGGCAGGGCCTTTAGGCAATGCATGGTTGGCGCTCGATGACTCCCATGTGTGCATGATGGCACTCATGTGTAGCATACATACATTCTTTCGTACACTTATGGTTGTGAATGTGTCTATCGCTTATATGTTGAATAGCTTTGAGATTTATTTGTTGTATGACTCTTATGTTCTCTTTAAATTTTGGTGTAGCCATGGAACAAAGCAAAGCCATGGGAGATATTCTTGACATAGTTCTTTCGACTCCATTGAATGTAGTGGATTCGGTTGAATTAAGCAAAATGGCAACGACATCATCTCTTCAACACTTGCCAGCTTGGAGCCATTCACATGGGCATGGAAGATAGTTGCTTTAATTGTGCTTGCATCAAAGTGCTGTATATATTTTTGGAGATGATCGTTTATATATTTCATTGTAGCCAACGTATGTGCTCTAATAGAATAAATGTGTGAAAAATGAAAGAGGTGGCAAGGGGACAAGAGACCCATGTTGCTAAATGTACAAGAGCTACAAAGATTCAGAGAAACACGAGGGCTACGTCAAGTGCTTCGGACTTTAAAAATCTTGAGGCCAGGATGAATGAGTTGATGGAAATGCAAGCGGGTTTATGTGCGCGTGTTGATCATGCACTTGCCATGTACTCGATGGAGTTACATGAACAGGCTAAAGGTCTGTATGGTATTGTGTGTGAGACAAAGCACATGCAGGGTGTTCTCCAGCAAGTGTCGATTGATCTAGGTGGTGAAGTAAGGGCACTTTCAGCAATTATTAATGATACAAGTAGATTAGTGAATCTATTGGTGAATGATATGTGGGCTTCGTTTTGGGGGCTTGGAGATGACCATGAACCTATGATTTGCCAGAGGGGTTGTCAGTTGCCGTTCTTGTAATTTCAAATGAATGTTAGTAGGTTTAATGCATTGATGCAACAATTGAGCCATCAGATGAATGGTCGCATCTAAGGAGAAAGAATTGCTTAGGGTAGAACTTATAGGTTCAGATTGTCTTTCATATTTTAAAGTGCTTGGGCTAGCACTTTTTGTGATAATATACGCTTCTTTTTTGTAAATCCTACATGGAATGTGCTAAGGTGTGCAACACTTTTTGATATAACAAAGCGTATTTGAGTAAAATGTATTGAGTGTGTATAATGTGATGTCTCTTTCTTGAGGTTTACATTGAGCAGTTTTGATAATCCAGTGATGGGTAGTATATTTACATTCAATGTATTGCGTACATCAAATGTACGCAATACATTTAGTTTTGAAATCAAACCATGCCTTTAATAAAGTATATTGATAATCGTATCTGTGGTTGCATGTTTACTTTGTTTGTTAGTTAATTGAAATGGATCAATTATGTATGTGTTTATATCTAAATTCTCAATCTCAACAAAACGGCTCACACACACACACACACACACACACACACACACACACACACACACACATTGGCGGGCCGAACGTCTTTGTAGACAGATACATTGACATGGCTACAAGCATTAACTCAAATACATTGACTTGTTAGTTAATTGAAATGGATCAATTATGTATGTGTTTATATCTAAATTCTCAATCTCAACAAAACGGCTAACACACACACACACACACACACATACACACATTGGCGGGCCCAATGTCTTTGTAGACAGATACATTGACATGGCTACAAGCATTAACTCAAATACATTGACTTGGCATTGTGTGTCTTTTTAATCTTTAATATTTAAATATTAAATTTGTTTGTACATATATGATGAGCCATACCTTTGATGGAATTAGTTGATAACAAATTTTGTGGCCATCCAATCGATATGGGGTGTTTGCAGCGAGCAACTAGCAAAGACTATGTGTTGCATGTTCATAGGGATGTGCTTATATCTACAAGGTATGAGCAATGGTAGGTTGCTAGGCTCAGGGCACTCGGAAAGGGATTTTAGATCATGATAGACCCATTTGTAGGGACATTGAAAACTTGCCTCTTCATTAGGAGATTCTAAATGGTCATCATGAACTAGGCTAGCCATAGTTTGGTATAGACTTGGCTAATGTTTTGCAATCAGTGGAGAGAACCATTAGGGGATTTCAAGTCCGACGACAATTTGGTGTGTATTTGACGAATGCTTTGCCATCGGTGGGTGGTTGCAATGGTCTTAATCATGTGATTATCGAGTCACACAACCATAATGTTTCAATGTTTAAGTGTGAGAATGGGAAAAATCATAATGGAGTGGTTTGTGAGAGTGTGTCTCACCATGTTGAAATTGTAAATGGGGATAATGAGCCAGTTGGACAGCATGTTGGTATAGATTTGGCTATAGTGCATGTTGATCGTGCTGTGCTTGATATTTTTACATCAACATATGGTTGTGATTTTGGGAATCACCACAATGTGGAAAATTCCGTGATTAATGAGTCACGTATTCATAATATTGCTGTTTTTGATCCCCAAAATGGTGGATTGTGCTCCATCTTACATGCTTTGCCTATAACGAATGTTCACCCAGCAACATCTGTACTTCTATTTCAAGAGCCAGATGTGCATTCCATGGGAAGTCTGTTTGAAATGTGTGAGAGGTGTATGCCCCGAACAACTTAGTATGCTTAACAATTATGATATTTGCTTGTTTTCGAGATTTAATAGAAAAGAGAATGAACACTTAAAGCTGAAAATGAAAATTACTCACAAAATTACAGCCATAAAAATGTAAAAGTAATGGAGACAAGATTGAGGGTTGAAGATGGGCAACCCCCCCCCCCGAAGGAATGTATTTCTGCTCAACCCAAGTCCCTTAGGGAAGAGCTTAGTTACAATCAACCTGAGAGTGAGAAGAAGTAATTCTCACTCTCACAAGATCATGCAAAGATGTACAAACACACATGCATTATCTATTATGCAATGATAAGAACTGATTTCTTTACAGTATGAGAGAAGAAAAAGGGGAATTCAGCCTTTCTCCATCGTTAATCAGCAGTACAGGGATAGAGCTTGCTTCTTGTAACTAAAATAGAATAAAGAGCTCAAGAAGGAGGTGCTGTAATGAATTTACAGGCTTGCTGTCTTGTAAAATAGCAGTGATAGAAGAGGGAATATGGAGGAATTTGATAATGGAGAAGTGGGGGATGATGATGGGGATGGATGGGGCCAGTTTCTGGCTATCTGTGGGTGCTGTACATGAGTTTACAGCAAAGAAAAATGATGCTCAATGAAGAAAAACGAGCTCTTATTTATAGGAGAGGGGAGAGCTAGTACAAAAGGGGAAAGTGGAGTAGCACAAGACAAGTGTCCAGCCACATGTCATGAGATGTGACAAGTGGTGGGACACTTGGAAACTTGTGTGACAAGTGTCTTGACACTTGTCTCTTCTTTATGGCCTTCCTTTTTGGGTTGAATACTGTCAAGAATAGAAACAACCAAATTTAGTAAGCACAGTCAGAGTACAGAACTTACTATTTTTAGAATGAGATCCCTATTTTTTAGGACTAGCATTTTTAGGCTAATTCGAGGCTCCTAAAATTTCCTCCTAAAATTTAGGGATCTCCTAGAATTTAGGGACCCCCCCAATATGGGTATCATATGAAAGCTTTTTCCGTGTACATCGCAAAAATGGTATCCGAATCTTCATGTGACTTTCCTATGCAAAGAAATGTGCATTTCAAGCTTTCAGCCCACACGTGCACATTATACAAGCATTTCATGATCATGCCATCTTGTTGATTGTAATTGTCTGTTCTGGTGGATCTAGCCCACACTTCAAGGCATCAATCCTTTTTGTGTGTGAGTCTAATCCTGATATGCGTGAGTTCTAGTCACAGGCGCCCAATCGGGTCAAATAGGTGGAAGTGTGAACTATCTTTTCTCTAACCCACCGTGTGGGTCCACCATAACCTGTGACCACTCATCAGTGGCCAGCTCCAATGCACTTTTCTTTATATCTAATTAGTGCAAAGGAAATAAATTTAATAAATCATTATATAGATAAATTAATGAAAAAGGATACAAATTCTGTTTCTATAGAGTTGTGACATATTTTGTAGGATGAGGCTCCTATGACCCATTGATATTCCTTTGAAGCAGTTGATAGAACTTTAAGAGATGTTATGAGTTGTGATAAGCCATTTGGTGGAAAAGTTATTTTGTTTGGAGGGGATTTTAGGCAGGTCTTGCCGGTTGTGGGAAAGGGAACACGTGAGGATATTGTTAATGCTACATTGTGTTACTCTGATTTGTGGCATTATATAAGGGTGCTAATGCTATTTGGGAATATGTGAGTGTCAACAACTAGTAGTGTAGTGGACAATGGGTTCATCTGTTGGATTCAAGGAATAGGGGATGGAGTGGGTATTACCGAAAGTTGTGATAAGTTGTGTGTTCCACCTAGTATGGTGTTGAAAGGGCAGTCTATCGAAACCTTGATTGGAGAGTGTCTACAGCGATATGTCCAATGTGGGTGACTACACATTGTATTTTAGTGAGCGGCCTATACTTGCCTCGCGGAATACATAGGTGGCTACTTTGAATGATCATGCATTGCAACTATTACCAAGGGAGGTCAAGCAATATTATAGTGCAGATTCAATTGTAGAGACTGATGACTCATTTTTGTACTCTGTTGAGTATTTAAATACATTGGACCTTGGAGGTGGATTTCCTCCTTATTTATTGTTGCTGAAGATAAATGCATCTATCATTCTTCTTAGAAACCTAAACCTAGGAGGGGTATGTGTAATGGTATGCAATTAATATGTAGAGCTTTCAACAAGAAAGTAATAGATGTTGAGATAATAACAGGGGAAAATGTGGGCAAACGAGTTTTTATTCCCCGGATTACACAATTGCAATTTATTGTGAAACGGAGGTAGTTTCCCATCCAGTTGGCATTCACTATGACAATCAACAAGTCACAAGAACAGACTCTGTCTATTGTTGGGCTTTATCTAAAGGCACCAATATTTACACATGGTCAGCTGTATGTTGCATTTTCAAGGGTAAAATCTTCGCATGGTATGAAAGTCGTATTGGGTGAAAATGATAGGGATATGACCATGAATATTGTATACAAGGATGTTCTTTGAAAGGTGCAGTAATGTGCATTGTTTTCTTTGCGGAGATGTAGTTATTGACGACCATGTAGAGACACTGGTTTTGCATATATGTGAATTGCTCTTTGTGCCCTGTTTGGTTGGCATATACTCTCTTGAAAGTAAATTATTTTTCATATTTCGCTATTTATTTAACTTTTGCATATGCCTACCCTAGAGTGACATTATTACCCAGCTTTTGACTATCAAAAGGAGCTATAGTGCACGTTGCGCGCAGTAACGAGTGATGATATCATAAGGACACTTACAAGGGTCATCGAGCGTTTATATGATGATGTCAATATTGACATCAAGCTCCCAATTTTTATTGAAGTTATACATTGTGGATGCACAAAATGTTTTCGAGTGCATATGTACGAGGTTGACCATAAGAAGAGATTTCAACGCTCTTGTACTGATAAGATAAGGAGGCATTGGTTTAAGTAGGGGTTCAAGCATTTGGGTTATTTTGTGACGCTACATCAATATTTATCAGTACCTACTGAATGGTTCACAAATGTTCGACCAGGTATTACTCTTACAAGTTTTAGTTGCATGTTGCACTTTGCTTGCATTCCCAAAGCTGCAAATCCTAAACGCATATTGCATAGATTAAAAGATGAAATTGTTTAAATGCATCCTTGTCTTCCTCGCAAGAAAGAACAAGCGCATAATGCATTTAGGCAATGATTTCCTAGATATGATTCGTAGGAAATAATCGTTAACATCCGTTTTAGAATATTGTCTAAAGAATTGCATTGTATGAAAGGAAACCATGAACCTACCTGTTGCATGCAAGGATGCTTGCATTCTTAAGTTGGGTTAAGTGCCGCTGAATGGATTAAGTCAACAATAGCCTTATGACATTGGTCATGCATGAACTTCTTTATCGAAGTTGTTTTAGAAAAAGATGCATTTCATATCAAATCATGAATTCAATGCATGGGACAAAGGGTTATAGATATAATTCTTGTTGAAACTCAACGTAGGTTTTTATATGAGTTAGCCTGAATTGTCTATCATTATAGATTAGGCAAGGAAAATAAATGGTCATTGCAAACCTTATAGTTCCATAGAAGTAAAAGTCTATGATTCACATACTTGCATGGAATGCTGCATTTTGAATTTATTTATTTGAATCTCTTAGGAAAAGTATTTGCATCTCTTCTAAGCAAAGATCACTCTTGTCGCAAGACAATTAGATCGTTTTAGGTAGATCACTTGTAATGGCATAACCCTCAAGGGATTCGTAAAAGCTTAACTAGTTGGTACGATGAACACTTCAAAGTGCTAGGTAGGGATTAGTACGTTAAAAATTCTGCCTAGTATCGCACTTGGGATGCCAAGTCAAGACTTCCAATCCCAAAGATCCTACCCACATTCATAGAATGCTAGGGTTAGTTGAACGCCTATGCAAGAACGATCTAGGGTTTTTACCCTAAGGATTGAATGACCTAATACTAGACTTCCGATTGAGTTTAGAAACCCTAGGGTTGGCCTAGTAAGGTTAGGGTTGGGTTGGGTCAAGAGGACTCCCAAACCCTACATCTTGATCAAGCGTATTTCTTGACCAAGAAACACTGTTTGATGGGAGAAATGATCCCACAAGTTAGGTGCGACACTTGTGCAACAAGTTGAAACGTCGCATGGCTTTGTGTTTAAATCACAAGACAAATTTGCCACTCCTTGGAACAAGGTTGGCAGGTTCTAAGTACAAGTTAATTTTGCAAGAGGATGAGTAGTCATCCTGCTATATCACCTTCTGTGAGGCTGAGTTGCCAAGTTAGGGTAACTATGAATTACCTAGCAAGCAATTGACAAATCAAGTTAGAGCGACAAAGTCGTCAGGATTTACTATCTTAATTTGAGGAACCTAAGGTGTTGGTTAATTTGGATTAATAGAGTATAAACCCTAACCCAAGGATAAAAGGGTAAACAAACAACAAAACCCTTGGGATCTTGCCAAGTGGCAATATCTTGTTGGCCAAAGGATTATGTTTGTATAGTTAGGAGCACTGTTTGTACTTCTTTGCTCAATGAACTAAAGATGGAAAAATAATTAATGCTTCAGGTTGAAGGCCTGGAGGGAGAGGCAGCATCAGTTACCCCTGACTAACTGCCTGACCCTAACCAAGGGGGTTGTTAGCCGCACAGGTGCTACTTGGAGCATGAGGACGCTTGGGTGCCAGGGGGGCTCTGGCCGTAAATCCATTGTCTCCGGGTCCTGCACAAAGAGGCCAATGAGACTCGGGATTGGATCTCGAGGCCTGCATACTAGTCTACGGGCGGAAACTTGGATTAGTAATCCCTGAGGATTGCTGGATTAGCCTTCGGGGGGATTATGGATTAGCCTTCGGGTGGATTATGGATTAGCCTATGGGCTGGATTATATGATGTATTCCAAAGACTGATAAATAAGATCAATTGTTGAAAAGGAACTTGTTTGACATTGTTTTTCTATGTCAATGCTAAATTACGTGAAGGAATTGGTAGTTCATTAAGGAAGCTGTTTTTGTGTGTCAAACTAAATGTGGTAGGTAATTAGACAACTAAAGCAGCCCCAAGGAAAGTGCGGTGGATGTGGCCATGGGTCCGTCCTACGGATGGGTGGTCTTGGTTGGCTAGGAACTTTTCTCAACAGAAGTTGATAGCAAGGTAATGATGACTTAGAATCTAGGAAGCTAGAAACCCGATTTATGCTGTTTTAGGGGAATGGAATGGGACTATGCCTTATGGGCAGAGAGGGTGAGCTTCGCATCCCTCTCGTTTCCCATTCTCCTTGAACCAAGTGCAGCATGAATCCGCTTCGACCTTGACGTTTCTGCGTAAAGTAGTTCGTCGATACTAGCTACTGCTCTAGGAATTTGACCACTAGGAAAACCTTGATTCAGATCGGTCCTAAGTGGGAATGGCCAGAATGCTTCCGCTTTGTGGCAGACTCGGGAAGACCTAGATCACAAACCCCGTGACATTCCGTGGGAGTGCCGGGCGGCGCTTTCTAGACTCTGTTCCCGATGGGCTGCTAAGACGTGTCCTGCAAGTGAACAGGTGGACATGTTACAATTGGTATCAGAGCGAACAAACGAGGAACTAATTTACAAGAAAACTTAATGAGGAGTAGAGAAAATGTTGCCGTTAAGAACATTTCCTTACTTACTTATCGATGCTGACTTGCAGAGTCGTGAAGCATGGAACAGATTCTTGGTGTTCCAGGTTATGTTTGTGACCGTGATGCGTGCTTCGGACTACCGACGGAGGCTAGGTATGATGAATATCCTAGACCGCATCTACAATCCTTCGCCCATGTACATGGAACGGAGATGGATGGGTGATTCAGGAATTTATTACATAGCTGCCCACTGACTTGCGTACCTTCGAACCAACTTGAAGAGAATCAAGTGGATGGAAGACTTAAAGATCGTGAAGCTGTTTATCTTTGTTGAGGCTCACGCAAACACAACCCTACATGTCGGCGGTCGAAAGGTCAAGAAAAACAAGTATATGTACGAGGAAATGACTCGAGTAATCCCTGCCGACAGAATCAAGGTGTTGGGATGTTATGAGAAGAACGGGTATCAAAGGAAAGGATACCCTAATCTTCCAATGACCTATTGATTCCTAAAAATCCATGACCCTAATCCATACTATTACTCACTTTCTATAGCTAAATGTAACACAATCTTATTCTCCCCGAATTAATGTATCAACTTGTTTCATCTTCCCAAAAATAATTGTACACGAAAGGGCCCATATGAATGAAATAGACTTGTTATCAATGTTTGTCTTGACTGCGAGTATTGATAAAGAAGTTAAGTGGTTAGGTCACTTGGCTGAAAGCTGAATTGGGCATGTAAAATAGTGTGAGAAAGCAAGTTTTAACACAAGGAAAGTCGACTTCAGTCAAATTCAGGGTTATGAATCTAGGTATCCACGAGTGTTTGCTCAGAATGGATTGGCTTAAACCTAATGATGCTCACATTCACTGTGGAAAGGGCCAAGTTTCCTTTCGAAACTCTAAAGGGAAACTTGTCACAACTCAAGGAGAGGCTGGGAAGCCAAAAATCCAACTAGCCAAAGCATCTCAGATAATAAAAGGTGTTAGAAAGGGGCTACTTGTCTATTTGATTAAGCTAAATAAGCTAGATTAGAATCAGGAGTCTAGTGAAGAATCTTCATGACTAAAGGAGTACGCAGACATATTTCTTGAAGAGTTGACAGAACTTCCTCCTCAAAGGGAAGTTGATCATGAAATCAAGCTAGCGCCAGGAGCTACACCAATTACAAAGAGACCATACAGAATGTCCATCTCGAAAGCGATTGAGTTGAAGGAGCAACTCAAGCAGCTATTAGATCAAGGCTACATCCGTCCTAACAGTTCACCATGGGGAGCTCTAGTGCTGTTCTAGAAGAAGAAGGATGGAACGCTTCGGTTATGTATTGATTACAGAGGGTTGAATCAATCAACCATTAAGAACAAATATCCTATTCCAAGAATAGATGAACTTCTTGACCATCTTCAAGGTGCGAAGATCTTCTCCAAGATTGAACTCAGGTCTGGATATTATCAGATAAGGATCAAGGAAGAGGATATCCCAAAGGCGGCATTTAGCACAAGATATGGGCACTTTGAGTTCCTAGTCATGTCATTCGGGCTAACAAATGCCCTTGCCACCTTCAACAGGCTAATGCAAGATATCTTTAGGCCATATCTTGATGACTTCGTACTCGTCTTCTTCGACGATACCTTAGTCTACTCCAAACAGGAAGAAGATCATGAACCCTAGCTTCGCATAGTCCTTGAGACAATGAGGGCATACAAGCTTTAAGCCAAAAAGAAGAAGTGTGCATTCTTCAAGCGACAGATTGAATATCTGGGATTCATTGTATCAGCGGAAGGAATCCCAGTGGATCCGGCCAAGGTTAGAGATGTTCTAGAGTGGCCAACACAAAAAACTCTCAAAGAAATACGTAGCTTTCTTGGATTGGCAGGATGGTACGGGTCTTTATTAAAAACTATGCTTTAATTGTAGCGCCATTGACCGATCTACTGAAGAAGCAAACATCAATTGTATGGTCAATTGCTGAACAATTTAGCTTTGATAAACTAAAGCAAAGCTTGGTATTAGCACCTATCCTGAAACTTTCGGATCTTGGTAAGGAGTTTGAAGTGATAACTGATGCTAGCACTCTTGCCTTAGGATGTGTGCTTATGCAAGAAGGTCATCCTGTAGCATACTCTTCAAGGAAGCTGAAGAGCCATGAGAGGAATTATGCTTTAACGTCAATGGATTGAAGTGCTGGAGGAATATGATTTTGAAATCAAATACCGGCCCGGAAAGGAGAATGTAGTTGCCGATGCACTCAGTTGCAAGGCATTTCTGAATTCTCTGATCCTGCAAGATCCATCAACAGGTAGATCTCTAGCCACAAAGGTATCCATGCCAAACAACCCAATACTTGAGCTAGCTAGAGAAGAGGCATGCCATGATCTAACCTATCAGAAATTGCTAAGGGAGATCCCGATCAAGGATCAAGACCCGAAGTTACAGGCAAAATATCAAGAATTCTCTATCAATAATGGACTTGTCTACTATAGAACGAGATTATGTATACCGGCAAGCCAGTCACTCAAACAGAAAATACTTTGGGAAGCTCATGACTCCCCTTTTTCAGGGCATCCTAGCTATGCCAAGACCCTCAACACAGTCAAAAAGAGATATTATTGGGAAAGGCTTAAAGGTGACATTCTCAAATATGTCACTGAATGTTTGTCTTGTCAACGCATTAAGGCCGAACATGTCAAAATGCCAGGGAAGTGTAGTTGGTACGATACTGTGTAGAATGCAGTTGGGGTTGACGAGCATGAGAGTGTGGCTATGTAGAAAATATGTTAGTAGTCATAGACATTGACTGGACCACAAGAGTCTCCTAGTCAAGATTCTATTGATAGACCTTTGAGTGGTAGATTGAGGTCACAAGTTACTCCACCAAGTACATCACCGATGTCGAGAAAAGATAAAGAGAAAGTTGGGGACTCACCTATTATGATAGATGTATCAGGCTGTGAGTACCCCATACAATCGATCTTGGGGCTAATCTTCTCCTTCTTGGCCGATCTTATCGCCTGTCTTCTCCCGTCCAATGGTGGCCTGAATGAAGAGAACATAAATCAGTCTTTCTCTCTCCTCCCTCTCTCTCCTCTAGAGGTAGATTCATGTGGGAAGAAGAAGGATTGACGGATGCTTGTCCAACCAAGATGGGATTGCTCCGTGATGCAAGAGGAGGGTAGATTGCTGATTCCGGACTGTCATGGACATTAATGGCTACTGGAAATCAGTCCCCAAACATGGCAAATAAAAACCCGCAACCCGCAAAGAATGGTACTTTTATTTTACAAAGGGAATTGATGTTTTATGCAATTTGCTTCATGAATATTTGTTCCCATGGGTTGATTATGCATTATGTTGTTGTTTGCTATGAGTTTGATCAGTTTATGTCAGAAAATTAGAAAATCATAAGTGTTGTGTGACTGAAATTAATGGTATAAAACCCGTAAAACAGGCGTTTAAGAGGCAAAATGGGATTTTTTTGCAAAATAAAGGGGAAACATGAGATATAACATCAATAAAACCTGAAATTTTGCTGTCAAATAACCTAAGGGCCACAACCCATAATGAATCTCAATTTCTAGTTATTTTTATTGAAACTAATAGAGGAAAAATACCAAAAAAAGTGAAAAATGGGTTTTAAATGGGAGAAAATTAGGAAACGATAAAAGGAAAATTTCAAAAAATTACATAAGTGTTTGTGCAATGTATAATGAAGGTAGAGCACGAGGTTAGCCTCAGTTTACCCTCATTTCTATGTTTTGTCCATATTTATTGCTTTCTCTACAAAGAAATACACATAAAGTGACTCTTACACCTATCAATGATTGCAAAACATTAAACGGTAGGGTGAGAGGGGAGTTTGAGCGTCAAAGTATAATCTTAAATCTGATTTATGTGTTGCATCATGGCTATAGGACGTTGTTTTAAAATAAAGGAAAAGGCAACCTGAGCATAAGGCTTGGTGTCTCTCCTCGTTTCAATACATAAATGTTAGCATGGAAATCATGAAAAGATTGGTTGCGCACGATGCACAATGCTGATTCTCTATTGGTTGTGCACTAAACCATTCACATTATGTACTATGCATGGTTCATGGTATCGAAGGAACATCTCCTAGACTGCATAGCAATTGTTTTCTTAGGAGTTTGACCCACGATTGAGAGTGTGAGGTTATCCCTTGCAGTAGCATAGAGGGTCGGTTTCCTAAGGGATTGTGAAGTGAGGAAGCATGGTATATCTCCTGGAAATATGAGAAATATAAAAGAGAGGAGTTTGTGTTTGTTTGTGTTATATGTTTAGCAGCGCATCAAAGGGCCAATCCCTGAGATGTAGGAGAGCTGCAGTGGGGCTCCGACTATTAGTCGGTGGAGTGCCTCCTATATGTGTGTGATCGTGGCATTGCCAATGTATAGGGGTTCTCCCTCTGAGGAGTTTAAGGGAAATGTTAGACTATAACCTATAAACGCAGGA
This sequence comes from Lygodium microphyllum, assembly GCF_053477565.2. Classification (NCBI taxonomy): domain Eukaryota; kingdom Viridiplantae; phylum Streptophyta; class Polypodiopsida; order Schizaeales; family Lygodiaceae; genus Lygodium; species Lygodium microphyllum. The sequence continues at coordinate 18,718,406 of NC_141163.1, forward strand.
ATTAAGCTTTAGGGCAGTGTGTCCCTTAGCATTAGATTGACGCTCCTGGTCCGTGAGGCCGTGAGGGTGTTTGTGTGTCATGAGCATGAGGTCCGGCTAGTGCTATAGCCAGTGCCGGCCCATTTTGGGTCCCATCATACACTCACAGACACATCCATAATTTTTATCATCTGTTCCCTATTTTTTCCCCTTTTAAAGAGTATTTTTCCTCATTTTCTCTTATTTTTTCCTTAATTTTTATCATTAAAAATAGAAGAAAATTAGTATTATTTTAGAGCTGTGGTTCTTGAGTCCTTAAACAGCAACCATGTAGATTTTATTAGTGTTCTATTTCATGCTTTTTCCATTTTAAGCCCAAAAATCCCATTTTTACTCTAAAAACCATGCTTTTTGGGTTTTTTCCCATTTATTTCCCACACTTTAAGTGTATATTTTCTGCGTTTTTTGTTATGAAAGACTGAAACCAGTAGCAAACAACATGTCCATCAATTTTCAGCCCATATGAACATTGCTAACCTCATTAAATGCGAAAAAATAGCCATTTTCTTTGTAAAAATGTCATTACTATGTATTTTTTATTATTTCGGGTTTTGAAACTTCTTGCAGGTCTGCAAATAAGGGCCCGTTTGATGTTTAGCCTGACTTCACACTGCCACCTTCAGCCCACCTTCAGTTTGGAAGCAATTCGGTACCACACCGGATGAGCATTCACCAATTGGGCTTCATTCTTCTTCACACGTGGGAACTGCCCCTTGTAGGAGAGAGAGGGAGGAGAGAGAAAGACTGAAATTTGATCTCCCCAACTGGGCAGCCATTCAAGGAGCAAACTAGAGCAATGGAGAGTGAAGATCAAGAGTAGAATATGCATGTAATTGGTTGGGGGGTTGCTTACAGCCCCCACATCCCATCTCAATCATTGGCAAGAAGATGGCGCCCTCTTCTGCTCCACACGAAAAAAATGGCGGCCCCTCCCCCCCCCCTCAAAATCATTTTTTTTAAAAAGGGCACCCTTTAGGAAGCCTCCAAAGATCATGCCTTTTGGCTCTTATCAAGTCCCATTCACACTCGACTATGAACTTGGCCTCCCGAGCGCTCCCGTTTCCTCGTTTGATACCCGATTTGAAGTCTGAAAAATCCTTGGTGTCCGTCTTGAATTCCTCCACTGCTGTGCATCTCCCAGGGTCTCGTTTGACACGCCAAAAAATTGTCAAAATTCACCAACTATCATTAAGTGGGTCTTTTAAGCCTTTTTCGGGCATTGCCGCTTAAAATCGTATTGATTGCCACCTTTGCCTTCGATGAAGTCTATTGTTCCCCTGAAATTCAGAATTTTTGGCTATTTTTAAGCACTTGTCAGAATCCAAAATCATTTATCAAATGCAATGTCATAGTACTTTTTTACTTCAGTAAATTCTCTATGTCATTGTCAGTCTATACACAAGATTGTGTTTATGTGTCCAAGCTTCCATCTTGGAACCTAATTCACTTGTGTAACAATTAGTCATGTTAGTGTCTTTATGAACTCACTCTTTTTCTTTCAACCTCCATAGCTTGCGCATCTGCCATACTCTAGATCAAACATATTTTAACATGGTATCGAAGCTCAGTTGAGCATGGCCTTAGCTCAACCTAGCTCTTCTCTTTGCTCTTCTAGCTTCTCCTAACCTCAAGTCAACTCATGGTTCCAATTTTCACTCTACCTTTAGTGAAGCTTCAATGGCTGCCATAGCCACAGGACCCTGCTCTCACTTGGAGGAGTTGGATCTCTCCATCCAAGCAATATCTCCTCTTTCTTTCTTCCAGAGCATCATTCTCCAGATCAAGACACTCCTCCCTAGCCCATCAAAGCTCGACATTGCTTTTCACAGAGCCTGGCCTTGTGTCTGCAATGATTCCCTACACAGAATGCACTTGCTGCCATTCGTACTACTGACACTACGCCTACAGTTCGGGATGTTGAAGATCACCATAGGGCTTTGATAGCCCATCAAGTCAACTTCATGTCCATATAAAAAGGTTTAGAAATGATCAAGTATAGCTTCTGTAATGTCGAAAAAACTAGGATGTCCCCCCAAAAACCCTAATTGTGACTCCATAGCCATTTTTCATCCAAGCTAAAAAACTTATAATTTTCTCTCTCCTACCACTTGGAGCAAACCATTACCATTGTGATCTACTGTCCTAGCATCAAATCAAGGAGGGAAAGAACCTGGAAAGATTGAAGAAGGATCAAGGAACCCAAACTAAGAAGGTTCAAGTTCCACATCATATCATACATAGTCTTTACATAGTGTGTTTTCACACTGTCATTACTTGTGTCTCTTGACACATTGTAATTTTCTTTTCCACTGATAAAATCTAAGAATTCTGGAGTTGCTTTGCTGTTGTCCTTGCAAATCCAAAATGGGAAAAGACTCTCCAATAGCTCGCTTCAAAGGAATCAGGTTTCACACTTGGAAAATGCGCATCAAACTCATCCTATTGAAGAAGGGCCTCTGGAGCATTACCACTAGAAAAAAAAAGAAGCCTCGTGATGCAGACCTTGGAGTCACTTGACAAAAGAATGATGATAAGGCTCATGCCGCTATCAAACTAGAGCTAGATGACAGCTATATCCACCATGTGGATAACTGTGATACTTCAATGGATACATGGAAGAGACTTGACACTTTGTTTGGTGCATAGTCTAAGTCATCAAAGTATGGTGTTTTGATTGAATTTTTTAGGCTTGAAATGAAGTCCAACACATCACTTGCCACGCATCTAAATTAGATGGAAGGACTTCTAACCCAGGTTGCAAGAATCAACATCAAAATGGAAGAAGATGTTTGCATTGGTGTTCTGCTCAAAAGTTTAACTCTTGAATATAATAATGTGTCAACAACTCTAATCAATATGCCAAACCCTGAGATTGGTGATATCTAGGCATCATTGTTAGAGGATGAAAAGAAGGTAAAAACTAAGGAAGAACCAAGAACCTCTAGAGATGAACTAGCATTATATGTTGGCAACAAGTATAAAGTCATGAAGGATAAGCTTTTCTTTGACTTCTGCAAAAGGACTGGACACATTGAGAAGTTCTACCACGCTAGAAAGAGGTCCAAAAGGTCTATCTAGTTGCTATTAAAGAAGAAGAAGAACATGGAGCAAAAGAAGAAGAAGAAGAAGAAGAAAAACACCAAGAGAAGGACAAACCTCATCAGTCCTTCTATTCAAATAGACTTTTTAAGCCTTGTATTGCCTAGCCCTAATGATTTGGACATAAACTTATAAACTCCTCATGTAGCCTTGTACTACAACAACCTATATACACTTTGTGAGGCCTCTGCTATAGCCTCTGAATGTCCACCATGTTTGTGGTACCCACACAACCTTTTTTGCTGATAGCCTTTGGTGTTTTGCCATGTTTATGGTGTGACCAAACTTTGCAGGTGTTGTGCTTTCACTAAAACTTCTATACGCTTTGTACTTTTGTTTGTGATTGAGGAGGGGTGTTGAGATGTTTAAAATCACACCTACGTCAGTCTCTTTGGAAGGAGTAGTGAGGGCTTAGGACTAGAATTCCATATGCACAGTAGGAGAAGTGCTACCATCTAGTTTCGTATAAAGCATTGTACTTGCTCTCTTTTCTAATGCAACGTCTTAGTACTTTTGTCCTTCAGTAAAGTCTCTATGTCATTGTGAGTCTATACACAAGATTTTGTTTATGAGTCCAAGCTTCCATCTTGGAACCTAATTCACTTGTGTAATAGTTTGTCATGTCAGTGTCTTCATGAACTCACTCTTTCTCTTCCAACCTCCATAGCTTCCGCATCTGTCATACTCTAGAACCCACATATTTTAACATGCATGAATTTTATTGCATAACATCTAGTCACAAATTTTACTTCTCTTGATACAAGTACTTTGCAAATTGCCTCTTTCGAATATTTGGGATGAACTTTATCCTTTCAATTAAACTGTTCTTGTGAGGCATAGTACGGGTCTAATGCATCTCATGCGGGAATCAAGCATGCATTCATCAATTTGGAAATATTTTACTTACGATCGGTACCCCAATTGGATTGGCAGTGACATCCTCGCCTGAGGCTTTATTGCAGATTATGGGATTTTCTCCTGCGCTTGATATCCTTTGGTTCAAGGCCATTCCCAATATTCATCATTCCTAGGTGCAACCTTCGCAAGGTTTTCAACAGTCTCTTGCTAGAGAAGAGGGCCAATTGAGAAAAGTTCATCTTGTGGGATGGAGGACAATCTCGTGAGAGGTATAGGAATATATTCGTGGGCAAAAAGGGAAAAAAGATACGTGTGTCCACCCTCTAAGGAGAGGAAGAGAAGGAGAACCTTTTGGGGGCAGTTGTCTCTCTCTCTCTCTCCCTCTCTGTCACACACACACACTCTCTCTCCCTCTTCTTCTTCTTCTTCTTCTTCTCTCTTTCTATTCCTCTCTCTCTCTCACCCTCTCTTTCTCAATGGCAGTAGGGGGTAAAGAGGTGGTATCTCCCCTCTCCCTCTCTCTCTTTCTCTCTCTCACCCTCTCTCTCCCCCCTCTCTCCCTCTCTCTCACTCCAGCATGCTGCTCAGCATGTCGAGCCCTTCCAAAGCATCCCATACCCCTTGTGATGAGGGGAGGTTTATAGGGGTTGGGGGTGTATTACTGGGGGAAAAGGGGTTGGGGGGAGTGAGGTGGCACACTGTGCAAGCTCCCCTTATTGTCATCTTCGTCGACTTCTACTTCATTGGAAACCTCATCATCTCCGCCACATCATCAGTGTTGGCACCGTCATCTCCCTCTTCTATCTCGTTAGCTTTGCCAGCTTCCCTTCCTCCCACCTCGACATCGTCGTTGACCTCCTTCCCCTTGCCACCTGTTCAAGGTTGGGATAAAAAAATTTAAAATAATTTTTATTAGAATTGTAGGGGGAGTTCCCATGCGTAGAGGGCAGGGGTGTTACAAAGCCCCCACTATAGGGCACATCAAGGGCAAGACACACCCAAGGAGGTAACACTTGCCTGTGATTAGACCTATCACCCTAAGCTCCATCCCACTAGCATGCGCATAATGCACCATACGACAATGGCACACATCCACACATACTGCACCTTTATTTTCTTTCCAGGTACAACAAAAGGCCCCACCACCCACTTTCGCGACCCCATCATCCATGCAATGTGCTCCCCATCTTGTGAAACATCCTACCATGTTGACCCACCAAACCAAGGGGCGAACGTAGCAGCCACACTTAGAAAGTGAATGAAGAAGCTCATTTGGAACAGTGTAGGCGAACTCAACCACGAAGATTTAAATGACGGATCCGTCTAACACCATCTTAAATTTCAAAGAAGGATATGTCCACAAGCCATCCTCCAAGCCTCGATCCATTTAACACCATTTTGTCTATATTGCATTGTTGCAAGTAAGTCAAAAGGCATGGGAGGCTTTTTCTCTAGCACTTCAATCAATCTTTTTTACACCTTTGCACCAAAAAGGAGAAGTAAGTACAAAAAAAGATCAAAATATTTAGAGTACATGCAAAAAAAAGATCAAAATATCAAGGAGACCCTAGATTATATAACTTACAACTTGGCATTTCCATGACTTCCTTTCATAGAATTGATGAGGAAAAAGTTGCCACTTCACACAGTCTGTTCCAATTAAGGCTCCAATGAGAACTGAAAACAATCATATTTCAATAATCTAGCAAAATAAGATCTCATAAAGTCTAACAAAAATCAAATTACTTACTTTTCATTGTATGGAATTAGAAGAACCTCCAAAGTTTCAAAGTCAATTGAATTGAACCAATATGAAATGCACTTGCATCAAGCTCACTTCTCATATATTATGAGATAGATGGATCAAGAATCTCAATTTTTTGTTTTATATCAAAGGGGAGCTCTTGCATTACACACCTAGTAAAGGAATGGTGATAGTAAGCATCAACATGAAAGTCTATTGCTAGAAAAACATAGTGAGTATTTTTTTTTGGGTATACTATACCTCATCCTAGCAAGAAGAATAGAGTCATTTACTTCTCTCATTTTATTCTAGGAACTTTGAAAACCTATATCTCTAAATCTCATGGGAATTATCATGTCTTTATCCATAAGTGTAAGCCTATGTGCATGAGCAACACATATATAAGAATCTTGGAAAAACTCCATCAAAAAATCTTATGTAGCATCTTGAATATAGTTGAGGGATGCCCTAGTCCCATCTAAAACTATCAAGACTATGATTGCCACAAATTTCTCTAACAAGCCATTGAAAAGACAGTTTTGGAATTGCATTATCTAGAGCCTTCATTTCACTTCTAATCTCCTTCAGGAATCTAACATGCTGTGAAAACATTATCTTTGGCTTTGATTTCCTTGTAAGTTTGGAAGGCTTGGAGTACTAATGAATCTTTGAAGCAAGACCTCTAGGATTAACTTTCTGCTTCCTTGCAATGGCCTTAGTTCTAGCCATCACAAACATCCAATAAAACAAATAATACCTCAAAATTAGGACAAATCTCCAAATCTTTGATATAGTGTTATCCTCAATCACTTAGTAGTAAACAAATGCTAATCACATAGTCTACCTCAAATTTCAATAAAACAATGCATGCCCAAGACATATGAAATGCGAATTGGCCTTCTAGACAAGAGAAATCTACACCCTCTTGCATTTCACATGTCACTTCTTTTTTGGATACATATTTCATCAAAGACCATTAATGTCATGAAGTTTTACAAGTCTCTTGTGATCTAGCAAATCTCACATCTTATTCTCAATGAGTTCAACCCTTGAAAGAATATCTATCTAAATATTCACATCAATAATATTTAAATTTTATCTAGCTAATTATTATCAACGTTAGTGGAAGAAAAATTATCTTTCTATGTGATCTAGCTCTGTTGATCCTTGATTCTATTTAAGGAAACTTGCATTCCTCGTGATGTATGAAATGCGGGACAACTCTTGTCCATGGGGAGAGCTATGACTAATCACATTTCATACGTTAGGCTCTTTTTGGGATTCTTTAGAAAGATTCGTTACACTGATACAGAGCTAGCTTTTAAAGAACTTACATTTTTGAGGCCTTGGCGCATATGCTAGGCAATGAAATCTTCTTAAGTTGCCTTGCACTGTAGAATAAATTTGCAATGTGACCAAGTTAGTGTTGTGTTTGTGTTATCGAGCATAGAAAGAGCTTTGTCTTTGAAAAAAATCTTTTGTGGTTTAGAGATTAGGTTTAAAAGCATGTTTGTTTACACATGTGGTTGTTGTAATGCGTAATTAACTTCACATGTGCGATGGGTATACCATTTTTGCCTTGGAACTTGTGCCATGTGTCACTTATATTTTTGGCATGATAGCACTTTTATGGCTTTTCTTTTTAAAGTTAAAATATAAATTTTAGCATGTTCTTTTTCATTTTAAGTGCAACTCTTTTGAATCAATGCACAATACTTCTCAAATAAATGTGCGGTGACTATATTTCTTCCATGCATTTTGTTTTGTCTTCCATGAGCTATTTATCTCTGTGCATTGTAAGGCCAAACCAAGTGTATTCCTAAAAAAACCCATTTATTCTTAACAGCAGGGACTACAAATCTTAGGTATCAAACTTTTTCTTGTCATTTTTTCTCTGCAATCTTGAATTTCAAGGCATTGAAGATGATCAAATTTGTAACCTTTGTTGCGAAATGATTCACTGACGTATGAAACACAATTTTACCATTTGCAAAGAGTTTTGAAGTTTGTTATTGGGTTTCATGAGTCCTAAATGTAAAATAAAAATTGATCGATAAAAAGCAAAATTGCATGCCTCCTCTGTTGCTCAAGTTAGTCAACTCACTTTTTTGTAAGGCATTGTACTTATATCATTTTACCATGTGTGATATCTTAGGGATTTTGACATGCAAGATGAATGAAATAAGGTGTCATTGTTGAACACTGATTTGTGTTTGTTGGTTTAAGAAGAGAGAGATACATTAGGAACTTAGAAATTCTATAAAAGTTTTGACTTAGTTTTTCTATCAATATTGGTTTAATCTTGTACACATGTTAAACAATGTGGTTTTGATGTTCTAGATGCATTATCTTAGACAAAATTATTGGATGTATAAAACACGATTTCATCAAGTTTTTAGGATCTATTAATATGTGAAACATGATTTTATGAATTGTGAAGTGGTTTGGATCATTGTTGTCACGTTTCATGAGTCGTGAATGTAAAACAAAATTTGATTGATGAGATGTAAAATTTCATGCTTTCTCTACTGCTCAAAGGGAGAATTTTCTTTTTACAAGGCATTTCTATTGTATTTTGACCAATCTAACGTGTGTGTTATGTTAGAGATTTAGACATGCAAGATGAATGAAGTGAATTATCATTGTTACACATTTTTTTTGTGTTTCTTTGTTTTAGAAGAGAAAGATAACATTGTTATGTGTTTGTTGGTTTAAGAGGAGGAAGAAAAGACTCTTTGCTTTGAATTTGTTAGTGAGCATGTCATATATAAGGAGTCTAACTTTAGAGCCAAGAGTGAGTTCTTAAGAGAATATCAAGTAGTTAGAAAATCTATAAAGGGTTTGACCAAAATTTTCAAGCAATCTTGCTTTAGTATTTTGGATGTGAGAAAATGTGGATTGGTATATTATGCCCCTAAATTTACTTTGTTGTTTTCAAGATTTGGTTTTGCGAGTAATCACAATGACTAAAATGAACTTTTCTTTAGAGGGAATGGAGGAAGAGGATCTAGAGGATACCTGTGATGAAAAGCTCTTTGATTTGTTGAGACTTCAAGCTCTTGTGTGTGACTAGCAATGTCTTAGTTGTGTCTGGATATATAAGCATATGTGTGGGACATTTAATAAGTTGGGCTAGTCGGTGTGATCTAACTAGAGTTAGTCATGGTTAGTTAAACCTAGTGTATGACTTACACTTGAGTAAGTGAATGAGAATTCATGGAGTAATGAGTAGAAGGACGAGAGCATGAGCTGAGCTCTCTTTTGACTTTCCTCAATTTGTGTCTCTCTCTCTCTTAACATGGTATCAAAGCCATCTTGGATGGGCTCTCTACCACTTAACAAAGTGAAGAAGACCTGAAGATTGAAGAGATATGATCTTTGTGAAGGGGAGCAAGCTGCCATTGTTCATCTTGAGTAAGTGTTAGGTCATTTGTGTTTCTCTTTGCTATTGGAGTGTGCCTAGGTCCTCTCTGGAACATCTGGAGGCTTCATTGACCACATTAGAGAGAGCACTGATCATCATTGTGATGGAGATTTGCTAGAATACATCCCACGCTACATCATGTGATTGTGCATGATGTCAAAATGGTTTCTCATGGTTGCTAATCAGGACAATAATCACTACTTGAGTGATTTACAGCTTGCATACAGCTTTGGAAGGTACTTTGATGATTTGACATGCAAATTCTTGACTTGGAGATGAGATATGAACTAATCCATAGGTACACAGACATGGAACAAAGCATGAATTGCTATAAACAGTGAATGTACAACATACATTGGATCTTGGTTGAATCATTGAAGCTATCTAACATGCATTCTTGGCTCCATTGAAGTATAGATACATCTTGGAAGACATATGTCTTGTGGCTTATGCATTTGATTTGAAATTTCTTGGACAAAACACTCAAATTTGAGAGTGTATGACAAGCTGAAAACTATCATAAAACTGTGGATAGCAAGCACTCATTGGTCCTGAAGCATTACATAACATCAATTAGCTTCTATCAAATGTATAACATGGCATATATCTGCTGAATGTCTAGAGGATTGAGATGAGCATCGAATGCTCATGAAAGATGAAGTTTGAAGTTGGAAACAAATGCATTGATATTATCTTGGCTAGTTACAAATAGGGAATCCATTCTATGACATTGCTTGTTGAAGAGAGAGTGCTTATGGTTGTGTATGGTCATGTATTGACCCCTAAACTTGATAGCACATGTATGAAGTAATTTTAGGACATTTTTGGAGGTGAATAAATCTAGTTTGACAAAGTATTAGTTGAGTGCAACCTGCAAGAAAGGTATTTGACACATGTACTTGATGTATATGCATTGAACTGTGCCCGCATGATCATGTATGGACTCCTACATGTAGTAGTAGATGTTTGAGAGGTTTTTGGAGAAGGTATGACATGTATACATCTCAGTTTTGGTCTTGGAAAAAGTTGCTAGTTATTCACAGTCTACAGATTTTAGACTGCATGTTTGGTTGACTGCAATAAGGTTGCATGATATAGAGTTACAACAACTACATGGTCTATGTGTTGACTGATATACCTTCACGTTATGCCACATGGTTGTGGATGGACTTGAGAAGTTAATGGGCTGAAATACCCTGATCACAACAGACAATTAATTGTGGAAAACTATCACAAACAGTCAAAGACTATAGTTTGTCAGTTAGACTTGTTGACTTGTAGGAAGTTAGTCACTGTCCATTACAATATGGCAAATGTAGACATGATAGAAAACATAACCCAGATAGTGGGGGAAAATTTTGATAGCAATAATTATGCCATATGGAAGTTTTGCATGGAGAACTTCTTGATAGGTAAAGGATATTGGGACTTGGTGGTAGGTGTTGAAGCTGAACCTGAAATTCCAGAGAGGAATCCTACAGTTGATCAAAGACGAGAACATCGAGCTTGGTTGGAAAGAGCTTGCAAGGTGCTACACTAGTCATCTTTGTGTATCTTGGATGCTATGGTAATGTAGATCATGAATTGCAAGTCACCAGTAGATGCATTGAAAATATTGATCAAGTATTATGGCACAACTACCAGTGTTGCCAAGAAGATACAATTAAATAAAAAATTCAACATGGAGAGAAAATGCAAATCTATATAGGATTATGTCATAGAGATTAAGACAATTGCGGATCAGCTAGCATCCGTTGGCACACAAGTTGAGGATGAAGACATCGTTGTATTGACATTAAATGGCTTGGGATTTGAATATAAGTCATTTGATACTTCCATCTCTATGCGAGTTGAAATTTTGGATTTCAATGAGCTTGTTGCATTGCTCATTCATAAAGAGGTTAAAGTGGGATTGGCTATAGGCTCTACTAGTTCCAAGAGCAAGGATGTTGTCTTCTATTCGCATCAACGCGATTGTGGTAGCTATGATAGAAGTTATGGTTTTGGAAGAGGAGGCCAACAAAATGTATCTTATGGTCATAATAACCAGGAGGGTTCAAATGCAAGAGGAGGTGGAAATTTTAGAGGTAGGGGGAGATCTAGCCCAAGAGGCAGAGGCTCCTGGCAGCAGTAGCAGAGCCCATCTAACAATCCTAATAAGGATAAGGATTGTCACTAGTGTGAAAAGTATGGTCATATTTCCAAGGACTGCTGGAAGAAGCAAGGCAATCAAAAGGGCAAGCAGCATGGACATTATCAATCATCCAGCCAGACAACAAATGATGCTTCTAGGGATAGTAGACTGTTTGCCATGACATATGTGAAAGATAGGGTTGCTGAGAAGTCTACTGAGGATATTTTTTGATATATTGATTCAAGGGTATCAAATCATATGAACCCTCATGGTGATTGGCTTATTGACATGGTGCCTTAGAGGAATGGATGTGTATGCATAGGGGATGACACACAGGATAGCATTAAACATAAAGGCAAAGTGCCTTTGGTAATCCATAATGGCAAGAAGAAGAACTTACTTGATGTATTGCATGTCCTGTCAACTACTAAAAATTTGTTGTCTGTGGGCTAGATGACTGAGCAAAATTTTCACGTTAGGTTTAATAAGCATGGTTACCTCATTGAGGAGTTTGGTAATGGCTGCAAATTGATTGATCATGGTCATAGGAATGGCAGGATGTTTACTCTTGATGCCACTTTACCATAGTTGAAATCAACCATGTTTTCCCATGGCTTTGGCATAGTTAGAGATTTAGAACTATGGCATAAAAGAGTGGGACATGTTAATCTTCAGCGCTGCAAATGATGCAAAAAAAAGCTTGTTACAGGTCTACCCAAGTTTGCCTACACAGATATTGGTCATGTCTACAATGCTTGTTAGTTTGGTAAACAATCAAGGTTTTGCCATTTGTTAAGCATGTAAGAAATAGTAAGAGACCATTGCAGTTGGTTCACTCTAATGTGTGGGGGCCAACCCATAATGCATCTATGGGAGGCTCTAAGTATTTTTGTTGTTTTTCAGCAATTCAAGCAATAGGTTAAAAATGATTTTGATTGCTATATCTCTTGTGTGAGATTTGACAATGGTGGGGAGTATGTGTTAAATGAATGTTTTTTGGCTGAAGATGGAATACATAGGTAGCTTATATGCAGCTACACTCCACACCAGAATGGGGTAGCTAAATGGAAGAACAAAGTCTTAATGGAAGCTGCATGTGCAATGATGAATGAGAAGAAGATGCTGCACTATTATTGGGACAAGACTGTTATAAAAGCCATGTATATCTTGAACATGACTCCCACTGCAAGTATTCATGATATGCCACATGTAACATGTCCACTTGTCCTCTTGTGGACACATCTTAGCAGCCCATTAGGAAGAGAGTCTAGAAAGCGCCGCCTGGCACTCGCAAGGAATGTCACAAGGTTTGAGATCTAGGTCTTCCCGAGTCTGCCCCGAGCGGAAGTGTCCAGCCGTTCCCACTCAGGATCGACTTGAAGTCAGGGTTTCTTTCCTATCATCAGCAAAGTCTCTAGGAAGTAGCTAGCGTCGAGCTCCAGATGAACCACTTTGCGTAGGAACAATAGAGTCAAAGTGGATTTATGCTACACTTGGTTCATGGAGAATGGGAAACGAGAGGGATGCGAAGCTCAACCTCTCTGCCATAAGGCATAGTCCCATTCCTTTCCCTTAAAACAACATAAATTGGGGTTCTAACTCTACTGACTCTAGGGTCTTCACAGTATCATTTTCATGTCTTATGAGAAAAGTTCCTAGCTAACTGGGACCAATCTTCCATAGGACGGACCCAAGTCATGTCCACCGCACTTTCCTTAGTTTGCTTAGTTATCTAATTACCTACCACATTATGTTTGACATGCAAAAGCAACTTCCTTAATTAATCAATTTAAACACAGGTCCCTTCACGTAACTTAGGCATTGACACAAAAACAATGTCAAGCAAGTTTCTTTTTTAAATATCTGATCTTTATTTATCATAGTCCCGGAATACATCAAGTATCATGCCCAAAGGCTATCCCAACAATCTACAGGATTGCTGCTCCAAGTTTCGCCCGTAGACTAGTACACGGGCCTTGAGATCCCATCTCGAGTCATGTTGGCCTCTTGTGCAGGATTCGGAGGCAAGAAATTTACAACCAGAGCCTCCCCTGGCACCCAAGCGTCCTCCCGCTCCAAGTAGCACCCACGGAGAGACCTCTCGCGGCGGGTTGTTGAGATGACAAGCTCAACACATGCGGATATTAATGATGGACCGCCTGGTTAGATGGGTCCACATGTCTACACTTAGCACGTCGGTGGTCATTATGACTCTCACATGGCCATTGACTCATTACTATTATATTCAGGTTGTTACACCTATTTACAGCTGGCATAGTTATAGCACCAGTCGACTAGTGTAGTCGGTTATGCATTGTTTGACTCAGTAGGCCACTTTCCTTTATGTTGTATCTTACCTATACTTTGTGTACATTGTAAAGTGTGTGGAAGAAGAAGAAGAAACCAGCAAGAAAACATCTTGGCCTCCATCTCTCTTCTTGTCTCTTGAGTGAGCTTCTCCTTGTGCATTTTGTGTGTGTTTGGCGCAACATCTTGAGCAAGTTCCCCCACCACATGATTCTTGACATGGTATCAGAGTTGCGTCACTGATTGAGGCTAGTTTTGAAGGCTAAAGCAAAGGAGAGGAGCCAAGGATTTGAGCAAGCAAGCAATGGGTAAGAAGCTCTTCCATTCTCTACTTCTTCTGTTGGACAGTGCCTGTGGAGGCACCGGAAGCAGGGCAGAGCAAAAGTCTCAGATTGTAGTGAGATTTGGTGTGCGCAAAAAGTGCTATGTATTCTACAAATTAGCCCTTTAGGGCCTGCCCGTTGCTATTTTGGCCATCTGAGGTCATTTCAAGCCCTATTTTAGACTCGCAAGGTTGCAGACAGCAGTTTGAGGTATCCTGCAATTTCAACTGTGTGCCGTATATAGGTGCACAGATTACAAATTTCAGATCTGTAAGTTGAAAGGTGTTTACCAGCAAATAAACACAAGGTTTATCTACAAACTGGTTGCAGATTGCATGTATTGTTGAGTAGATAGTGAAAAAGGTTGTCTGATGTATTGCTGTGCACTACAGGTCGAGGGTTGCAGAAGATTTGCTTGCTGTTTGGTATTAGTTTTGTGATAATGGCAGAGAACAGTGGAAATCCCATCATTGAGAAGCTCGACAAGAACAACTATCCTTCATGGAAGTTCCGTGTCACTAACTTCCTTATTTGAAAAGGCCTCTACGAGTTTGTTTCAAGTGAAGAAAAGAAGCCTGAGGTGAGTGATCCTCCAACTATAGAAGAGACAAAGGCACGCAAAGAATGGAATGCAAAAGACAAAAAGTTCATATATTGGCTGTCTGCAGTAATTGGCAATAATATGCTGGGACATATTAGAAATGTAGAGAATTCATATGCAGCTTGGACCATACTTGAAAGTATGTTATTCGTAAATACAAAGGCACGAAAGATTCAACTCAAGCAAGAGTTGAATACATTGAAGAAAGGGAAGATGTCTATCAATGAGTATGCATTGAAGGTAAGGAGAATTGTAGATGCCTTGACAGCGATTGATGCAATGCCCGATGATGATGATTTGGTGTCGTCTACCTTGCCTTGGGCGGACTTAACAATGAAAAGGCTTGGAAGTCTTTTGTAACTTCCATATATGTCAGAAAGCCATTTCTAGATTTCAATGAGTTGGTCTTCCTTATGATCACTGAAGAGATCAACATGCAGAGTGAGACATCTGAAAAAAGTGGTGAATAGGTCTAAGATTTCTACTCTAGTTCAGGAAGGGGACATGGTAGGTCCTTTTCAGGAGGTCATGGTAGTGACAACCAGCAAAACAGATTGAATCACCAATTTGGCGATATGCATGTTTCAAGAGGTCATCGTAACTTTAGAGGTAGGGGGAGCTTTAGAGGAAGAGGTGGATGGCAAAACAAAGGTTCTAACAACTCTGGTATTGTGTGTCACTACTGTGGCAAAACAGGTCATAGTGCAACCCAATGTTATGCTAAGAAAGATGATATTCGCAGTGGTAAGTTGCAGCAAGGAAACTATGTATCGTCTTCATGACAGAATGAAGACAAAAATGAACGTTTGTTTGTTATGCAGCATATGCTGAATGCTGTTACAGGAAAGGGAACACATGATGATGTTTGGTATGTTGATTAGGTGCATCCAATCATATGACCAGCCATGCAGAATGGTTTGGAAAGATGAAAGATTTGCAAAATACAAGTTATGTGCAGACGAGTGATGATTCATGCCACCCAATCTCACACATTGGAAAAGTTCCCTTGTCCTTGCATGATGGTAAGACAAAGAGTCTTTCAGATGCATTACATGTGCCATCTATTACAAAGAACTTGGTGTTAGTCGGTCAGATGGTAGAGCAAGGGCTACAAGTTAGATTTAATGCAAAGGGTTGCTTTGTAGAAGACTTCAATGACAAGTGCAGGTTGGTTGCAAAGGAAAGTAGAGTTGGATGTATGTTTATTTTGGATGCTAGAATTCCTACTATGAATGCTGCTATGTATGCTAAAGGAAAAGGTGTTGTTACAGATATTGAAATTTGGCACAAACGCATTGGACATGCAAATGTACAAAGGCTGAAATTAATGCAATCCAAAGGGTTGGTTACATGTTTGCCTACATTTAGAATTACAGAATTTCATAAGGTATGCGAAGCATGTCAGTTTGGTAAGCAGGCAAGACAACCCTTTTCACATGAGAGAGATGTAAGCAGAAATATCCTTGATGTTGTGCATATAGATATTTCGGGGCCTACACAAAATGTATCTCTTGGAGGCAGTTCATACTTTGTCACATTCATTGATGATTGTTCTAGAAAGTTGTGGGTATATTTTATGAAGGAAAAGAGTAAAGCGTTTGAGCACTTTAGAACTTTCAAGGCTGCAGTTGAAAGAGAAACAGAGTAAAGTTCTTGAGGTCAGATGGAGGGGGAGAGTACCTCTCGAATGAGTTCAGTGATTTTCTGAGATCTCATGGGATAAAGAGACAGTTCACATGCAGGTATATCCCATAGCAAAATGGTGTTGCAGAAAGAAAAAATAGTCATATTGTAGAAGTTGCACTGGCATTAATGGCTGAAAAGAATATGCCCAAACATTTTTGGTCTGAGGTTGTCCATACTGCTGTCTACATTATGAATAGAACTTCCACAGTTGCAGTTCATGGGATGACTCTTGAAGAATGCTTTACTGGCAAGAAGCCTAATGTATTGCACTTGAAGGTATTTGGCTGTGTTGTCAAGAATCCCGTGGTGGGGGGACTTGCTCAAGATGCTGCGCCGAACACACACATAATGCACAAGGAGAAGCTCACTCAAGAGACAGGAAGAGAGATGGAGGCCAAAACGTTTTCTTGCTGGTTTCTTCTTCTTCTTCCACACACTTTACAATGTACACAAAGTATAGATAAGATATAACATAAGGGAAAGTGGCCTACTAAGTCAAACAATGCATAACCGACTACACTAGTCGACTGGTGCTATAACTATGCCAGCTGTAAATAGGTGTAACAACATGAATATAATAAGTAATGAGTCAGTGGCCATGTAAGATTCATAAAGACCACCAACGTGCTAAGTGTAGATGTGTGGACCCATCTAATCAGGCGGTCCATCATCAATGTCCGCATGTGTTGAGCTTGTTATCTCAACACTCCCCCTCAAGCTCAATTGCATCTCTGCAACTCCAAGTAAGCTTCAAAACTTTTGAAGCTTCTTTGTACCCAATGCCTTCGTAAAGATGTCAGCTATCTAATCCTCTGTGTTGACATACACCAAGTCAATCTCACCTACTAGTACCTTCTCTCTCACAAAGTGGTAGTGTACCTCAATATGTTTTGTCCTCGCATGGAACACATGGTTCTTAGCCAACTGTATACTGCTCATGTTGTCACAATAAATGACAATTGCACCTTCCACCTGCACATCTAAATCAGCCAATAACTTTTGCAGCCATACTACCTCACATGCTGCAATAGCAACACCTCTATACTTAGCCTCTGTACTCGACAAAGCAACTATAGATTGCTTTTTGCTGCTCCAAGCAACTGCTGCACTACCAAGAGAGAACATGTATCCGCTGGTAGATCTTCTATCAGACATACTACTAGCCCACTCTACACTTGTGTATCTAAACACCTGTACATCTATACCTGCCTTATAGAAAAGTCCATAATGTAATGTGGACTTCACATATCTCAATATGCGTCTGACTGCATCCAAATGTAGCTTTCTAGGTACTTGCATAAACTGACTCACAAGACCAACATCGTAGCTCAAGTTTGGCCTTGTAATGGTCATGTAGATCAAACTCCCCACTATCCTCTTGAACATAGTAGGGTCTTCTATCTCATCCCCAACATCAGCACTCAGCTTTACATTCTGCTCCAATGGGACTGAAAGTGGTTTGCATGCTGTCATACCATACTTTGACAACATATCCAAGCCATACTGTCTTTGGGAGAGCCATATACCATCATCACATCTGATCACCTCAATGCCAAGGAAGTATCTTAGCTCACCTAAATCCTTCATCTTAAACTTCTTCTTTAAAAAATCCTTGACTTCAACAATCCCACTATCACTATCACCTGTAATAATCAAGTCATCCACATAGATGACTATGATGACCAAACCTGCATCTCCCTTTCTCACATAAAGTGAGTGATCAACATTAGAAACATAGAAGCCAATATTGACAAGATACTCTTTGATCTTGTTAGACCATGCTCTAGGTGCTTGCTTGAGCCCATAGAGCGCCTTCTTCAACCTGCACATATACGTGGGATGTAAATCTTCATAACCTGCTAGTTGATCTATATACACTTCTTCCTGCAAATCACCATGCAAGAAGGCATTCTTCATATCCATTTGTTGCAACCTCCAATCTTTGGCTGCTGCCAAAGCAATCACAGATCTGACAGTTGCCATCCTAGCAACTGGACTGAAGGTTTTATCATAATCTATGCCATATGTCTGGGCATAGCCTTTTGCAACCAGCCTAGCTTTGTACCTACTAATAGAACCATCTGCATTGTGCTTAATCTTATAAACCCACTTACATCCAATAGCTTTCTTGCCTTTTGGCAATGATACTAGATCCCAAGTCTTATTGGCCTCTAATGCAGCCATCTCCTCATCCATTGCTGCATCCCAATGAGTATGACCAACAGCATTCTCAAAACAAGTGGGCTCAACATCCTCAACTAGTTTCACCATATAAGCATAATGGTGAGCTGCATAACCTTTAAAACCAAATCTTTTACCTGGGTATCTCACCCTGCTAGACCTGCGTACCACTGGATCACTCAATGGAGTCTTTGCATTGACGCGTGCTCTCTACACACCTGGAGTCCTCACTGAAGGAATGCCAAACTCATCATCCAAGCTCTCTGAGCCACTAGAGTCTTCATCAAGAACTGCATCAATGCCATCTGACACTTTATTCTTTCCTTTGTCTTTACCTGTAGTGCTACTAGATGCACCTGAAGATGTAGAGCTACTCCTTAGTCTCCCAGGCCAAGGACTACCAGATGATGTCTCTGGTCCACTAAGAGTCCGTGATTCTTGCTTTTCAGCCTACACATGAGTGTCATGATCATCATCATCATCATCTAATGCATCACCACTAGATGCATACCAACTGCTCATTTCATCAAAGATGACATCCCTACTCACTCTGAACTTACATGTGACAGGGTTATAACAGCGATACCCTTTCTACTCTAAAGAGTATCCAATAAAGACACTTTTTAGCCTTTGGATCCAGTTTCTTCCGCAACTCATCTGGCACATGAACATACACAATGCAGCCAAATACTTTCAAGTGTGATACATCAGGCTTCTTGCCAGTAAAGCATTCTTCAGGAGTCATACCATGAACTGCAGTTGTGGGAGTTCAGTTTATAATATAAATAGCAGTATGAACAGCCTCAGACAAAAAATGCTTAGGCATATTCTTTTTAGCCATCAAGGTATGTGCAACTTGTGCAATATGCCTGTTTTTCCTTTCTATAACCCCATTTTACTATGGGGTATACCTGCATGTAAACTGTCTCTTTATCCCATGAGACCTCAGAAAATCATTGAACTCATTCGAGAGGTACTCTCCCCCTCCATCTGACCTCAAGCACTTTACTTTCAAGCCTGTTTCTCTTTTAACTGCAGCCTTGAAAATTCTAAAGTGCTCAAACGCTTCACTCTTTTCCTTCATAAAATATACTCACAGCTTTCTAGAACAATCATCAATGAATGTGACAAAGTATGAACTGCCTCCAAGAGATATATTTTGTGCAGGCCCCCAAATGTCTGTATGCACAACATCAATGATATTTCTGCTTACATCTCTCTCATGTGAAAAGGGTTGTCTTGCCTGCTTACCAAACTGACATGCTTCACATACCTTATGAAATTCTGCAACTCTAAATGTAGGCAAACCTGTAACCAACCCTTTGGACTGCATTAATTTCAGCCTTTGTACATTTGCATGTCCAATGCGTTTGTGCCAAATTTCAATGTCTGCAACAACACCTTTTCCTTTAGCATACATAGCATCATTCATAGTAGGAATTCCAGCATCCAGAGTAAAACATAAGTCCAACTCTACTTCCCTTTGCAACTAACCTGCACTTGTCATTGAAGTATTCTAAAAAGCAACCCTTTGCATTAAATCTGACTTGCAGCCCTTGCTCGACTGACACCAAGTTCTTTGTAATAGATGGCACATGTAATACATCTGAAAGACTCTTTGTCTTACCATCATGCAAGGACAAGGGAACTTTTCCAACATGTGAAATTGGGTGGCATGAATCATCACCCGTCTGCACATAACCTGCATTTTGCAAATCCTACATCTCTCCAAACCATTCTGCATGGCTGGTCATATGATTGGATGCACCTGAATCAACATACCAAACATCATCATGTGTTCCCTTTCATGTAATAGCATTCAACATATGCTGCATAACAAACAAATGTTCATTTTTGTCTTCATTCTGTCGTGAAGATGATGCATAGTTTCCTTGCTGCAACTTACCACTGCGGATATAATCTTTCTTAGCATAACATTGGGCTGCAATATGACCTGTTTTGCCACAGTAGTGACACACAATACCAGAGTTTTCAGAACCTCTGTTCTGCCATCCACCTCTTCCTCTAAAGCTCCCCCTTCCTCTAAAGTTACCAGACCTCCTGAAACCTACATATCTCCAAACTGTTGATTCAATCTGTTTTGCTGATTGTCACTACCACGTCCTGTACCACGACCTCTTGAAGAGAACCTGCCATGTCCCCTTCCTGAACTAGAGTAGAAATCCTGGACCTGCTCACCACTCTTTGCATTGAGTAGAATACACAGCGCTCTTCGCGCACACCAAATCTCACTGCAATCTGATATTTTTCCTCGACCCTGCTTCCGATGCCTCCACAGGCACTATCCAAGAGAGAGACTGGAAGAATGGGAGAGCTTCTTACCCGTGGCTTGCTTGCTCGAACCTTGCTTCTTTTCCTTTACTTCAGCCTTTGAAATCAGCCTCCCTCAGTGGCACGGCTCTGATACCATGTCAATAATCGCGTGGTGGGGGGACTTTCTCAAGATGCTGCACCGAACACACACAGAATGCACAAGGAGAAGCTTACTCAAGAGACAAGAAGAGAGATGGAGGCCAAAACGTTTTCTTGCTAGCTTCTTCTTCTTCTTCCACACACTTTACAATGTACACAAAGTATAGATAAGATACAACATAAAGGAAAGTGGTCTACTAAGTCAAACAATGCATAACCGACTACACTAGTCGATTGGCGCAATAACTATGCCAGCTGTAAATAGGTGTAACAACCTGAATATAATAAGTAATGAGTCAGTGGCCATGTAAGATTCATAATGACCACCAACGTGCTAAGTGTAGACGTGTGGACCCATCTAACCAGGCGGTCCATCATCAATTCCCGCATGTGTTGAGCTTGTCATCTCAACATGTGTTTCATATGTTCATGTGCCAGATGAGCTACGGAAGAAGCTTGATCCAAAGGCAGAAAAATGTGTCTTTATTGCATACTCTTTAGAGCAGAAAGAGTATCACTGTTATAACCCTGTCACATGTAAGTTCAGAGTGAGCAGGGATGTCATCTTTGATGAAATGAGCAGTTGGTATGCATCTAGTGGTGATGCATTGGATGATGATGACACTAATGTGTAGGCTGAAAAGCAAGAATCACCGACTCTTAGTGGACCAGAGACATCATCTGGTAGTCCTTGGTCTGGGAGACTAAGGAGTAGCTCTGCATCTTCAAGTGCATCTAATAGCACTATAGGTAAATACAAAGGAAAGAATGAAGTGTCAGATGGCATTGATGCAAGACTTGATGGAGACTCCAGTGTCTCAGAGAGATTGGATGATGAGCTTGGTATTCCTTCTGTCAGGACACCAGGTATACAGAGAGCTCATAGTAATGTAAAGGCTCCATTGAGTGATCCGATGGTACACAGATCTAGCGGGTTAGATACCTTGTTAAAAGATTTGGTTTTGAAGGTTATGCAACTCACATTATGCTTATATGGTGAAACTAGTTGAGGATGTTGAGCCCACTTGTTTTGAGGATGCTGATGGTCATACTCAATGGGATGCAACAATGGATGAGGAGATGGCTGCATTAGAGGCCAATAAGACTTGGGATCTAGTATCATTGTCGAAGGGCAAGAAAGTTATTGGATGTAAGTGGGTTCATAAGATTAAGCAAAATGCAGATGGTTGTATTAGTAGGTACAAAGCTAGGCTAGTTGCAAAAGGCTATGCCTAGACATATGGCATATATTATGAAGAAACCTTCAGTCTAGTTGCTAGGATGGAAACTGTCAGATGTGTGATTGCTTTGGCAGTAGCCAAAGGTTGGAGGTTGCAGCAAATGGATGTGAAGAATGCATTCTTGCATGGTGATTTGCAGGAAGAAGTGTATATGGATTAGCCAGCAGGTTATGAGGATTTAGAGCATCCCACATATGTGTGTAGGTTAAAGAAGGCAATCTATGGACTCAAGCAAGCACCTAGAGCATGGTATGACAAGATCAGAGAGTATCTTGTCAATATTGGCTTTTATGTTTGTAATGCTGATCACTCACTTTATGTGAGAAAGGGAGATGCAGGTTTGGTCATCATAGTCATTTATGTGGATGACTTGATTATTACAAGTGATAGTGATAGTGGGATTGCTGAATATTGAAGAAGAAGTTTGAGATGAAGGATTTAGGTGAGCTAAGGTACTTCCTTCGCATTGAGGTGATCAGATGTGATGATGATATATGGCTGTCCCAAAGATAGTATGGCTTGGATATGTTGTCCAAATATGGTATGACAGCATGCAAACCACTTTCAGTCCCGTTGGAGCAGAATGTAAAGTTGAGTGCTGATGTTGGGGATGAGATAGAAGACCCTACTATGTTTAGGTAGATAGTGGGGAGTTTGATCTACATGACCATTACAAGGCCAGACTTGAGCTATACTGTTGGTCTTGTGAGTCAGTTTATGCAAGTACCTAGAAAGCCAAATTTGGATGCAGTCAGACACATATTGAGATATGTGAAGTCCACATGACATTATGGACTTTTCTATGAGGCAGGTATAGATGTACAGGTAATTGGATACACAAATGCAGATTGGGCTGGTAGTATGTCTGATAGAAGATCTACCAGCGGATACATGTTCTCTCTTGGTAGTGCATCAGTTACTTGGAGCAGCAAAAAGCAATCTACAATTGCTTTGTCGAGTACAGAGGCTGAGTATAGAGGTGCTGCTATTGCAGCATGTGAGGTAGTATGGCTGCAAAAGTTATTGGCTGATTTAGATATGTAAGTGTAAGGTCCGGTTGTCATTTACTGTGACAACATGAGCAGTATATAGTTGGCTAAGAACCCTGTGTTCCATGCCATAACAAAACATATTGAGGTACACTACCACTTTGTGAGAGAGAAGGTACTAGTAGGTGAGATTGACTTGGTATATGTCAGCATGCAGGATCAAATAGCTCACATCTTCACGAAGGCATTGGGTACAGAGAAGCTTCAAAAGTTTCGAAGCTTACTTGGAGTTGCAAAGATGCAGTTGAGCTTGAGGGGGAGTGTTGAGATGACAAGCTCAACACATGCGGACATTAATGATGGACCGCCTGGTTAGATGGATCCACACTTCTATACTTAGCACGTCAGTGGTCATTATGACTCTCACATGGCCACTGACTCATTACTATTATATTCAGGTTATTACACCTATTTACAGCTGGCATAGTTATAGCGTCAGTCGACTAGTGTAGTCGGTTATGCATTGTTTGACTTAGTAGGCCACTTTCCTTTATGTTATATCGTATCTATACTTTATGTACATTGTAAAGTGTGTGGAAGAAGAAGAAGAAACTAACAAGAAAACGTTTTGGCCTCCATCTCTCTTCTTGTCTCTTGAGTGAGCTTTTCCTTGTGCATTCTGTGTGTGTTTGGCACAACATCTTGAGCAAGTTCCCTCATCACGCGATTCTCGACACGGGTTAGGTCCATAAACCCGGTGCGGCTAACAACCCCCTTGGATAGGGCGAGGTAGACAGTCGGAGGTAACTAAACTTGCCTCTCCCTCCAGGATTTTAACCTGAAGTATTAAGTGTTTTGCCTTGAGTTAGTTCCTTGAGAAAAGAAGTCCAAACAATGTACCTAAGTGTACAATCACGATCATCTCAAAGGTCGTTTGTATGACCAACTGCTAAGATATGATTTCTTTCTCCTGAATGCTCTCAACATTAGATCCTAGATCGTTCGCGACTTGGCGAGATCCCAAGGGCTTGGCAAGCTAGGTTGCTTGTTTCCACTTTTTCTTTGGGTTAGGGTTTGTACCCTACTGACCTTAACTATCCTTACCTTGAGTCTCTTAGTAAGATAGATCATGGACAACCTTGTTGTCCTTGATTGGTCAACTTACTCGTTATCTCCTAGATCCATTGAAGTACCTATGTACCTTTATCTTTGATCCTAATTGATCAATATTGTCCATCCCCTTGACCATGGTGGGTCAAGATGGTTCTGTTTAGAACAATCCTACTCCACCTTAAGTATAATCTTCTTACGCCCTCTTTATAATACTCATAGGCGCTTAAGCTTTTACCTATCCCTCTTGAAGTCACCAAGGACTTTGTCATGGGATTCATGGATCTCAGTCCCATTTGGTAAATTATAAACAACATTGAATTTTTCCAACAACTTTAAGGCACACAACATAATGCCCTGCCTTCATTTCAATACCTACAATTTTGATATACTCCATTCGTTATTTTATGCCACACATGCGAAGGTACTTTCTATGCATGCAATCTTAACGTTATCCTCTATGTAATTATTTATATGATCTATAATCTTCTTGAATGATCTAACTTTATGTGATCATTGTATGAGCCTAGCTGCACTTTAATCTTTTTAGCAGATTATTACATGTACCTTAGAATCCATCTTGCGATATGGACATGTGCTAACTCCAAGTTGAGATGGCGGAAAAATAAAGGAAAAAGCAAAAGGAAGATGAAAAAAGAGCAAAGACATGCAGGCGGCCTCTAAAGATGAACCGGGGCAATAAGCGCAACTTTAAATGAAAAGGCGCCTCAAAAAACTCGAAAAACTCTTGTAAAAGAGTGCAAGCTCTCTTCTGTGCCAATTGTAAAATACTAGATGGGTGTAGGCTAGAGGCACAAGGCTAGAAGAGGGAAAGGGAAAAAGGACCTTGTTACAATGGCCGGTCATGTAAAAAAGGGATGGGTGCCCATGGGATTTTAGGGTTTGTATATATAAAGCTCAAAAAGTGAATGAGAGCTCATTCTTTGGTGTGTGGCAAAAAGAGTCTTCTTCTTCTTCTCTCCTTCTCATCTTCTTGCTTGTGTGTGCTCTTGAGAGAGGGAGTGTAAGAGTGTGAGGGAGTGAGTGTGTGAGAGTGAGGGATCAAGGGGGTGAAGCTCTTCACCATCTCCTCTTCTCTTCTTCTCTTCTCTTCTCTCTTCTCGTGCGCGCGGCTATGGAGGATGGAGCTTGGAGGTGGAGGAGGCTTGAGGATAGTTGAGCTTGCATCTAGGATCATGAAGCTACCGGTGTGTGTGAGAGAGGAGGCAACTCATATCGGCACTAAGGTAAGCTCACTACACTCGTAGGATCGACGGCGCATCGGCTAGGTGAGAGATAGCCATTAGAGCTTGCTTGGAACGCTTGAAACAATAAGTGGTCCATAGGTCTTGGTAGTTGAGAGTAAGCTCCCACATTTTGTTTCCGTTTTGCCGGGACAAATAGATTCAAGCTTGAGCACTTGCGCGTCTCATATCGAGCATCGAAGTAAGGGATTCATCCCCGAAACAGAGCTTGAGATAGGTAGGGAGTTTGGGTGTTTTTGATCTTCAAAACAAGTAAGTATTTTGGGTTATTTTGTTTGTTTGATGATTGGGAAACATGGAGAAATCATTTTAGTGTTTTGCTTTCGATTCTTGTTGCATTTAGAGTAGGTTAGGATTGAGAAATCATACTGAAGAAGGGTAGGGTTTACTGTTGCAAAAAAGGGGCAAAAATCGTGCAAAAAATGGCAAAAAGCTCGCTTGTGATGCCTAAGATCTGCAAGTGAGTGATTGAAGGCATCAACACGATACCTGGGAAGGGGTATAAGAGTCAAGAGGCCAAGGGAGGACTCATTTGCAACCCCTTCAGTGAGAGAGAGAGAGAGAGAGAGAGAGAGAGAGAGAGAGAGAGAGAGAGAGAGAGAGAGAGAGAGAGAGAGAGAGAGAGAGAGAGAGAGAGAGAGAGAGAGAGAGAGAGAGCTATTGCCCGATTCGATTCGATCGCACCACCGACGAGCCCACCACTCTAACTAAGTATATTAATCCCTTCCCTTACCCCCTTAGGTAGGATTTGGAGGTTTGTGCCTAATATGATTGAGTAAATCACAAGGAATGATTGAAATCAAACTCGTGTTGTTGACATGTGCCGCGCTCGGCCCATTCGAATGGTCACTTCTGGGTCGAGTCCCAGAATCAGCCCTCGGCCCCTTACCATTCGGCCCACTCGGTCGTAACCCTAATTGGTCGTAACCCTAATCGGCCTGTCCGAGTCTACCATTCGGACCGTGGACCAATTCGGCCCTCTGCCATGTGTCAAACTCGACCCTCGGCCCAATTGCCTTGGCCCATTCGAGCGACCTCGTCCAAATTGACCACTCGGCCCGTCCGAGCCAATGTGTCCAAGCGACTTTGTCTGAGTCTGCTCCTCGGCCCCCGTCTGAGCCTACCCTGTCCAAGTCCCAAATTCAGCCCTCGGTCCATGCGCCTCGGCCCCCGTCCGAGTGACCCACTCAGACCTTGCAATTCGGACCAGCTGGGCCGAGTGTAGATTTTTACCAAATTTTTAGAAATTTGACCTGACCCGGCTAGAACTCAGCAGCACAAACTGTCGAAAGCCCTTAGGATGCTTAGAACTTGATTCTGGCACACGGAATAGGCAAAATCGTAGGGCGCAGCCGCTTAGCAGCTAGAAGTAGGCAGTTGCTAGACCCAAAGACCTAGATGAAAACCGTTGAGTTGTAAAGCCTGATTGGATAAAAAACGAATGAGACAACATATTAGGGAAACCCTAAACCCTGCCAAGACCGGCCAAAAAATTGACCAACAAACCTATTAGGCCCGAAACAATGCGAGAGTGTGTAAGATGCCTAAAAATTGGTTGCTGCACTCACCCTGAATTTTCGCACTTGAAGTACACTTAAGGAAACTAAAAGCCTGATTGAGCACAAGTGCACAGGAAAAGACACACACATTGAGTGGCCATAAATTGAGGATTGTATTCAATAACTAAAGGAACTCACCTAGATAAACCACTCAAGGAACCCACCAGTAGGAGAGGACCCAAGACATAGACAAACCATCAACACGAAAAAGTAGGACCAAGCAAGGGGCGTCGACGAAGTGGATTTGACAAGTCAATTGAACCTGATCGATAGCATGGTGGAGCACGATAACTCGACAATGGCAGAAGAAAGTTCAGACCGCAGATCTAACGAGGAATTCGACTTAGGAGTCTTTCCAGATGCTATTAAGCAACAGCTAGTCAGTAGTTATGATGCTCATGCGTAGTATGAGCCCTGCGGTAGGACAGTAGACACTATCATCGCAGATCTAGAAGAGGGGAGGAAGCTGGCCCGCAAAGCATTCCGTAGATGGAGGAGGAAGAGGTCGGAAGCTAAAATCGCACAAAAAATGGAGAATGCTACAACTCTGCCTGGTGGAAAGAAGGTCTCTGACGCAGAGGCAGAGACGTCAGCCCCTAAGATGGCCGAAAAGGGAAGCGCTAAGGTAGGGTAATACCCGCATCCGAAGCGATAGTTAAAGGCCATAGAAAAGGTGAAGGAATGGGTAAAGGAGGCTCAAGAGCATCTAAAAGACGCTAAGCCCATCCTAGAGGACGAAATCGATGACCTCTCCAGCATAAGTACGCCAACCTCACCTCCACAACCAAAGTTGAGAGAAGCAATTGCACCACAAGAAGTGCCGCTAAGGCCAAGCATTGATGCTATAGGGCCGCAGATCAGTCATGGCCATTGGCCAGGACAATCCAGGTTAGGAGAGAGATGAACACCCAGACCACGTTGGTGACTACCCCTGTAACACTTAGCTTGGGAGATCTGCTTAGGCAGCACCCCACCCTATGACAAGATCTTAAGTAGTGGGTTGAAGGGTCACAAGAGCAGGTCATGGCAGACCCTCATGACCATGATGCAGAGACGCAAATATTGAGTTTGACGCTGCACTCTATGCCTAAATCCTTGCACGTCAATGCCTTCTGGGAAGGTTCCGAGATGCATGCGGTCTTACTAGTTTTAGCCCTAGGCGATACAATGAGAAAGGGAATCGTGGACACGGGGGCTGGGGTTAGTGTGCTTAGCCACGCAGTGCTTCAGACTTGGGGAAACCCACCCGTTGAGATGGCTAGGTTTAATGTCACACTAGCAAACGGTATGAGAGTTAAGCCATTCGGGGTGCTTAAGAATTGGCTAGTGCAGATTGCAGGTGTCCAGTTCTCCGTTGACTTTATA
This sequence comes from Lygodium microphyllum, assembly GCF_053477565.2. Lineage (NCBI taxonomy): Eukaryota > Viridiplantae > Streptophyta > Polypodiopsida > Schizaeales > Lygodiaceae > Lygodium > Lygodium microphyllum. Next base: position 18,746,764 of record NC_141163.1, read on the forward strand.
GTCATGAAGGGAGTGGACTACGACATCCTATTAGGCCGACCCTGGATGCGCAATGTTAGAGTCATCGAAGATTGGGGTAACGGCTTGATCTTCCTTGGCAATAGGACAGATGCCGTGAGAGTAGGGATGGACACCTGGAAGACCTCACCAGTCGTCTTAGATGCCATCTCTGCTATGCTCAAGGGTAATGCTCAGGTCAAAAAGTCCTATGGGCCCTTGACCAAGTATATCCCATGCCTAGAGGACGAGTGCGATTGGATGCATGTCCTTGCTACAATCGACATGTCGTTCTCTGATCACGAGCGTATGAGCAAGCCATCAAAACAATCGGCAAGGCTAACGACACACCCTCCGTACCAATCTACATGATGGCAATTAGCCTTCGTGGGAAACCGAAGCCCCCCGTCAACTTCCAAGTCCCAACCAACAAAAGGGAACTCCAGGAGATATTGGAATACCTAACGGACAAGCTAGCTGGCAATCAAGCTGCAAATTTCAAACCACTCCAGGATCTCTTAGATGAATCCAAGTGGCAATGGACCAGAGTGCATGACTTAAACCTCATGTATAACTGGGCCCTGGTTCCTGACCAACGACTAGAGATATACCAAGCCCTAGGAGACAATGAGCAGTCTGATGAAGAGAATTCTAACGACAAATATGAAGACTACCAATCCTTCAGTGATGAAAGTGAGGGTGAGGTAGATACCGTGCAATACGACACTGAAGGACAAGAAATAGAGCAAATACGTGCAGACTCCAAGCTGCACAAAAAGAGTATCTTCAGGATGGAGCGAGGAGTCATGTGCGTGGAATGTGATCGCGCCTGGTTGGAACACGTAGGAGCCATAGACCTTGAGCAAGCAGGCCTAGCCCAGCCAGGAATGACATCAATGCTTAGGACTGAATCACCATCTGAACTGTACCCACCAGGGGAGACCAGCTCTTCTAGCGAAGACGGAGGGTTTGACTTTGAATCGGAGGTTAGTTCGGATTGTGATCTAGAAATCCCTAGGCCGCCCACAACCAGACGCACCAAGGGGGACCTACCCATCCACCTGAGGCGTAGATGATCAAGGCAGAAAAAGGCAACACAACCCAGGGATACACGAACGATAGAACAACGAAAACCGCAGGACCTCCCTAAGCAATTTACGAAATTCAAAAAAGGGGATAGGGTGGTAGTTCTGTTAGGTGCCAAATGTCAAGCGCAGACGAGCAAACCAATCGAGGGACCAGCCAAGGTCAAAGAGGTGAACCTAGCCCAGGAAGGGGAAACACCCTGACCAATCTTCATTGCCGATGACTTGACTAATGAAGAAGAAACGAGTCTTGTGACTCGCTTGTGAGAGTACATAGACGTGTTTGCTTAGTCCTTAGAATAGCTTAAGGGGGTAGATCCGAGTGTCGTGACTCACAACATACCCATGACGCCAGACGCAACACCGATCACGCAGTGACCGTACCCTGTGAATCCAAAACACGCTCATGCTATCAAAGAAGAAATCAATAAGCTGCTGAGCGGGATTCATCTACAAAATTGAGAACACAGACTGGGTATCACCCATAGTCATCGTGATGAAGAAGAATGGAAAAATCCGAGTATGCGTCAATTACAAGAAGGTGAATGCTGCTACTAAGAGGGACAACTATCCATTGCCATACACCGAGCACATGCTTGAGAGAGTGGCAGGCAAGGAAGCCTACAGTTTTCTAGATGGCTTCTTAGGGTACAACCAGGTGCAAGTGCATCCTGCAGCGGACATGCATGACTGCCTTCGCCACTGAGTGGGGCGTCTTTGCTTAAATAGTCATGCCCTTCGGGTTGACTAATGCCCCTGCCACTTTCCAACGCCTCATGTGCACCATCTTTAAGGACATGCTTCACAAGGAATTAGAAGTCTTTGTCGATGATCTTTGTGTCCACTTGACTTGGATCGAATACTTAGATAAACTCTGAGCAGTCTTCGAGCGGTGTCGCTTATATCATCTCTCCTTGAACCCCTTAAAGTGCTAGTTTTGGGTGAAGCATGGATGCATCCTAGGGCATGTGGTGTCGAAGAACGGCATTGCCACTGACTTCTCGAAGGTCAGGGTCATTGTTGACCTTCCATCCCCAAACAACTACAATGGAGCTCAATGCTTCCTAGGCCATATTGGATACTATCGGCGATTTGTACTAAACTATGAATTGATCGCCAGATCCTTGTACAAGCTGCTTATTGTCTTCGAATGGACCGAAGCATGCCAACGGGCATACGAAGAGTTGAAGAAGGCTCTAACCACATCACCAATCCTACGAGCCCCAGATTGGACCATTACTTTCCACGTGCATATCGATGCTTCTAAGTTTGCCATGGGGGCACTGTTGTGCCAACTTGGTGAATACAATTTAGACTATCTAGTGAGCTTTGCTAGCAGACAACTCACTGAGATGGAAATGAACTACTTGACGATGGAAAGAGAGGGATTAGACATGGTATTCGCTGTGAAGAAATTCCCGCATTATCTTTTGGCCACGCCCTTTACCTTCTTCGTGGACCACCAAGCCTTGCTCTATTTAGTAAACAAACCTTGCGCGACAGGACACATAGCTCGATGGCTCCTTCTGCTTTCAGAGTTTGACTTCTCCGTGGTGCTACGGTATGGAAGGGAAAACAACATTACATGGCTGATCACAGGTCACACATTCCCACCGGATAAACCGCTGGACAAGGTATTGTTGATGAATTACCCGATGCCCATCTATTTAACCTTTCCAGCGAGAGAGATCTATTTAAGGCTGATCTAACGCCATATTGGGCAAATGACATAGTCCAAGTGCTTGAGCACGGACTGCCTGACCGATCAATAGAAAAAGCCCCGACTTAGGCGATTAATCCTTAAGATCCAGCCCTATCAGCTGATTGCAGGCCAACTCTATAGGCTGGGGCAAGACGGATTGTTGCATAGATGTGTATGCGAAAATGAGATGCACGATGTGCTCTTAGAAGCGCACGGCGGCATTGCTAGAGGGCACTTTAGCGGAGACACGACATCACGCAAAGTGTTGTAGTCTCAACTGTGGTGGCCCACGCTTTTCTGCGACTCAACACGATTTGTCAAGTAGTGTGACAAGTGCTAGCAGGGGGCGAAGGTTCCAATTCGCAAGCATCAAATGGAATTAACCCCAGTTATTGCTCGACAACCCTTCAAAAAATGGGGAATTGATTTCATTGGACCCATCAGTCCTGCGGCATAGTATTCCCAGGCCAAGTATATCATTGTGGCCACGGATTACCTCACGAAATGGGCAGAAGCAAGAGCAACACGAAAAAAAGACGCAAGAACGACTGTTAAGTTCTTATGGGAGCAAGTGATTTCACAATTTGACTGCCCCATCAAACTAGTCAGCGACCAAGGCACGCACTTCATCAATGAAGTGATCACACATATTCTGTCCACCTTCCTCATCATCCATCGCAAATCCTCGCCATACTACCCTCAGGTAAACGGCTAGGCCAAATCAACGAATAAGATTCTTGTCATTGTCATAACCAAGGTCGTCTCTACTTCACGCAGCAACTGGGAAAACAAGCTGATGGCAGCTCTGTGGGCCTACTGAACAACTTATAAAACGATTGGTCAAACCCCCTTTAGGCTGACATATGGAATAGAAGCGATTCTACCATTAGGATTCTTCATTCCTAGCCTGAGAATAGCGCTTCAAGAACGTTGGAAAGGGAAGGAGGCATGGACACAATGCCTAGTTGAACTCGAACACCTCTTAGAGACTTGTCTTCTAGCCACCCATGCGCTGATCTGTGAGAAGCCCAACGCAAGAGCTGGTTTGACCAGCACATCAAGAAAGCAGGATTGACGGCACATCGGCTAGGTGAGAGATAGCCATTAGAGCTTGCTTGGAACGCTTGAAACAATAAGCGGTCCGTGGGTCTTGGCGGTTGAGCGAAAGCTCCCACAACATGCACTTTGTTTCTTTCAATGTCCTCTGAAATGCAGAACTTGTGTGAGGAACAATGCACTTTATGCAAGAATTCTTGCAAGTCATTTTTGGTAAATTATGATGCAATTATCTAATCAATTTCACCTATTGTGATGCCATCTTACAATGGAAATTATCTTGCTCATTACATACATCACAACTAAGTTCATACCTAGCAAATTATCAAATACACAATTTAATGTGATGCTTCTCCTTCTCTCTCTCCCTCTTCTTCTTCTTCTTCTTCTCTTCTTCTTCTCTTCTTCTCCTCTCTCTTTCCCCCTCTTCTTCTTCTTCTCTTCTTCTCCTTCTCCTTCTCTCTCTCCCTCTTCTTCTTCTTCTTCTTCTTCTTCTTCTTATTCTCTCCCTCTACTACTACTTCTTCTTCCTCTCTTCTTCTCCCTCTGTCTCTCTCTCATCATCATCATCATCATCATCATCATCATCTTCTTCTTCCTCTCTTCTTCTCCTTCTCTCTCTCACACTCTCTCTTCTTCCCCCTCTCTCTCCCTTCACTGAGCATTGTGGGGGGAGGGGGGGGGGGGGGTTCTGATGATGGCCACAGGTGGGCGCTACTGTTGCTGCAGACGGAGGGGGGGACATGACGATGTAGGTCAGGGAGGGGGCTGCCTTCAACGAGGGGGGCAAAGGGTGCTGTCCAGATGGAGGGGGGCGTGCTGCCGTCGGCCACAAGGAGGGGGCTGCCTCTTTATATGGTGGGGGGAGGTGGTAAAGGGGGGGGGGGAGACGGCCATTAACGACCGCCACCCCCACCACCTAAGGGGCTGCATGTCCCCCCTTTTCTTTCTTACTCACTCACTCACTCACTCTCTCCCCGCCATGAGCACAACAGGGGGAGAGAGAGGGAGAGTAAAAAAAATTGTTTTAAAATTTTTAAAAAATAAAATTTAGGGGGGGTTCTCATGGGGGGCACACGGGGATATTACATCCTCTCTCCCTTAGAGGAATCGAGATGTCCTCATCTCGAGAAGACCTGGGGGTATTGTTGATTGAGAGTATTTTCATCCATCCAGGTGGCATCCTCTTTGGGATAATCTTTCCACTGGATGAGGTATTCTGTCAAGATCCTTGATCTCACTACAAGATATAGACCTTATAGCGACGTTTAAAGCGACGAAAATACAAACAACAAAATTTGCCCCCGTCGCCGCAAAAAGCGTCGTTATTGACGACGCCATAGAATCGTCACTATAACTGTCGCTATATGCGTCGCTATTTGTGTCGCATTTGTGACGCAAATAGCGACGGTTACAAAGAATTTGCGACACTGATAGCGACGACAATAGCGACGCTTGCAGTAAATTTGCGACGCAAATAGCGACGGTAACAGAGAATTTTTTTTTTTGGTGGCAGGGCAGCAAGCTGCCCTGCCACATATAGCACTGTGTGCTGTATGAGAGCCATACAAAATAGTTTCTGCACTGCTGCATACAAAGCGTTTGCAAACAAAAAGAATGTATACTGAAATCATAAAATTGATGGATGAAATAAATACATGATATCGCATAAAATGCAATTGGTACAATCATAAAACAATATCACTAATACATAGAAAATGTCTACATAGATCGGGCGACTAAAAACTAAAGGTATGTGACCTCTAAGGATCCAAGGGCGAACTACAAATTGTCGTCCCCCGAAAGCTCTTCCCGCTGTAAAGGAGCATCAAACGGATTCTGCAAAAAAAGAAACAACATATCAATCCACCATACAATAATGCATTCAAATATCTCATGGTAACTACGGACAAGAAAGATGAGTGACTTACTGGGCCGCTGCGTCTATACAATCGGTCGATCAATGATCTGAGACCGTGCCTCTCCGCATATCGAGTCTCAAGGCCTTGCCGATCGTGATTTGTAATGGAGTGCTGCAAAGAAAACAAAATGCTAACTATTAGAAACATGATTGTCAGTACAAAGAATATCTCAAAAAAACAAATAAGCAAAACAAAAGAGAAACTTACAAAGTCCTCCAAATATGTCCTGTGGCCGCCACTCCCAAGATGATGTACCGATCCGGCCTCGATTCGTGCCCTTGCCGCCTCCCGCTGTTGACTCCAATGTCCTGGCGAATTTGTAGCCTCCTCTCTAAGTCGGTGCCAGTCGTCTGCATCTAACCACTCGGGCTTTGGAGCCCCACTCTTGATTGCCTTGCGTGCGTCGGATCGTCTATGTGACATGTATACACGCATGCAATCCATCATCCAGCCCGTAGAGAATCTATCCACTGCGGCTGGCACCGGGAACTCCTCGTGCAAGGATGCTACTATGTACTCCTTGCTCCCCTCCGGTATGTTCCTCCAATGATCCAGGACGTTGTGCTGAAAAACTTGTTGGCACAACTCCCTCATGAGAGCCATCACCCTCCTTCTCTCATCATTCATAATGATGGCTCCTGACCTGCCATCCACTAGGTATCCATAATCCCTAGGAGTGTGCCTTGTATGGGCCCTCTCCCATCTCCGTCCATGCTCCTGGGCATATCCAGGAGATCCCTGAACATCCGGTGTACCGACGGGGGTACCCTCTCCCGGAGTGCCACTCAAAGGGGTGCCACCAGAGGGTGTGCCACCAAAAGGAGTGCCACCAGAGGGGGTGCCACCAAAAGGAGTGCCACTAAAAGGCGTGACATCTGCCGATGGCTGCACAAAAGCCGGAGTAACTGGAGTGGATGTCCCCATAGGTGTGACAAATCCTGGAGGTGACCGAGCTCCAGCTGAACGACGAGACGAAGACACCGCGTCCGTGTCTCCACAGCAGCACCCCCCTGATCCTCCTGCAGTCGCAGTCCCTCCCTCTGGCCCAAGTCGCGAGGGTCGAGATCGTTTGCTCGAAGCTGAAGCATCTGATCGCGCTGAAGCTGATCTAGTAGAGCGCCCTGACGAAGAACTAGACAGCTCCTGATCTGCTATCTCTTTGAATCTCGCAAGCTGATCTGGAGACATACGTGCCATCATCTCCTGAAACTCCTCATCGCTCATCCCTCGACTCATCCTGAAAATGTTGATACCTGCACAGATAAAAAATAATGTTAGAATAATCAATTTAAACTATACAAAGCACATTAATATAAATCATTTTTGAAAAATCCCTCTTAAAATGCATATCTTATCTACCTTTATGGAAGATCTAAACAACGAATTGAGTAATACAATTCTCCAAGAATGAAGTATTCTATGGTCCCATGTTAATCTCCTAACACAACTCTGCATACATTGGAAGGTCGATAGACATGTCACCACAAAAGAACGAGTCTGCCTCGTTCTCAAAAAATTCTACGACTTCTGTATTTCCATCATTGTTAGTCGATGCGGGCTCCAAGCTTGCGGTGGCCTCCACCCCTTGTAATTTTGATCCCTCTATTTGCATATTTTCTTCATCTATGCCTGGAACATCGCTTTGATCGTATACTCTCGCACCTCGAGGAGTTGAAGGTATAACATACCACCATTGAGGTTGTCGGGGATTTGGATAGAAGATTACATGTTCACAAACACTTACAAACCGTCTTCAAACCATTGTGACATAAACCATGTCGTATTACAATTAGCAAGCAAATGCCTAGTTGTACCTGTTCACAATGGGCCGACAACACAAAGGTGTCGCGCAAATCCATCCATTTTTTTCGGAATCTATTTCGAGAAATCGAGATGGACCTCGTCGAACTGTTACGCCAGCTCCTCCAAGTACCACTTTGAACCACTGCACGCTGAATATTATCATGGAGAAGCTACGGTAATCCACCATAATAATACTTTGCAAATTCCCAAAATACTCCATCTCATCCACAACCGTGTTCGGATCCGTTGCTCGTCGCCGGCTCTCTTGCTCAAACCTTGCCATGACACCACAGTCCATTGTGGAGCGCATTTTGTCAATATGCTCCACTCGAAAATGCTGTCCGCGCGACCACGCTGCACTATATATTTTGTACTACACATTGAAACACTCAAATTAGATGTAGCAAGCAAATTTAGATACGACACATTCTAAACCCCTCATTACCTTTGGACTACATCCCCTTGAGAACTCCCACTCCTCCATTGAGACCTCTGTCCCTTCGCTGGATGCTGCGGTCAAGGCTCCATGCAACCATCGTGTTGACATAAACCGCGGCATCTCCTCCATGCCTTTGGGATATCGAATCGGTCGGTGACGCATACTGCATCGGAATTCAGCTCGCGCTTCCTCTCGATCTTGCCTTGCAATCTGGTACTTGGCGAGCCACGTCTCCATGGAGGCATGGTGCAACATACAAAAGCGATTCACCTTCTCTTCCATTGAGGCATCCATTCTTTTTTCTACCCCATTTCCAACCACCACATCTCCAGTCAGCCTGTCATCGTCCTTCAGCGTCTATAGCATTTCATTGTCTGGTTCCACCGTTGGTAGCCATTGTGAGATATGCACTAACGCCTCTGACACCAACCAACCTTCCGCCATGCTACCTTCCGGACGAGCTCGTTGTCGCACAAAGCCTTTCAGGGTTTTCATGAAGCGCTCTAGGAAGAACATCCATCGCGTATGGACAGGTCCAGCAATCTCCACTTCATCCACAAGATGCACAAGAAGGTGAACTTGTATCGTAAGTATGCTAGTGGGCAGGTATTTCTCAAAGAGATAGACCGTCTCAACTGCTCCCTGCCTTGCGGATTCAATAGAGGACGTCTTAATCTCTTTCTGTGAGATCCATTGCACCAAAGTCGACAGCTTGTAAATGGCCCCGCGAATTTCTGGAGTTAGGCATCCCGCGATCGCGATCGGTAGGACAAACTGCCACAAATGAGAAAGCATTAAGAATAATGGTCACTTTTCAAATTTCAAAATGTCCACGCTAATTAAAATCCATTCTGTTCACAAACCTGACATATCTTATGCCAATCATGGGATTTTAGCCCAGAAATCTGGTCATCTTTAGAAAATGCGGACCTGAGAGAACGCATCATACCCGTCGGAGTGCGGATAGACTTGATTACTTGCTTCACAATGCGCTCTTCTTTGGTAGACAAAACCCAGGGAGCGCGAGGAAGCTGCACTCCCCCTTCAGCACTCGATTGCAGCCAAAGTGCCTCCATCTTACCTACCTCCTTTAAATCCATTCGTGACCCTATAGTGTCTCTCTTTCCTGTGATGTGGTCCCATAGCAAGCTGCCCACATTTTTGAAAATATGCATGGGATCCAACAAGTGGTTGACCTGTAAGTGGGTCCAATATGGCAACTCGTAGAAAACTGAGAACCGTCGCATTCCATTTGGATGTGAATCCGGGTTTACCATTTTCAGCTCGTACCAGCTTGCAGTGTTCATACGTGTTGGAGGTCGTCCAAGAAAACCTTCCCTGAGTTCATGATCCTTCGGCAAGAAAGCGGCGTGTCCTTGATATACCATCTTCTTCATGGTTCGTGACCTTCGGGAGTCTAACTGTGGCCCACACAATGGACATGCATGATAACCTGAGGTAACGAGACCTGCAAGGCGATCCACGACCTAGTGAATACTTGATTGAATGAAATAAAATATAGATATTACCGGCGAGAACAAAGGTCTACTCACCTGAGCACTCTCCCAATCCCGGAAAGTCATGCATCGTCCACATTAGAATGGCTCGAATGTTGGCTGACCGCCGACCATCGCGCCTGCTCATATCTTGCACCGTGACCCCCTCCTCCCACAAAATCTTAAGCTCATCGACTAATGGACGAAGATACACGTCCATATTTTTTACTTTGTAGCGGCCCGGGACGAGCAAGCTAAGGATGAGATGTCCTTTCTTCGTAGAAAGCCATGGAGGAATGTTGTAGTTGACAAGCACTATAGGCCACACACTGTAAGAAGTCGAGCGCAGACCGAATGGGTTCACACCATCCATGGCAAGACCGAGCCGAAGATTCCTTGGCTCTCGTGCAAAGCCTGGGATGGTAGAGTCAATGTGGCTCCATGCGCGCGAATCTGCTGATATTCGTTGCACTCCATCCGTGGACCTATTCTGCACATGCCACGTTGTCAAGCTTGCCATGGTAGACGTGCGAAACATGTGGTTTATGCGGGGGATGAGCGGAAAGTGTCTGAGGACTTTTTGAGGGATGGTCTGCCCTTGCAAGTCCTGTCGATACCTGTGAGCACCACACTTTGGATATGTCTCCATAGTCTCGTATTCATCTCGAAACAATATGCAGTCGTTGATACATGCATGGATGTTATTGTAGTCCATGCCAAGCTTTCGTAAAACATGTCGTGCATCATCACGAGACTCAGGCATGGTGTTTGCAGGTGGCAATATATGATATTTCAATAACCTGAAAAAATCATAAAACACCTTGAAAAATCCATCCATGTTTGCAATAATACTGTTATAAAAAAAAAACAATGAAGTCTGTGTGCAAGGTACCTGAATAACTCAGTCACACTCGTATCGCTCCAACCGTATTTTGCTTGCACACTTAAGAGTGCAAGCAATGTCTTCAACCAAGATACTCGGCACCCATCATATAATGGTATGGATGCTTCCTCTCTAAGCGGATCAGATGTCTCAACATCCATGGGAATTTGACGGTATAGATGGGCCTTGCGAGTGGTCGATTGGCTCCTGTAATCCATCCATCGCACGTCCACAAACTCTTCTAATTGGCCGCAAAGGGTGCACTCCCCCTTGGGTCGAGACATCACCCCCCTGGATACAAAATTTGCCAACAAGACCCAATCTTATTGTGTATGGTTTTCAATTAGCTTGAGAGTACAATGCATGAAAAATGCTAACTTCAAATTACCGTTTGCTGAAAGTCTGCAATCGCCTGATCAATGATCTCAGATTGAAACTCGCCAAATCGTCGTACGTGTTCTATAGACAATCGACGTTTTCGTCTAATTGCCAACTTGCATTGAGAGCAAGGACATGGGACACGCTGATTAAGATACGACTCGCGGTCTTGAACAATAGGACCTTCTTCGTTTGCCATCTTATCTACATTACAGCAAACGAGGCTTAAATGGATAGCTTTATGGAGATGTACGTCAAGTTGCAAGTTGACCATAAACCTTGCATTGTATATAGTAGTCGAGAGATTTTCTGATGTTATATCTCGGCCTTGTATCATGCTCAACGATTTGTTTGTCCTGGTAGATAATTTTTTGTTATATCTCGGCTTTGAGTATAAGTAATCCATTTTAAAATTAATGCGCGCCATCTATGAAATTTTATAACTATAGTAATAAAATTTATTTCAATCAATTCTACTCATAGTCATAAGACCTGAGAGAAATTATCCTATACTCAATTTAAGGGTTTCTTCTTCTATAACAATAATTTTGGGTTCATTTTGATGAAGTACGTGGCCGTATGCAAAGCACATTGCATACCATTATCAATACGTATATTATCTTAAATTTCCTTCCCTTCCCTCTCCCTCTCTTTCTCTCCCTCTCCCTCTCTTCCTCTCTTTCTCTCACCCTCACCCTCTCCCTCTCGTTCTTTTTCTCTCCCTCTCTCATTTCCTCCCTCCCCCTCCCTCCCCCTCTCCCTCCCTCTTTCTCCCTCTCCCTCTCCCTCCCCCTCCCTCTTTCTCTCCCTCTCTCATTTCCTTCCCCTCCCCCTCCCTCTCCCTCTCCCTCTCCCTCTCTTTCTCTTTTTCTCCCTCTCCATCTCTATCTCTCTTTCTCTCTCATTTCCTAAACAAGCAAAAAATAAAGTGATTTAAACATCCTCCAAGCAAAAGGGAGAGGGAGAGATACAATGCACTCTCCCTCTCTTTCTCTTTCTATCCCTCTCTCATTTCCTTCCCCTTCCTCTCCCTCTCACTCTCTTTCTCTCTCATTTCCTCTCCTAAACAAGCAAAAAATAAAGTGATTCAAACATTAAACAAGCAAAAGGGAGAGGGAGGGAGAGAGAGAATGCACTCTCCCTCCTTCTCCCTCTCTTTCTCTTTCTCTCCCTCTCCTATTTCCTCCCCCTTCCTCTCCCTCTCCCTCTATTTCTCTTTCTCTTTCTTTCCCTCTCCCTCTCCCTCTCCCTCTCTTTCTCTCTTACTCTCTCGTTTCCTCTCCTAAACAAGCAAAGAAGAAAGTAATTTAAACATTAAACAAGCAAAAGGGAGAGAGAGAGAGAGAATGCACTCTCCCTCTCTTTCTCTTTCTCTCCCTCTCTTTCTCTCCCTCTCTCTCCCTCTCCCTCTCCTTCTCTTTCATTTCCTCTCCTAAACAAACAAAAGAGAACGATTTAAACCTCAACAAGTAAAAGAAAGAGAGAGGGAGACTCACCAATGAGATATGGCGAGCGTGGGCGGCTTCTCTTTGCAACGAGGGCTCCTCCTCTCCTTCGTGAACAACGACGGTGGCGGTGGCGGCGGCGGCGGCGGCAGCAAGTCTCTTCCTCCTCTTCTCTCACAAGGCCTTGGCTCTCTCCCCCGCTCTCGCTCTCAAAAGGCAAAGAAAAGAAAATGAAAACAGCGCTCTGGTTTCGGCCGCGCTTTTTTTCCCTGCGGCGTCGCAATTGGCGTCGCTATATGCGTCGCATTTGCGACGCAAATAGCGACGCCAATAGCGATGCCTATAGCGATGCCGATATCCGCTGTCGCTAATCGGCGTCGCTATTGTCCCATTCCCTTGTAGTGTCTCAAATGCCTCTCGCTAACACCTAGGATTCTATCGGGCCGTAGCTCAAGGACTCCTTGGGTAGGCATTATAATTTGTTGATCATCAAGTACATGATTCGGATTAGTTAGATACTTTTTTAGTAGGCTAACGTGGAATACATAATGAATCTTTAGAGTTGCAGGAAGCCGTAGTCTGTAAGCATTAGGCCCTAGGCACTTGGTGATCTTATAGGGCCCACAATACCTTGGACTTAGCTTCTTGTACTCTTCCAAGGACAATGAACTCTTTTTAGGGCGTACACGGATGAAGACCATATCACCTTCAACGAAGGATCTGTCATGCCATTTCAAGTCAGCGTAAGCCTTCTATCTATCCTTGGCAGCTTGAATGTCTTACTTATTAATTTGATTTGATCATCCATGTCTTCCAGCATCTGTCTTGAAGCTTCTACCCTCAAGGTTGGATATGAGAAGTTCAAAGGGGTGCGACAATCATGCCCATACAATGCTTGGAAAGGGGTCATCTGAATACTCTGTTGGTAAAAAGCATTGTAGGCAAACTCAACCAGTGGTAAATAATGAATCTACTTTTTGGGTTTGCGACAGCAGTATGCCCTAAGCATATCTTCAATGACTTGATTAACTCGTTTTGTTTGACCATCAGTTTGGGGATGGTAAGCTGTACTGAAACAGAGTTGAGTTTCAAAGGCCTCAAAGATAGCCCTCTAGAAGTGTGATGTGAAAAGAGAGTCACGATCACTAATGATTCTTCTGGGTAACCCATGAATCTTGAATATTTCCTTGATGAATAATTTTGCGATGTCTGAAGCTTTATAGTTTATCTTGACAGGGATGAGATGTGCGACCTTGGTGAGCATATCTACTACAACCATAATAGAGTTATATCCTCCCTGAACTTGGGGTAAGCCAACAATGAAGTCCATACTAATGAACTCCCATTTCATTTGGGGAATGTCAAGTGGTTGCAATTTCCCAGGCACTTTGACATGTTCTGCCTTAATGCATTGACAAGACAAACATTCAGTGACATATTTGAGTACATCACCCTTGAGCCTTTCCCAATAATAGCTCTTTCTGACCGCATTAAGGGTCTTGGCATAACCATGATGTCTTGAGAAAGGGGAGTCATGGGCTTCCCAAAGTATCTTCCGCTTGAGAGTTTGGCTTGTAGGGATACATAATCTTGTCCTAAAGTAGACAAGCCCACTACTGTCAGAGAATTATTGATACTTTGTCTTTAGCTTCGGGTCTTGATCCTTGATGGGGATCTCCCTTAGCATTTTCTGATAGATTGGGTCATGATATGCCTCTTCTTTTGCTAGCTCAAGGATCGGGTTGTTTGGCATTGATACATTTATGGCTAGTGATCTTGTTGTTGATGGATCTTGCAAAATGAGAGAATTTAGAAATGCCTTGCGATTGAGTGCATCGGCAACTACACTCTCTTTTCCAGGCCTATATTTGATTTCAAAATCATATTCTTCCAGCACTTCGATCCATCATTGTTGCCTCATATTGAGCTCATTCTGAGTGAAGATCCATTTAAGACACTTGTGGTTTGTTACTAAGGAAAATTTGTTACCTAGCAAGTAATGTCTCCAAAGTTTGAGAGCATGGATGACAGCCAATAGCTCTAGGTCATGGGTAGCATAATTCCTTTCATGGCTCTTCAATTTTCTTGAAGAATATGCTATGGGATGACCTTCTTGCATAAGTACACATCCTAAGGCAAGTGCGCTAGCATCAGTTACCACTTCAAACTCCTTACTAAGATCAGGAAGTTTCAGGATGGGTGCTAATACTAAGCTTTGCTTTAGTTTGTCAAAGCTGGTCTGTTCAACAGGTGACCATGCAATTGCTACTTGCTTTTTCAGTAGATCAGTCAGAGGTGCTACAATCAAAGTATAATCTTTAATGAAAATTATGTACCACCCTGTCAACCCAAGAAAACTGTGTATTTCTTTGACAAAAGTTGGTGTTGGCCATTCCAGAACGTCTCTGACCTTACCTGGATCTACTGAAATTCCTTTTGCTGAAACAATGAATCCTAGATATTCAATTTGTCGCCTGAAAAATACACACTTCTTCTTCTTGGCATAAAGCTTTTGTGCTCTCATTGTTTCAAGAACAATGCGAAGTTGGGGTTCATGATCATTTTCCTGTCTTGAGTAGATGAGGATATCGTCAAAGAAAATGAGTACGAAGTCATCAAGATAGGGCCTAAAGATATCCTGCATTAATCTGTTGAAGGTAGCAGGAGTATTCGTCAGCTCGAATGACATCACTAGGAATTTGAAGTGTCCATACCTTGTACTGAATGCAGTCTTTGGGATATCTTCTTCCTTGATCCTTATCTGAATATCCAGATCTCTGAGATTTATCTTTGAGAAGATATTCACTCCTTGAAGACGGTCAAGTAATTCATCTATTCTTGGAAGGGGGTATTTATTTTTTATGGTTGTCTGATTCAACCCTCTGTAGTCAATGCATAGGCGAAGTGTTCCATCTTTCTTCTTTTGGAACAACACTGGAGCTCCACATGGTGAATTGCTAGGACAGATGTAGCCTTGATCTAACAATTACTTGAATTGCTCTTTTAGTTTGATAGCTTCTAGGATGGACATCTTATATGGCCACTTTGCGACCGGTGCAGCTCTTGGCACAAGTTTGATTTCGTGGTCGACTTCCCTTTGGGGAGGAAGTTTTGCCAGATCTTCAGGAAATATGTCTGCGTATTCCTTTAACCATGAAGGTTCTTCTCCGGATTCCTGATTCTGATCTAGCTTATTCAGTTTAATTAGATAGACAGGTAGACCCTTTTGAACACCTTCTATTATCCGTGTTGCTTTTGCCAATTGTATTTTTGGCTTACCAGCCTCACCTTGAGTCGTGACTAGTTTCCCTTCAGAATTTTGGAAGGAGAATCAGCCCTTCCCACAGTGGATGTGGGCATCATTGGGTATTAGCCAATCCATTCCGAGTAAACATTCGTGGACACCTAGGTTCATTACCTTGAATCTCACAGAAGTTGGATTCCCACCTAGTAGGAATTTTACCTTAGCAGTTTGCCTAGTACAAGTAACCTCACGACCATTTGCTAATTCCACAAGTAAAGCAGGTGCATCTATTGTGGCTATCCCTAATCTTTTTGTACAAATTGGTGAAATGAAGAAGTGTGTACTGCCACAATCAATTAGGGTTTTGAAGCTTTTACCTTGATATTTAGATGGAGTTTGAATCACTGAGAATTGACGATTTGGACCCTTCTTATGAAGAGTGGCATGAATCGTTGCCCTCTCAATGTCAGCATCCATGGATGGATCTTCTTCATTGTCTAGCTCCTTGTTGGAAACACTAGAGGTTCTCCCTCTGGCCATCACGGTGGTTCCTTAGCCATGAGCGGCTCTATTTTCACCATGGAATTTCCCTTGGTGATGTCCTCTGCTAAGCTTGGGACACTCCCTCTTGAAGTGTCCGGGCTCGTTGCAATGGAAGCAATGTGGGTTGCAATCATTGCTTTATGTTGGAACAAAGTTGTTGATAGCATTGGCCCTAGCTTTCTTTCTTTGGCCTTGATTCTGACCCTGCGCTCTCTTTGTCTGGGCCTTAGACATGCCCTTATTCTGATCTTTGTAAGGCCAAATCCAGTTGTACCTTGGTTTGGTCTGCACCTCCTGTATTATTGGAGTAGCTTGAATGAGTGCGTCTTATAGGTCCGTTGAGAGCATTGATTCCAATTGAGTGTTTATGGGTGCATTCAGCCCAACATAGAATTTTGACACCTGTTGTGTCATATCCATTGGGGATGCATACTTTAGGAGTGAAATGAACTTCGAATAATATGCTTCCAGGATAATCCTAGTGGCTTCAAGTCATAGAATTCATTCATCTTTTGTGTGCAATATGCAGGTGGTAGATACCTCCCTCGCATAGCTTCCTTAAGCTTATCCCAAGTGACTGTCCCTTCCAAGATTGCTTGGTCTTTGCACCACTATTTCCACCAAAGTATTTCTTCTCTTGTAAGCTTAAGTTTGGCGAGCATGGCTTGGTTAGCAAGTGCGGTTCCTGCTATCTCAAAATAGTCCTTCATGGACTCAATCCAGATCTCGGCGTCGGCTTGAATAGTCCTTCCCTTGCCATCAAACTCGGGTGGCTTAATTTGTTTGAGAAGGAACTTTTTCTCTTGAACCACATTTGGAATTAGTTCAAGAATCGGATTTGGAACCTGCGCTTGGGGTTGCGTCTGAACAATAAGATTCTTTATGTTAACATCTTATCATACTCTCCCATATTACGTTAATATGACTAGCATGAATTTTAGCCAAGTGATTTAATCACTTAACACCTTAGCTAACATTTACGATCAAGATAAAAAGTCTTATTTATTCATGAAGGCATAACCCTTTGAGTACATTTATTTTGGATAAGTAGGATAGGCTGATTGATACATTAGTTTGGGGAGAATAGGATTGTGTTACAATCGGCTATAGGGATGGAATAATAATATGGAGTGGGGTCATGGATTTTTAGGAAACAGTAAGTCATAGGAAGCTTGGGGTATCCCTTCCTTTGATACCCGTTCTTCTCATAGTGCCCTAACACTTTGATCCTATCAATAGAGATCACCTGGGTCACTTCTTCATAGACATACTTGTTCTGCTTGACTTGCCGACCACTAACATGCAAAGCTGCATCTGCGCAAGCCTCGACAAAGATGAACAGTTTCACGATCTTTACATCCTACATCCACTTGATTCTCTTTAAGTTGGTTTGAAGGTACGCGAGGCGATGGGCTGCTATGTAGTATATTCTCGAGTCTCCCGTCCATCTCCACTCCGCATACAGGGGCGAAGGATTATAGATGCGGTCCAGAATATCCATCATGCCAAGCCTTTGGTGATAATTCGAAGCATGCATTATAGTCATGAACATGACCTAGAATACCAAGAACTTGCTCCATGCTTCGTGACTCTACAACCCAGCATCCATAAGTGAGTAAAGAAATGTTTTCAACAAAAAACACTGCTCTATTCTACTCACCTTCCCCTGTTTATCCCCTTATTTCCTTTATTTTCCTCCATTAAGTTCCCTTATAATCTCTAGATCTTGCCGGTTCGCTCTGATACCAACTGTAACGTGTCCGCTCTTCCTCTTATGGACACGTCTTAGCAGCCCATCAGGAAGAGAGTCTAGAAAGTGCCACCTAGCACTCGCAAGGAATGTCATAGGGTTTGCGATCTAGGTCTTCTCGAGTCTGCCCCGAGCGGAAGTGTCTGGCTGTTCCCACTTAGGATTGACATGAAGTCAGGGTTCCTTTCCTATTAGGAAAGTATCTAGGAAGTAGCTAGTGTCGATCTCTAGATGAATCACTTTGAGTAGGAACAACAGAGTCGAAGCGGATTTATGTTGCACTTGGTTCATGGAAAATGGAAAACAACAGGGATGAGAAGCTCAACCTCTCTTCCATAAGGCATAGTACCATTCCTTTCCCCTAAAATAGCATAAATCGTGGTTCTAACCCTACTAACTCTAGGGTCTTCACAGTATCGTTTTCACATCTTATGAGAAAAGTTCCCAGCTAGCCGGGACCACCCTTCTGTAGGACGAAGCCAAGTCACGTCCACCGTACTTTCCTCGATTTTCTTAGTTATATAATTACCTACCACATTATGTTTGACATGCAAAAGCAGCTTTCTTAATTAATCAATTTAAACACAGGTTCCTTCATGTAACTTAGGCACTGACACAAAAACAATGTCAAGCAAGTTCCTTTTTCAAATATCTAATCTTTATTTATCATAGTCCCAGAATACATCAAGTATCATGCTCGAAGGCTATCCCAACAATCTACACGATTGCTGCTCTAAGTTTTGCCCGTAGACTAGTACACAAGCCTCGAGATCCCATCTCAAGTCACGTCGGCCTCTTGTGCGGGATCCTTGCTGGCCAAGCAGACAGTCGGAGGTAACTGAACGTGCCTCTCCCTCCAGGCTTTTAACTTGAAGTATTAAGTGTTTTTCCTTGAGTTAGTTCCTTGAGCAAAGAAGTCCAAACAATGTACCTAAGTGTACAATCACGATCATCTCAAAGGTCGTTTATATGACCAACTGCTAAGATGTGATTCCTTTCTCTCGAATGCTCCCTGCATTTGATCTTGGATTGTTCACGACTTGGCAAGATCCCAAGGGCTTGGCAAGCTAGGTTGCTTGTTTCCCCTTTTTCTTTCGGTTAGGGTTTGTACCCTACAAACCCTAATTATCCTTATCTTGAGTCTCCTGGTAAGATAGATCATGGACAACCCCGTCGTCCTCGGTTGGTCAACTTGCTGGTTATCTCCTAGATCCCTTGAAGTACCTATGTACCTTTATCTTTGATCCTAATTGATCAAGATTGTCTATCCCCTTGACCATGGTTGGTCAAGATGGTTTTGTTTAGAACAGTCCTACTCCGACTTAAGTATAATCTTCTTAAGCCCTCTTAATAATACTCACAGGCGCTTAAACTTTTAGTTATCCCTCTTGAAGTCACCAAGGACTTTGTCATGTGATTCATGGATCTCAGTCCCATTTGGTAAATTACAAAGAACATTGAATTTTTCCAATAACTTTAAGGCATGCAACATAATGCCCTGCCTTCATTTCAATACCTACAATTTTGATATACTCCATGCGTTATTTTATGCCACATATGCGAAGGTACTTTCTATGCATGCATTCTTAACAGTATCTTGTATGTAATTATTTATACGATCTATAACCTTCTTGAATGATCTAACTTTATGTGATCATTGTATGAGCCTAGCTGCACTTTAATATTTTCAACAGATTATTACATGTACCTTAGAATCCATCTTGCGATATAGACATGCACTTTGTTTCTTTCAATGTCCTCTGAAATGCATTTTAAGCAAGAACTTGTGCGAGGAACAATGCACTCTATACAGGAATTCTTGCAAGTCATTTTTGGTAAATTATGATGTGATTATCTAATCAATTTCACCTATTGTGATGCCATCTTACAACAGAAATTATCTTGCTCGTTACATACATCACAACTAAGTTAATACCTAGGAAATTATCAAACACACAATTTAATGTGATGCATGTGAATATGATTTTTCACAGTGATAATTATAACCTATGATTTAATAACGGAACAACTTGGGTTTGGAGCGATGCAGTGATTCCAGTGGTATTGATGCCGGATGAACCATTCGCGGTTGCAGTGCCACCTTGTTTCGAACCTGCATCCATGCTTGTAGGGTTTCCAACCATCTTTGTGGAACTATGCTTCGGGGCCATACTCAAAGACGCGTGTACAAGTGATGGAGTTCTCTCCTATGCAAGATTCTTGCCGCCTCTCCTTGAGTGGAGGAAGAGATTGAAGGGGGGGGAGGGGCGTATTTTTGGAGATGTCAAGAGGGGTGTGTGACCTCTCTTTAAGGAGGGGGAGGGAGAAGAAGCTTCCAGAAGCTTCTCTCTCTCTCTCTCTCTTCCAGTGGTACGCCGGTCTAGCAAGGTCAGATACCCTATTAAAAGCTTTGGTTTTGAAGGTTATGCAGCTCACCATTATGCTTATATGGTGAAACTAGTTGAGGATGCTGAGCCCACTTGTTTTGAGGATGATGTTGGTCATGCTCATTGGTATGCAACAATGGATGAGGAGATAGCTGCTTTAGAAGCCAATAAGACTTGGGATTTGGTACCCTTACCTAAGGGCAAGAAAGCTACTAGCTATAAGTGGGTTTACAAAGTCAGGCATAATGCAAATGGTTTAGTTAGTAGGTATAAAGCTATGCTGGTTGCAAAAGGCTATGCTCAAACATATGGCATAGATTATAAAGAGACATTCAGTCCAGTTGCTAGGATGGCAACTGCTAGATGTGTGATTGCCTTGGCTACAGCCAAAGGTTGGAGGTTGCAACAAATGGATGTTAAGAATGCCTTCTTGCATGGTGAATTGCAAGAAGTGTATATGGAGCAGATAGTAGGTTATGAGGATTTAGAGCATCCCACATATGTGTACAAGTTAAAGAAGATGCTCTATGGGCTGAAGCAAGAACCTAGAGCATGGTCTCACAAGATTGGAGAGTATCTTATCAATATTGGATTTTGTATTTCTGATGTTGATCACTCATTTTATGTGAGAAAGGGAGATGCAGGTTTGGTCATCATAGTCATCTTTGTGGATGACTTGATTATTACAGGTGACAATGACAATGGGATTGCTGAAGTTAAGGACTTCTTGAAGAAGAAGTTTGAGATGAAAGATTTGGGTGAGCTGAGATACTTTCTTAGTATTGAGGTGATCAGATGTGATGATGGTATATGGCTATCCCAAAGGCAGTATGGCTTGGATATGTTATCCAAGTATGGTATGACAGCATATAAGCCTCTTTCAATACCATTGGAGCAAAATGTGAAGTTGAGTGCCGATGTTGGGGACGAGATAGAAGACCCTACTATGTTCAGGAGGATAGTAGGGAGTTTCATTTACATGACTATCACAAGACCAAACTTGAGCTATGTTGTTGGCCTTGTGAGTCAGTTTATGCAGATGCCTAGAAAGCCTCATTTGGATGCAGTTAGACGTATATTGAAGTATGTAAGGACGTACATGTCTTTGGATACACAGATGCAAATTGGGTTGGTAGCATGTCAGACAGAAGATCTACTAGTGGATTCATGTTTTCCCTTGGTAGTGCAGCAATTACATGGAGCAGTAAAAAGCAATATATAGTTGCTCTATCGAGTACAGAGGCTGAGTATAGAGGTGCGGCTATGGCAGCATGTGAGGTGGTATGACTGCAAAAGTTATTAGGTGGTTTGGATGTGGAGGGAGATAGTCCAGTTTTCATTCATTGTGACAACATGAGCAGCATACAACTAGCTAGGAATCCAGTGTTCCATGCTAGGACAAAACACATTGAGGTGCACTACCACTTTGTGAGAGAGAAGGTATTTGCAGGAGAGATTGACTTGATATATGTCAACACATAGGATCAGATAGCTGACATTTCCACAAAGGCATTGGGTGCAGAGAAGCTTCGAAAGTTCCGAAGCTTACTTGGGGTTGCAGAGATAGAGTTGAGCTTGAGAGGGAGTGTTGAGATGGCAAGCTCAACATGTGCGGACATTGATGATGGACTGCTTCCGCACATCTACACTTAGCACGTTGGTGGTCATTATGATACACACATGGCCACTGACTTATCACTTATTATATTTAGTTTGTTATAGCTACCTACAACTGGCAAAGATATAATGCCATTCGATTAGTGTAGTCGGTTATGCACTATTTGACTTAGAAGGCCACTTTCTTTTATGTTGTATCTTATCTATACTTTGTGTACATTGTATAGTGTGTGGAAGGAGAAGAAGAAATCATCAAGAAAACTTTTTGGCCTTCATGACACTAGATGAATGGTATCAAGAGATATTGATGCTTGTGTCTTAAAGCTTGAGACCTTCAGAATGATCTCCAAAGTCTCCCCTCCTTGATTTGATGCAAAACAAATTGCTGGAAATCTTCAGATTCAATAGATTAGAGTGGCAGAGACTTGGTTTGAGTGTTAGGAGAGAGAAAATAATGAAAAGATGAAGCTTTGAGTTCTTGGCTATGGTAGTCATAGTTAGAGTTTGCAGGGTAGCCTTGTTTTTCACATATTGCAGGAGGTGTAGTCCATCATGTCCAAAATTTTTTAAATACAGAAATGAATCTTACTTCATGGGCTATCAATGCCCTATGATGGCCATCAACATCATGGATTGTGGGCATAGTGTCAATAGTACGACAGGTCGAAGGTGCATTTTGGGAAATGAATCATTGCAGACGCAATGCTGGTCTGAAGAGGCATTAAGGTTAGGGTTTTAAGTGACAAAGAGAATTGGCTTTAGTTGAGGAATAATTCTCTAGAAGGATTTGTGATGAGATATGGCTTCTATGAAGAGGTCCAAGTGCTCAAAGGTGGCAAGGTGCAGGCTCTGGCTATGGCTGCCACAAGCTTGATTGAAGATACAAGTGAAAATGGAGCTAGAAGTGAAGTCATGAGCTGACTAGAAGTGAAGAGGAGCTAAGAGAGAAGTGAGATGAGCTAGTCCATGCCCATACCATGTAAAAACATGGATCTAGGACATGGCAATGCAGAAGCTATGGAGGTTGGAAGACGAAGACCAAACTCATGAAGACATGGATACATACAAGGCTAACTATCACACAAGTGAATCAGGTTCCAAGATTGAGACACTTGGACCCATAAACACAATCTTGTGTGTGGATTATGACATAGAAACTTTACTAAAAAGAAAAGAGTACTTTCATGTCATTAAAGAAAAGGAAGAAAGTACAATGCTTTATAGGAAAGCCTAGGTAGCACATCCTCCTACTATGCTTATGGGATTCTTGTCCTAAGCCCTCATTGCTCCTTCCAAAGAGATTGAAGACGTAGGTGTGATTGCAATACAATTGTCCTAGGTTTGGTTAGCAAGTCAGATCACCACTTAGGATGACTCGTTTGATAGTTATTTTTAGTTGGAGTAGTTGGTTAGTGACTAGCTCTAAAATCTATGTAAGATTATGCTTGGCCTATCCCTCATGGATCTTCATGCCTTGATTTTATCAGGGGATAGGATGAGAGCTGTGTTTGTGCCCTATTGTGTATTTTCCTTGTAGCATCTTGATGCCCTTTATGGTTTTTGTATGTGCATATCAATTCATCGGTTTGACAGGTTGAGTCACCCTATCCTGTGGTCACCAATGAGAGCAGATTTTTGGAGCTGATTTTGAAGCACAAAAGTGGCTTGGGAAGCATAGAGTAAATTTTCATGGAAAATGAAACAATTTTAGATTAAGGAGCTGGAGTCCTCCTAGATGCATTTTGATGTCGAAAATCCAAGCAAGTGTCCATTCATCAATTGAAGTCCGTTTGATCCCCCATTTAATGACCATAAGGTTTGGAATTATGAAGCAACTATCGGATCCAAAATCCAAAAATCATGTGATGAGGCTAGGGTGACAGATTTCAATGCCAAAAATTAGCCCCTCCTGTCTAATCACAATTTAGAGCTTGTTTATCCCCCCAATCAGATCAAAACCACTTGCCTCAAGTGTGAATACAAAGCTTGGAACTAGATTTTTTAATGGTTAAGAGGGCTAATATAGCTTAAGGCCTTTAAAGCCTAAAAAATTCATGTGAAGAGAGGGGCACCATTTTTTTTCGGCATTCATAAAAAAAAAGGAATATTGTGACCCTTCGCATCAAACCTCTTCCTCCTAGGGTTGAGTTTCCTTAATTCTTCACTCTACATCACCACAAATAGCAAGGAATATGATGCATTGAATGAAACTTTCTGATTCTAGTGTTTCTCTCTCCTCCCTCTCTCTTCTATTTGTTCTTGTTCATATGGTTTCACATAAGAGAGAGAATGAGGATTGAGGTGATGGATGTGTGGATATATGATGGATTTAATGCATAGAGAGATGTAGGTTGAAGGATGTAAAGGTGTCAGTGTGGCGATAAACAAGCATTAGTGGTTTCCCGTTCTCGAATTACAGTGAACGCATATGAGATTTTATGTGTAAGTGGGCTTCATCTTGGCTTTATGATGCATATTGGTTTCCTACTAGTGTTTGAAAATGGTTAATTCTATTAGAAATATCAACATCAATAGCAAGTCTTAATCATTTATACACTTTATTCAAAACACGCAAAACATGCAAAAGTGCGGTGTTTGCTAAATTGTCAATTTTATGAGTTTCATAATAGAAATTTGTGTTTCCATGGAGAAAAATTGGGAGTAATAATGAATCTCAATATTATTAATACTTTACATTAAAAAATGTAGAAAAACCAAAACTTTAACTACAAATAATTGTGAAAAATAGAGAGAAAATGAGTTTTAATCGAGAAAAAATTAGATATTGTACATGAAAAATAATCAAAATTTAGGGATATTTTTATGCAAGTATAATGGAGATAAGACATGCGGATTTTCCTTAGCTAATCCCCATTTGTATGTTTTAATGTGTATTTATTACTCACATTATGAAGAAACATACATGGAAACACCTCTTAACCTACCCATTGCAAGCAAAACCTTAAATAGTAGGGAGAGAGGGGGTTTTATATGCTAAATGTAGTTCAAAACATGATTTGTTTGCTGCACTTTTCATTTAAGTTTCGATCTTATTTTAAGGATTCAGAGCTATAATGGCATTGACTAATTCAGTAAGCACTACCTTATCATCACAACAACGTCATTGGTAAAAGAAAATCATGAAAAGAATGTTTGAGCACATTCACAATGTTGATTTTTTAAAAGTAAAAGATTTGTACTCAAAGTCATGCACTTTGCATTGTATAGCATCGACATGGTATAAAGAGAACTATCTTCTGGATGTATAGCACTTGGTTTCAAACTTTTGACCCACGATGAGTGTGAGGCTCCCTATGCTATAGGTTTAGTACAATCATTTCCTTAGGGACTGATTTGATGAGGAATATACTATCTTTTGAACAAAGATTGTGAAGAGCATATGTGTTATAGGTTGAGATGGCGCATCTTGAGGCCAATCCTTGGGGTGTAGGAGAGCCGTAGTGGGGCCATAGGGATAAGATAGTGGATGCTCCCTTTGTTTGTGTTACAAGGTGTTAGCCACCTATATGTTGTTTGGGTACTCTCTCTTTGTTTGGAGTTTGGAAGGCCATCACATTGGACTACAATTTGGAGATTGTATCTACAAACATGTTCTTTTGAGAAATCTATTCATAGTGTTTATACATTCCTGGTGGTGTGGCTGCGAGGTTGTGGGGTTGTTTGGGTGAATATAGAAGGCCTGGTAAGAGCCCTAGAGCCAATGTTTGGCCCATTTTTAGTCCCAAAAACTATACAGATCTATATGCATGCATGACGTTGCTCATTTGGGAAATTCAAGGATT
This sequence comes from Lygodium microphyllum, assembly GCF_053477565.2. Classification (NCBI taxonomy): domain Eukaryota; kingdom Viridiplantae; phylum Streptophyta; class Polypodiopsida; order Schizaeales; family Lygodiaceae; genus Lygodium; species Lygodium microphyllum. Next base: position 18,772,314 of record NC_141163.1, read on the forward strand.
TATTTTGGAAAGAAGTGGTAGGTTTTCTCTCTTAAATTTTTATTGTGAAACTATATTGTATTGATTGATGGAACTCCTATGTCTATGCCATGAAAGCATATGGTGCATGATTTAGGGATGTTTGTCACTTTCCAATCTCATTGTCTATGTAGATTTCAAGCACATGAACAATCACCTAATGCAATGGAATATTCCACTTCCTTTAAGAACTATTTGTGTAGAGTTCTTTTCACTGAGAAAATGACAACTATTGTTGTATTTCACCTTGTAAGTGGAACAATGTATATAGAGATTGGTGAGCACTTTGGGGTTGGAAAATTCACTAGCTTCTAGAAGATTGTATGAAAGTTTGTAAATGTTCACTTTTTACATATATTTTGCTTTATACAATGGCCACATGATGTTGAGAGCATGGATAGAGTCAAGGATGGGTTCATGTGACATAGGGGTTTTCCCAATTGTTATGGGGCTATGGATGTGACAAATGTCAAGGTGTTAGTGCATCAATTGGTTTGATAGGAATAAGAACTACTTAATGTCAATCAAATGCATTGTGGACATGGATTTGCAATTCTTGGATGACTATGTAGATGGTTAGGTGTGACACAACATAATCACATTTTCCACATCTCTAGGTTTTGTGCACATGCACTTAGTGACCAATACCTTTTTGGGCCACAATTCTCTGATGGAATATTTTCCACAAGACAGTACATCATAAGCGATAGTGGACTCTCTATATAATTAACTCATGAATCCCTAATACTTGGGCACAAATGGACATTGAGAGGGAGTACAACTACATCATTGCCTCCATTAGGAGCATTGCCAACCATGCTTTTGGTCGCTTAAAATAGTGATGATGTTATTTGAACATAAAAATTTACTATCCTTAATCTAAGTTCCTTGCCAGGTGTTTTGTTTCATGTTGCACACTAAACAATGCATGTAATGGGCCATAGGACCCCTCTAAAGGAAAGGGGAAATTTTTTTTCATTAAGCTCAAATTTTTTACTCCCCCCTCTCTCCTCGCTGACAGCAGTTGGGGGAGGGGGAGAGAGAGTGGGGAGTGGTGGATGATGGGGCGGAGCAGATGCCCTTGGAGACATCGCCAACCTTCCCCCCAACTGCCGCACAGGGCCTTCGTTAAAGGCCGTTTCCCCCTCTCGTCTGCAGTGACGGTGCCAACCCCCCCTGGGCTCTCGGTCGTAGCCACCCCGTCACCTGGACAATAAGTGCTGCGCCACCTCCCTGGGCCCTTCCGAACAAGGTCTCTCCCTCCCCCTACGATTGATTACAACAATAGCCTCTACAGGCAGCTGCTCCGCCACCCAGCTTCCCACGTGTCACTTTCCCCCCGTCAACACTGCGAGGGCCATCTGGGGCCTTCGATCCTGGTTAACACCCCCCCCCCCCCCCCCCCCCCCCCCCCCCCCCCCCGCCCCAAATTACAAAATGCCGCGGGACCCTCCCTGGCCCCAAACAAGCCCCCTTCCCCCCCCTGGTTGCTTCGTGCCGTGGGGAGAAAAGAAAGAAGGAGAGGCTAAGAAGGAGAGGGTGAGGGAAGAGAAGGGAAGAGGGAGAGAGGAGGAGAAGGTGAGAAGGAGTGGGTGGGAGAAGAGAGAAGAAGAGGGAGAGAAGGAGAAGCAGAGAGGAAAAGGAGTGGGAGAGAGAAGTAGAGGGAGAGAAGTAGGAGAAGAGAAGGAGGAGAAGGAGAGGAGATGGAGTGGTAGAAAAAAAGGGAAGTAGTGGGAGAAAAAGAGAGAAGAGGAGGAAGAGAGGGAGAGAAGGAGAAGGAGAGAAGAGAAAGAAGGAAGAGAGAGAAGAGGAAGAGAGAGAGAGAAGAGGAGGAAGAGAGGGAGAGAAGGAGAAAGAGAGAAGAGAAAGAAGGAAGAGAGAGAAGAGGGGAAAAGAGGGAGAAGAGAAGGAGGGAAGAAGAAGGAGTGGTAGAGAAAAGGGAAATAGTGAGAGAGAAGGAGTGAGGAGATAGGAAAAGGAGTAAGAAAGAAAAGAGAAGGGGAGAGTAGTAGAAGAAGAGAAGGAGAGAGAGAGTAGAGAAATAAGAGGGAAGGAAAAGAGGGAGAAGGAGAGAGAAATAAGAGAGAAGGAAAAGAACAGAAGGAGAGAGAGAGAGAGTAGAGAAATAAGAGAAGGAAAAGAAGAGAAGGAGAGAGAGAGAGTAGAGGAAAGGAGAAGAAGAGAAGGAGAGGGAGAGAGAGTAGGAGAGTAAGAAAAAGAAGAAGAAGAAGAGAGGGAGAAAGAAAGAAGGAGGAGAGGAGAAAAAGAAGAAGAAGAGAGAGAAAGAGAGTAATAGCCACAAGTCACCCAAAACCACTCTCTCGGCAACGAACCCCATCCAGCAGTCTTTCCCAACCGAAACTGTTAAGGTCCGGATTGCCCAATCTTCGCAAGGTGAATGACTCCCAAGAAGAAAGTCACGGGAAGCATAGGCGCCCAAGCCATCGGTAATGCTGGAGGGACGAGCGGAACAACCAATGCAGCACACACGAATCAAGCCCAGGTTTTAAGCGTTAAAAATTAATTTAGGACTTATTTATCGTGGAAGGGATGATGTCATGCATAAGGTTTTGTTTATTTTAAGAACTAAGTTGCATGCGAAAAACGATAGAGGTTGAATTCCCATAAGAATTTACCCACGTAAAATGATAAGGTTAACACCTTACCTCACATGAAATGATAGCTTTTACTCACATAAAATGATAAGGTTATTGCCTTACCTCACATGAAATGATAGCTTCTACACACATAAAATGATACGGTTATCACCTTACTTCACATAAAATGATAGCTTTTTAACCAGTTCAGTGCATGAATAGTCATTTAGAATTCACGTTTCGCAATCATGGTTAAAAGAAACACATGAAATGTTAATTTCTATTCATAAGATACAGTTCCACCGTTAGACAAAACCCTAGACTTTCATAGATACAAGTCACATGTGATCCGGTGTATTAGAACTAAGTACTCATTGCCAGGAATAAAAAGAGATAAAAGATGTTTAGGGGTACAACTATACTAAATGCACAACGTGCATAATGGTTGGGAAATCGTGCATAGAATCTCACTAAGAGAATTGGAAGGATCGCCTTCATCTAAACTATATCTTGAAAGTTTAAATGAGGAATCATGTGTTGCCATGTGTGTTAATTGAGCTTGGTTGGAATTAGAGATTAAAAGACCCTTGGTTGGGCTGTGAATGAGGCATGTCCATTGCCTTGACTGACCAGCTAATGTTTGAGTTAGGGACTAAGATACCCTACGGTGAAACCTAAGGGAAAAGGGCAAGTATAAGTCAACTTACAAAGACCATTTGCTTGCATATCTTGTTGAAATTATTGAGATCTCTCCAAGTCGTGAAAAGACCCAAGATTGGGTGCAGGGAGCATTCGGGAAAAAAAGGAGTCATACCTTAGTAGTCGGTTGCACAAACGACCTTCGAAATGTTTATGCTTGCACTTAGATACATTATTTTTGCTCGAGGAACTAATTCAAGGAAAATACTTAATGCTTCAAGTTGAAAGCTTGGAGGGAGAGGCAGGAACACTTACCTCCGACTGTCTGTTGGCCCTATCCAAGGGGGTTGTTAGCTGCATCGGGTATATGGACCTAACCCGCCGTGAGAGGTCTCTCCGTGGGTACTGCTTGGAGTGGGAGGATGCTTGGGTGCCAGGGGAGGCTCTAGCTATAAATCCCTTGCCTCCGGATCACACACAAGGGACTGACGTGACTCGAGATGGGATCTCGAGGCCCATATACTAGTCTACGGGCTGAACTTGGAGCAGCGATCCTGTAGATTGCTGGGATGGCCTTCGGGCATGATATTGGATGTAACCCAAGATTATGATAAATAAAGAACAGATACTTGAGAAAGAGAAACTTGTTTGACATTGTTTTTGTGTCAATTCCTAAGTTACGTGAAGGAATCCATGATGAATTTGTTTAATTAAGGAAGCTGATTTTGCATGTCAAAATGTAATGTGTTAGGTAATTAGATAACTAAAGCAAACTGAGGAAAGTGCAATGGACATCCGTCCTATGGAAGGGTGGTCCCGGTTAGCTGGGAACATTTCTCAAATGATGAGATAATAAGAAAACGAAGACCTAGTATCAGTAGATGTAGAATTTCCGGTTTATTCTGTTTTAAGGGAAAGGAATGGGACTATGCCGTTCGGCAAAGAGATTGAGCTTCGCAACCTTTTGGATTTCCATTCTCCATGAACCAAGTACAGCATGAATCTGCATCGACTCTGTTGTTCCTACACAAAGTGGTACAACTAGAGCTCGACGCTAGCTCCTTCCTAGAGACTTTGCTAATAGGAAAGGAGCCCTGGCCGCCTCAGGTCGATCCCAAATGGGAACGGTTGGACACTTCCGCTCGGGACAAACTCGGGAAGACCTAGATTTCAAAACCTGTGTCATTCCCTGCGAGTGCTAGGCGGAGCCTTCTAGACCCTCCTCTCGATGGGCTACTAAGACGTGTCCCACAAGCGGGCAAATGAGCACGTTACAATGCATCAATTGTAAGGAAATGATAGATCATGCATGTGGCAGTTATGTGTATGGGGGCAAGCCACTACCTATACCAATAAGAGCCTATGACATTGAGGTACAAAGGGATTTTCTAGCTTTCTTATCATTCAGTGTCATGCATGAGATAATTCATTTTTCTTCATTTCATTGGCCATTTAATTATTATGTGTTTGATATATGTTGGCAATGCCCTGTAAAATATTATACGGCGCAGCGAATAGAATCTGAGAAAGAGATAGAGAGTACACAACAGATAAGAGGAGAATCAGTAACTTCTTTAACTTCAAACAATTGATACAAAGATGGCTCTGTCCACCCGTGCGCTTCCACTATGTGAAGCTTAGATGGCGATCTAGACAGAAGATAGGTGAAGAGCTTAAGGCTAGCTGGAACAACAACTCTGACAGGGTGAAAGATGAGTGTAAGATGGCTGCGAAGGGGTTTAGCTTTTATAGCTCGCAAAGGTCGTTAGGTCGGCCTGTTGACCACCGACCTACCATATGAGCCTCCACTAGTCGGCCAGGGAATATACAAGTCGGCAACTCGAGATAGATAATTCAGTGTCATGCATGAGCCTCCACTAGTCGGCCTCGAGTTGCTACCAACTTAACCTCTCCAACTAACCCAAAGATTAGACCCACAATGGTCACCTTTTTGCCATCCGGTCACATAGACCTCATCTGATATACAAGTCAGGACTCCACCAATGTCCGAGCTCACACTTGGCTTCTCCTCATAATGGGGGCCTTACAACTTTGAGCACCATGGATCATTGGTAGCATCTAATGAGGGTGGGGCATTGATCATATCTAACACCCCCCCTCAATGTCCACCCATAGGTGAACTATCTCCTTGGCCCAATGCCGAGTCTCTGAAGATGAACTTGAAGCAGATCCTTCGTAAGTGTTTTGGTGAAGATATCAGCTCCATTCTCCTCTGTTGGACAGTAGACCAATTCCACTATCCCATCCTCCATCAAATCACGCACATAGTGATACTGGATCTCTATATGTTTGGTGCGTGCATGAAACACTGGATTTTTGGCAATGGCGATGCAACTTTGATTGTCACATCTCAGCACAGTTGGTTCTTCATCATGCACTCCCATATGTCATAGAATCCTTCTCAACCATACGGCCTCACATGCAGCAAAACAAGCTGCCTTGTACTCTGCTTCGGTAGAAGACAATGCCACTGTTGGTTGCTTCTTACTAATCCAAGAGAAAATTCTTGAACCCAAAGAGAAACAATAACCAGAAACTGACTTCCTGGAATCAATGTCTCCTGCCCAATCTGAGTCACAGTTCCCCACAAGAGAAGTTCCGAAACTGTATGTGATACCATAGTCAAGAGTTTTCTTCAAGTATCTGAGCACCCGCATCCCAGCCTTCCAATGACTCTCATGAGGTTTGTTTGAGAACCTGCTCAAAACACCAACAGCAAAACTGATATCTGGTCTGGTGTTGCACAAGTAGATCCGACCAACCTCCTATACCTCCCAATGTCTGCTAGTGCTGATGTATCCTCGACTGATAACTTTACATTCACCTCCATAGGTGTAGCTATCTCCTTGCACTCGGTCATGCCAAATGCCTTCAAGATCTCCCATGCATACTTCTTCTGAGAGATGAAGATCTTTCCTGGCTCTTGCCAGACTTCAATCCCCAAACAATAGTGCAGCAAGCCCAAGTCTGTCATTTCACACTCAGAACTCAAAGCCTTTCAAGTTTGGTTGATCATATCTTCATAGTCACCTGTAATAAGCAGGTCGTCCACATATAGGACAATCACTACAAACTTTTTACCATCCCTGTAAACATACAAGTTAACATCTGAGGCACATCTTTTGAAGTTTAGGTTTGAAAAGAACCTATCTATCCGCTGGTACCATGCTCTGGGGGCTTGTTTCAGCCCATACAATGCCTTCTTTAGTTTACACACTTTGTTCTCAGAATGGGGGGCCTCAAACCCTGGTGGCTGAGCCATGTACACCTCCTCCTTGAGGTCACCATTTAAGAACGCTGACTTAACATCCATTTGGTACACTGGCCACTTCTTGTGGGCAGCCACTGCAAGTACCGTGCGAATAGTGGTCATTCTGGCAGTTGGGGCAAATGACTCTTGAAAATCAAACCCTTCAACTTGTGAAAATCCTTGGGCAACCAGTCTAGCTTTGTACTTTTCTAAGGTACCACCAGCCTTGTACTTTACCTTCCAGATCCACTTGGTACCAATAACCTTCCGCTTTGCTGGTCGATCCACTAGCTCCCAAGTGTCATTCTTCATTATGTTGTCATACTCCGCCTGCATAGTAGCCTTCCATGATGGATTTGCAAGTGCTTCTTCTAAGTCAGTTGGCTCCTTTACTTCTCTCATAATCTCAACCATCAAGGCCATATTGACTATGTGAGAAGAAGCCCTCCTTTGCTCCTCTATTCTCTGAGACCTCCTTGGTCCGTCTGCCTTCTCCTCAACAGATGTAGGCATAGGATTATTGTGGTCATAGAGTTGCTTCACCCAGCGCGGCAATGGATTTTCCGGTGGGGTGATGTCAGGTTGGTGAAATTTTTCCTCATCATCTGAAGATGATGCTTCCTCCTCCTTAAGGATAGGGATAGCTCTCGGGACAGGGTTATGATCATTATCATGCCTGCCACGTCTACCACCTCTAACGGTCAATGCATGTGAAGAGCAGGAAGCATCATTGTTTCTCTTGTTGATTTCCTCAGTCAATAAAGAACTCTCAACATCTTTGATTTTTAGCCCATCAAGCTTGTTCATGCATATGGCAGTACGGAAGACATCCCATGATTCAGGCAAGGTGCCAAGTAGAAACAACAGGTGTAAGTTGTCTTTGAACTAAATACCCTGTGACAACAGACTCTTCATGATAGCATGAAATTGACTGAAATGAGATGATAGGGATGTCCCCTCCTTCATGTGAAGGTCCATTAACTACTTCAGTAATACATCTGGGACACAGCCTCTACTGTGCATAAGGCTCCTAAATCTTCTCCCAGACTACTTCTTCGCTTGATGATAAAGTGGAAGAACTTGCCTTCTCCTCCTCCACTGTATGCGGCTCCTCCTTGAACACCACATCACGGCTCGCGATGATCTTCTTTGCCTCTTGGTCATATAATTTGTAAGCCTTCTGCTCATCACTATAACCCAAGAAGATACATTTTCTGCTTTTTGGTTGTAACTTGTTTCTCTTCTCATCTGGAACATGTGCATAACATTCACATCCAAAAATTCTGAAATGTGAGATAGATGGTTTCTTACCAGTGTAAGCCTCATGAGGTGTTTTTCCCTTGAGAGCCTTTGTATAGCTCCGATTTAGAATGTAGACTGCAGTATTAACAGCTTCAGTCCAAAAATGGTTAGGCAATCCCTTGCCCTTTAGCATGCATCTTGCCATCTCCACAATGGTGCGATTCCTGGGTTCCACAATACCGTTCTGCTGAGGTGTGTGAGGCGTCGTCAATTGACGCTTGATCCCTTTGCTCTTGCAAAAGCCTTCAAACTCCTTTGAGTTGAACTCACCACCACCATCTGTTCTAAATTTCTTCACACTTTTCCCTGTTTCATTCTCAACAAGTATTAGCCATTCTTTAAACTTACCAAAAGCTTGAGCCTTATCACGAAGGAAGTACACCCACATCTTCCTACTGTAGTCGTCGACAATCAACATAAAATAAGAAGATCCCCCCAAGGCCTGTGTAGCCATCTTACCACACAAGTCAGCATGCACCAACTCTAGAGGAGCATGTGCTCTATTCTTGCTTTCTTGTGGAAATGCCTTTCTTTGTTGCTTGCCCATCATACAAGCTTCACATGGTTCCTTCAATTCAGTTACTGTAGGTAGGTGAGCAACCATACCTTGCTTTTGCATCTCCTTCAATACTGCAAATCCAATGTGTCCAAACCTTTCATGCCAAAGCTTACTTGTGCCCACTCCAGCGGTGGATGTAAGAGCACTTAGCTCATACAGGTTGTTCCTTCTTTCTCCTTTGCCAACAATTATGCCAGCACTATCAATAATTTCTGCACCTGTCTTCTTGAACCTCACTTCATGACCAAGATTAGTTATGGCAGCAACTGATAAGAGATTTCTCCTAATTTCGGGAACAAACAACACATTTGAAAGCTTTTTGACTTCACCATTTGCAGCAACAAAAGAAATAGTACCTGTGCCCGCAGCAGGGCATTTAGCATCATTTCCAATCGTCACAGTGATGGATTCTTGTAGAGGCTGCATAGAACTGTATAGACCTTTCTTGTTGGTCATGTGACGGGAGGCCCCACTATCCAACACCCATGAGTCAGTGGTAGATTCTTCTTGCGCCGAGGAGCACACTTCCTCAATGGTCGCCATGAATAATTCTAGCTCTGCTTCAGCCGTATTGGCTGTCTCTTTCCCTTTACTTTTAAGGGTACCATTCTTTTCATTTGCCTTCTTGACACGACAATCTGCAATTGCATGTCCTTTCTTCTTGCAGTAGAAGAACTCTCCTTGAAACTTCTTCTTACCGCCCTTCTTCTTTTTGTCACCATCATTTTTGGTGGAGGAAACACCTTTGCCTTTTGCATTGGCAGAGAATGCAGCATCTCCATTGTTGCTTCCTTCTCGGGCTTTCAGCCTCAACTCCTCCTCCATTAATAATGCACAAAACTCCTCAAAAGTCAAAGCTTGAGGTCTCACTTGAGTATTAAGGGTAGTTACTAGTCCATCAAACTTTTGTGGACAGATTCGAAGACACCTCTGAGCTAGCTCTTTGCTAGTCTTTTGTATCCCAGCACCAGCCATCTGGTCACGCAGATTCTTAATCCAAGTGATGAATGCTTCAATCGTCTCTCCTTCAGCAAACTTCTACGCTGCTAGTTGATTCTCCAAGTTTTGAATCCTTGTTTGGTTTCATGTTTCATACAGACTCCTTAGTACATTCCAAGCCTCTGACGCTTTGGTTGTATGCTGAATCAGAGTCAAAACACTGTCAGAATAGCTTGTAACTAAGGCACACAATGCATCTGCATTCCTTCGTTTCCAAGCTCGTAGAAGATTTGCATTCGGAGGAATCATCACACTAGGATTTGATGGGTCGGGGGTAGGCTGTGGTTCTGCATCAGTCCCCAGCACAGTCTCCAGAAGCTCATAAGAATCAAGGATAGTTGTAATTTTGAACTTCCACAAGGTGTAGTTTGTACCATCTAACTTGCCTTCGTTGAAGGTTGGTGGACGAATCCTCAGTGTTTGAATAGCCGGTACAGCAACACCACCTCCTGCACCGCTTCTAGAAGTCGACATAGTTTCTCTTTGCTGTTGAAGCCTTTGCCTCTTGTACGCTCTCCGATCTCTAGAGCCCCCTGGGCTCTGATACCATGTAAAATATTACACGGCGTAGCGAACAGAATCTGAGAAAGAGATAGAGAGTACACAACAGATAAGAGGAGAATCAGTAACTTCTTTAACTTCAAACAACTGATAGAAAGATGGCTCTGTCCACCCATGTGCTTCCACTATGTGAAGCTTAGATGGCGATCTAGACAGAAGATAGGTGAAGAGCTTAAGGATAGCTGGAACAACAACTCTGACTGGGTGAAAGATGAGTGTAAGATGGCTATGAAGGGGTTTAGCTTTTATAAATCGCGAAGGTCGTTAGGTTGGCCTGTTGACCGCCGAGCTACCATATGAGCCTCAACTAGTCGGCCAGGGAATATTCCCTTTACCATCGGGCTGGGGGCGCTACCCCCGGACCCCCGCCAGGGGGGCCGCTAGCCCCCCTGGGACCCCCCCAGCCAGGGGCTGCTTCCGCGGCCCCCGGACCCCACAATAGGGGCCCCTTTTGTTGAGATATCGAGCTCCACTCGTGATACGCCAGGGTGACCGTTGTGTATTTATGTCACCGACTTGTCAGTTGCAGATGCGGTTGGTACACCGCCCCTGAATAATAGCTACATGATAGCTATCCTTATCTACTCTAGTTCGTGGCTCAGTTAGTATGCCACCTTAGTTAGTTGAGTTTGGTTTGAGACCCATATCTAGGGTTCTTCTATTTTCTTTGTACTAGAGTTCTTTTGGCTTACACAACTAAGAAGAGGAAAACTGTTTTCAGCCTCCACCCTTGTGTGTCTTCCCCCATTGTGCAAGCAAGAAAGCTTCAAGCGAGACTCCTTCCTTCTCTCCCACAATCTTGACATGGTATCAGAGCCTTGTTCGTGGTAAGGAGCTCAAGAAAGCAAGCCAAGCTCGCTGTGGTCTGGTAAGAGGAGTAGTGTTGCTTTCATTTCCTGTTTTGGGAGCAGATCTCTGCAGGTAGCACAACCGGAAATTGCAGGAGTGCATTGTCTCAGGTTGAGACGCCCTTCGCGGTGAAGCAAGAGGGCAGTATATGCTGCGGGTAAGGGCTTTAGCCCTTGGCGACCTTGTTTTTTTGATTTGAGGCCATTTCGGGGCCTGTTTTGCAGACGGAAGTTTTCTGCACGCACTCAAGAAAAGGCTCAGTTTTATGCTGTGCGACCACTGTTCTACAGGTCGGTGAAAAGTTACTGTAGAAATTGCATCGTATGCTTGTGCGCAGAGACATTGGGAGTTTCAGAATCATCCTTGGTTCCTGTTTATGCAAAATCGTCACTAGGAAGTGACTGTGTGGTCAAATACCACTTTCGCCAGTTTTGGAGATTTGCCCTTGTGAGGGTGAAGCTGTGTTTTTTGCAGTGACAGAATTTCTTGCAGTATTCTGTAATGGCGTCTGATTCTCTTTCACAGATTGTCACTGAAAAGCTTGACAAGAACAACTTCCAGGCATGGAAGTTTAGAATGACGAATTTCCTTATGGGAAAAGGATATTGGGAATTTGTTGCAGGAAATGAAGAAGAACCAGTTCTTCCTGATGTTCCCAATCAACAACAAATGCAGGCATTTAAAACATGGCATGAGAGAGCCAGGAAAGTTATGTATTGGCTGTCTATCAGTATTTCAGACTCTATGATTGTGCATATTCAGGATGCAAGTACGCCAAAGGAGGCATGGGATACTTTGTCAAAAATGTATAGCACAAATACGCAAGCCAGGAAAATGCAGCTCAAGCAAGAGTTGCATAATGTGCAAAGAGAAAGTATGAGCATCAACGACTACCACATGAAGGTGAAGAAGATTGCAGATGCACTTGCTTCCATTGGGTCGCCAGTGGAAGATGATGATTTAGTTTCCGTGACCTTGAATGGTCTAGGAAAGGATTATGCACAGTTTCGAACATCCATTTCAGTTCGTGAAAGATTTCCTGATTTTGAGGAGTTGATTGCTCTTCTAATTTCTGAGGAACAGAGAAATGGTGGTGCATCTTCTTCAGGAGGAACTTCAAAAGAAGCTGTCTTCTACTCAAATGCTGGAAGAGGTAGAGGCAGAGGTAGAGGAGGCCGATTTGGAGGCCGTGGTAGAAATCAGAATATGCAGCAAACTCAAGAAAACCAGTCCTATGGAGGAGGACGTGGTAACTCTAGAGGCAGGGGGAGCCAAAGAGGTCGTGGTGGATGGCAAAGAGGTCAAAATGCAAACAGTAATGTTGAATGCTACTACTGTGGTAAAATGGGTCATATGGCTAAAGACTGCTATAAAAAGCAGAATGACATCATGAATGGAAAACTGCAACAAGGGAATTATGCATCTTCTAGTAGACAGGGTGATGACAGAAATGAGCATTTGTTCATGGTGCAGCACATGAACAATTCTGTGACAAGTGCAGAAGAAAGCAATGATGTATGGTATGTTGACTCAGGTGCATCAAACCACATGACAGGTCATGCAGAATGGATGGAGGATGTAAGGAAAATGGAAAAACCAGGATTTGTGGAGACTGGTGATGATACTGCACATCCTATTGTGCAGATTGGAAAAATTCCCTTGTCTATGCAGGATGGGAAAAAGAAATACCTGTCCGATGTATTTCATGTCCCGAATATCACCAAGAATCTGGTTTCTGTTGGTCAAATGGTTGAACAGGGCTTGCAGGTCAGATTTAATCCTCATGGATGCTTTGTTGAGGATATGAAAAATAAAGGTCGCTTGATAGCAAAAGGAAAGAAGAAGGGCAGAATGTTTACATTGGATGCAGACATGTCTGAATTGAGTGCAGCAATGTTTGCACATGGGACCGGTGTAGTTGCAGATATTGATATCTGGCATAAACGCATTGGTCATGTTAATGTACAGCGACTTAAATCAATGCAGGCCCAAAATATTGTTGCAGGATTGCCCAAATTCAAGGTTGCAGAAATGCATAAGGTATGTGAAGCCTGTCAGTTTGGAAAACAGGCAAGGAAACCATTTCCTAGACATGTTCAAGAGAGTGAGAAGCCATTGGAATTAATCCACTCTGATGTGTGGACTACTAAAGCTGCATCTCTTGGAGGCTGTCATTATTTTGTCACTTTTATTGATGACTATAGCAGAAAAGTTTGGGTGTATTTTATGAAAAAGAAAAGTGAAGTTTTTGGGCATTTCAAAACTCTTAAAGCTATGGTTGAAAAAGAAACAGGCCTGCAGATAAAATGCCTAAGGTCAGATGGAGGGGGAGAGTACCTCTCAAATGAGTTTGCAAGGTTCCTGCAGGAGCATGGCATAAAGCAGCAATATTCATGTAGTTATACCCCACAACAAAATGGAATTGCAGAAAGAAAAAACAGACATATTGGAGAGGTGTCTCGTGCCATGCTCAATGAAAAAGACCTGCCAGATTTTTATTGGGCTGAAGCAGTTGCTACAGCAGTCTACATAATGAACAGGACTCCCACTGCAGCAATACATGGAATGACTCCAGAGGAGAGGTATACTGGTAGGAAACCAGATATTTCTCATCTGAAAATTTTTGGTTGCATTGCCTATGTACATGTGCCAGATGAGCTGAGATCCAAGTTGGATCCAAAAGCTGAGAAGTGCATCTTTATTGGTTACTCTCTGCAGCAAAAAGGGTATAGATGCTATAACCCTTCTACTCGTAAGTTTATAGTGAGCAGAGATGTTGTTTTTGATGAGATGAGTAGCTGGTATAAACCAGTAAATGTGATTGATGATGTAGATGCACAAAATGGTAATGCTACACAGAATTCACAGCAGCAGTCACAAAATATTAGTGGACCTGGAGCGTCCTCTAGCAGTGGTTCACATTCTTCGCCATGGACAGGCAGATTGAGATCAGGAGAATCTTCTCAAAGCAATGCAGATAGTGGTATGCAGGTATCACGAAAAGGAAAAGAGAAGGTTGATCAGCCCATGTTTGATGTGAATGCAGGTCACTCTTATGTGGATGGTGAATCCAGTGGCTCAGAACAGAGCATTGATGATGAGTTGGGTATTCCTTCTATTGTTACACCTGGAGTAAGGAAGACCAGGGATGTTTTGAGAGCACCTGGGAGTGAACCTACTTTGCGCAGGTCTACAAGAGCTAGATATCCTGTGGATAGGCTGAAATATGATGGATTTACAGCCATTCACTATGCATATATGGTCAAAGTGATACATGAACCAGAACCCACTTCTTTTGAGGAAGCCATGGGAAAAGAAAAATGGGAGAAAGCCATGGATGAAGAAATGGATGCCTTGGAAGCAAATGCTACATGGGAATTGGTACCTTTGCCTAAAGGTAAGAATGCAATTGGCTGTAAGTGGGTTTATAAGGTGAAGCACAATGCTGATGGTTCTGTGAACAGATACAAGGCAAGATTAGTAGTCAAGGGGTATGCACAAACATATGGCATTGACTATGAAGAAACATTCAGTCCGGTTGCAAGGATGGCAACCGTAAGAGCAGTCATTGCTATGGCTGCATCAAAGGGATGGTCTTTACATCAGATGGATGTAAAGAATGCCTTCTTGCATGGTGATTTGCAAGAAGAGGTCTATATGGAGCAGCCACCAGGTTATGTGCATGCTGTTCATCCTGAGTTTGTTTGCAGGTTGAAGAAAGCCTTGTATGGCTTGAAGCAAGCACCTAGAGCATGGTCTGACAAGATAGGACAGTATCTTGTCACTATTGGCTTTCAGATTTCCAAGGCAGATTTCTCACTTTATGTGAGAAAGACAGAGAAAGGTATTATGCTGCTTGTCATTTATGTTGATGATTTGATTATGACAGGTGACAGTGATGAAGATATCCTTCATGTGAAAATGCTATTGAAGCAAAAGTTTGAGATGAAGGATTTGGGAGAGCTACGTTATTTCTTGGGCATTGAGGTGATTAGATCACCAAGTGGGATACAGCTCTTGCAGAGGCAGTATGGATTGGACATGCTGTCCAAATATGGGATGACAGGCTGTAAGCTTATTTCAGTTCCTTTGGAGCAAAATGTGAAGCTGAGCACAGATGCAGGTGAGCTTCTAGAAGACCCTACTATGTACAGACGCATAGTAGGAAGTTTGATTTATATGACTATTACCAGGCCAGATTTGAGCTATGCTGTTGGATTGGTAAGTCAGTTTATGCAGGCTCCAAGGAAACCACATTTGGATGCGGCTAGACGCATACTTAGGTATGTGAAGTCCACATTGCAGTATGGACTATTTTATGAGACTGGGGTTCAGATACAGTTGCATGGATACACTGATGCTGATTGGGCTGGTAGTATTTCTGATAGACGATCTACCAGTGGATATGTATTCTCTTTTGGGAGTGCTGCAGTCACTTGGAGCAGCAAGAAACAGCCTACAGTTGCCTTGTCGAGCACAGAGGCTGAGTACAGGGGTGCAGCAATGGCTGCATGTGAGGTAGCTTGGTTGCATAAGCTACTTTATGATATGCATCAGTCTACAGATGGGCCAGTTGTCATTTATTATGACAACATGAGTAGTATACACTTGGCAAATAACCCAGTCTATCATGCTAGAACAAAGCACATTGAGGTGCATTATCACTATGTGCGAGAGAGGGTTTTACTAGGTCTTATTGATCTAGTTTATGTCAGCACAGAGGATCAGGTAGCTGATATATTCACGAAGGCATTGGGCGCAGAGAAGCTGCGCAAGTTCAGAGACCTGCTTGGTGTGCAGGAATTGGGATTGAGCTCGAGGGGGAGTGTTGAGATATCGAGCTCCACTCGTGATACGCCAGGGTGACCGTTGTGTATTTATGTCACCGACTTGTCAGTTGCAGATGCGGTTGGTACACCGCCCCTGAATAATAGCTACATGATAGCTATCCTTATCTACTCTAGTTCGTGGCTCAGTTAGTATGCCACCTTAGTTAGTTGAGTTTGGTTTGAGACCCATATCTAGGGTTCTTCTATTTTCTTTGTACTAGAGTTCTTTTGGCTTACACAACTAAGAAGAGGAAAACTGTTTTCAGCCTCCACCCTTGTGTGTCTTCCCCCATTGTGCAAGCAAGAAAGCTTCAAGTGAGACTCCTTCCTTCTCTCCCACAATCTTGACACCTTTTAACTCCCTTACCACACAACTCAATGCAATGTGCCTCGAGTTGCTACCAACTTAACCTCTCCAACTAACCCAGAGATTAGACCCACAATGGTCACCTTTTTGCCATCCGGTCACATGGACCTCATCTGATATACAAGTCAGGACTCCACCAATGTCCGAGCTCACACTTGACTTCTCCTCATAATGGGGGCCTTACAACTTTGAGCACCATGGATCATTGGTAGCACCTAATGAGGGTGGGGCATTGATCATATCTAACATGCCCAAGCTCATTATTTTGTCTTTTAACTCATTCGTGGTATAGCTAAAAGCTAAAACAAGATATGTAAACATTTACTTTGTGATTTGGTTGCATAGTAAAGTTTTCTCTCAATAACCCTTCACATATATTCCATTCATAGATGAGCAAACATTGGAATGTACATCAAAGATTATTCATTGGATTATTCTAGAACATAAGGAAGCAATAACATGATTACAAATGATTAGCCAAGATTAATATTTTCTAAAATTTATCACATTAATTCGATTGCAAGAAAAAAATCAATCATAAAATTAATTATCCAAGATTTGCAAGTTGTGCCTTACAATGATGCATTGCAAATGGAAAGATGATTGAGTGTTTTCTGACAGGGAGACATGGTAGCCTCATAAAGATAATGAACAGAGGCTGCAAGCTCATGCGTGGCATCATTTGTATCTCTCTCATTTTTCTTTTAAGCCCTACCATTCTCTATGATGATTAACCCTATCTCTTTATATTGTCAGTGTCACATCTAAGGAATCTCTTTGACTAGCCATAATGGCTTGCATTGCCTCGCACTCCTATGGAACCCACCTATCTTTTGTCTATGACAAGTGCTCCATCATTTGCCTTGTAGTTTCTTCTATATCCCTTCCAAGCATCCTTTGATTTGGTTTGCAATGCTTATGACCACTTGTCATAGAAATTTCCATAGTAGGTTTCTCCTCAACAACTACACCTCCTCTTCTTGTGATTATGAGAACTTTCTCAACGTTGCTCTAAGTCTCTAGCATTGTTGAAGGTCCTTCAATGATAATCCACAAGGATAAGTCCTCTCAATGAAAATAACCAAACAATGAAGCCATGTACAATTGAATTCTTGTATGGATGTAAAAAATCCAAAATTATATAATATGAAAAATTGTGTGAAATTCATGTTTCCACATGATCATCTCTTGGGTCTACAACATGTTATTCTCCACATTAGATCTCTATTGTAATGCAAATCTCTACGTTAAAAGTTAGTATTCATTTCCCTACTTTTCATCTACTAATAGGATGGATGGTACAACAAGATCTATTGCTTAGTTATTTATAGTCTTCCATTCCTCATTCACCTAATGCCGATGGGTTTTTACCATTTGATTAATCTATTTAACATTGATATCACATATGATTGTGCAATACATTCCCCTCTATGGTGAAATTTGTTCTTAATTGCAAGGAAAGCCTTCTAGTATCAATCATGTGCTTTAAGTTGAGCTTCCTCCTGATGAGAACCATTGTGTCCTAAGTCAAGCTTCCCTCTGATGAGAACCATTGTGTCCCTAGCATCCCAAGGGTCACTATTCACATCATGGTCATCCAGTGAAGAGCAGTTGTTGTTCCTATTTTTACTAGATCTAGAAGCACTTCTTCTCACACTTGTTCTTCTAAAGTTACATTTGGTTCTCCTAGATTATGCCCATTATTTTTAGTAGAAGGTTTCCACTATCCTAATTCTTTCTTTGATTGAGTAGTAGGGGGAGCTTAGCCTATGTAATGAAGACCTAGGAATAATGTATTTTGAAAAACCTAGCCATATCCCCATAGGTCTATGAAACAAATTTGGTCAAGAACATGCTATGATATTACTTTAATTTAGGGATTTGACTATAGGATGAAGATGCTAAAACATTTTCCCAAACATGTCACTGAGGCTAATCAAAGGGGTATGATGACATGGGGATGAAAAAACCATTTTTGATACCCTCACAAATGCTTGCACCATTTGATCAATGGCAAGAGGATTTCTTTGAAATTGTTGGATCACAATGGTGTGGAATGGAATGTTGGTCATGCCTACCCAAGACCTAGGTGGTGCTAAAGGTGGAGACCTAGAAGAAGAAAATCTAGTAAAATGTCCATATTCAATCCTATGTGCACAAATAATATGATGATGATGTATCACATTTATTGTGTTTCCACACAAGAATAGCAAAAATTGCAAAAATAAGTGAAAATGTTGTATATGCTTTCAAAATAGTGAGCTAATCCTCACATCCAGTAAAGAGTGGAGCCTAAGTTGCAAGCCAACCCCTACGATATCAACCTTTGAGTCAACTGGTGCACAGATCGGATGCCATAAGCGCGCGTAGTGAGCGTTAGAAGGTCCCCAAGAACAAAAGAACTCTACTATTTGCACACAAATCAATGTAGAAAGCTTGCATGACATGAACAAGAGACCAATTGGGTGCAATCTCCCCCCATGCCTTGTGTGAGTGCTCCACAAAGCATGTATTTTTATATATTAATCATCTTCAAGCTCAAATAATAGCCCAAATTACAAAATAGCACGCTTTAGCTTTTGAGTTTGCTTTTGTGCCAAATAGAAATAAAGCTAATGGGCACCCAAGAAGTCAGGCATACCCAAATACAATGTCCAAATACAAATATCTAGATCGTGTGCCCATGCGCATACAAAAATAATAAATAAATATCAAACGCCTTGATAAATAAGCGCAACAAAATATAGGCGCCATACCTAAGGTATGTGCCCATCAAAATATTTACGATAATTTGAATACACGCTATCTTCCAATGCTTTCCACTACCACCGCTGCTATCTCTACACATCAACTAAACCATTCACAATCGTTAGTAAAATAATACAATTAAACCAACAAAAGTGAATACCTAGCAGTCTTCAGCTACATAAATAAATTGTTTAGAAATCAATCCTAACCTTAATCTATCACGAGTGCACACTCTAAATTCATAAATGTTTATTAATTTAAATATGTATTTTGCAGAATCACCCGCTATGGAATCACCCATGTACACATAAAATTAACAAAACGCCCGAAAAGGATAGGCGTCCCCATCGACTTCTCGCACAAAGAATCCACTTTGTGTATGAGCCCCGTAATAAAAGTTTACAGAATCCACCGTAAAACCTCACGGAATCCACCGTGGCACGGAATCCACCATAAAACCTCACGGAATCCACCGTGGCATGGAATCCACCATGTAATATGCCTCTTGGCATCATACCCTCGGGGTGGGATAGCAATTGTCCTCAATTGCTATTAGCTCAATGTGGAGCTAATAGAGTGGGAAAAGCTTTTAAGTCTCTAGTGTGCATCCATTGGGCCTCTTCAATAGGATGGTTTTTAAATTTGACCAAATATCTAAAATATCTACGGCCAGTTCTAGTGGTTATAAAGTTAGTATCTATAATAGCTTCAGGCTCAAGGATTTCAGTCTCATCATCTAACAAAGGAGGGTTTTCATAGATAGGGTGTACAAGTAATTGGCCTCTAAAGGGTTGTATTAAACTAATATGAAAGGTATTGTGAATTTTCCAATGTTGTGGTAGTTTCAGTTTAAATGCATTGTCATTAATTTTGTGTATGATCTTGAATGGTCCATAGAATCTAGGTGCTAATTTCACAACTGGGTGTTTATCTACACTTTGTAATCTACGTTTTTCTATTTGTAACCAAATATAATCATCAACTTTAAAATTCATGGCGTGTCTTTTCTTATTTGCTTGTTTTGTATATGATTGCTGGGCTTTGGCAATCATATCTTTAACTTCATAAAAAATAGTAGCGTGCATGTTAGCAATATCATCAGCAGTCTGAATTTTATTTGATAATGATGCGACAGGTGTAGGCAATCTATATCCATAAATAACTTCAAATGGTGCTTTCTTTGTAGATGTATGCGGTGTATTGTTATATGCAAACTGAAGTAAATGTAGATGTGTATCCCATGTGTGTGGTTTTGAAATAGTGTAAGCACCTAAAAGATCTAAAATATTACTGTTAGTAGCTTATGTTTGACCATTAGTTTCAGGATGAAATGCAGATGAAAAATCAATCTTTATTCCTAAGTTAGCAAACAAAGTAATCCAAAAATTATTACAGAATCTAGAATCATGATCAGAAATAATAACTTTTGGTAAACCATGATTAGTAAACACAGTTTTCAAAAACAATTGAGCTGCTTGAGATGCAGTTAAAGTTTTCTTGCATGGAATGAAATATGCTTGTTTGCTAAACCTGTCTACAATAATCCAAATCATATCATGGTTAGCTTTCGTGTTAGGTAAACCAATAATAAAATCCATAGAAATCTATTCCCATGGTCGTGATGGAATAGATAATGGTATTAGTAAACCATATTGTTTACCATGGTGTCTTTTAACTCTTTGACAAACTAAACATTCAGAAACAAAGTTAGATACATCAGTGTCCATATGTGGCCAATAAAAATCTTCAGTCAATGTACGTAAAGTAGATATAACACCTCTATGACCTTGATATGGAGGACAATGAATCTCATTCAAAACAAAATATCTAAATGGAACTGTAACACATAATCTCTTTTCATAAAACATGAATCCATTATTGTAAGACACTGAATCAATAGGAATCCAATTATTTGCAACTAATTTATTCCAATCAGTTTGAAAAGTAATATCCTGATGATAAGTATCTTTCATAGGGATAAGGGAATCAAATGATATCACAGAAATATTATGAATTGTCGGTATTCTACTTAAAGCGTCGGCTACAACATTCTCTTTTCCTGGTTGATATTGTATAAGGGGATGAAAACTTTGAATGAAAGCTGCCCATTTAATATGTCGGTCAGATATTTGGGGTTGACTAAGGAGATGTCTAATGCTTTGTTGGTCAGTTTTAATCATAAATTCAGAACCCATTAAGTAATGTTTCCATTGACGTAAGGCTTGTACTATAGCTAGCAATTCTTTATCATTTGTGGAATATTTAAGTTCGGATGGTTTTAGTTTACAGCTAGAATAGGCTATGGGATGATTATCTTGCATAAGAACGGCTCCTATTCCAGATCCACTAGCATCAGTAACTACTAAAAAGAATGGTTTATTGAAATCAGGTAGTTGTAATACAAGAGCATGGGTTAATGCATGTTTCAATAAATCAAAAGATTTTTGTTGATTATCAATCAAGTTATACACAATACCCTTCTTTAAAAGTTTAGTCAAAGGTAAGGCAAGTAACAAGAAATTTCTTACAAACTTTCTGTAAAAACTAGCAAGACCTAGAAAAGAACGTAACTCATGCACATTTTTGGGTATTGGCCAATTTAAAATTACTTCTATCTTTTTAGGGTCAACCTTAATACCTTCTGATAAAACAATGTGACCTAGATATTCAATTGTTGTTTGGAAGAATTCACTCTTTTTTGGATTAGCATACAATTGATTATCTTTTAACAACTTGAAAACTAAAGACAGATGTTCATAATGCTCATTCTCATTTTTACTGAATACCAATATATCATCAAAGAATACTATAACACAATGCTGATATTTCAGAAATATGCGATTCATCATTCGACTAAATGTAGTTGGTGCATTAGTTAATCCAAAAGGCATCACTAGAAATTCATAGTGTCCAAATTGTGTTGTAAATGCAGTTTTGAATATATCAGATGTATCCAATCTTACTTGATGATAACCAGATTTAAGATCTATCTTACTGAATATGGCAGATCCTTGTAGTTTATCCATAAGATCATCTACCCTAGGAATTGGATATCTATTCTTAATAGTAATTTTATTTAGGGCACGATAATCAATGCACATGTGATAAGTATTATTATTATTCTTTACTAATAAAACAGGTGCGCCAAATGGAGAACTACTAGGTCTAATTAATCCTCTATTTAGCAATTCCTCTATTTTATTTTGAATTTCTTTCTGTTCAATTTGATTATGCCTATATGGTGCTTTACATGGTGGTTGTGTACCATGAATTAAATCTATTTTGTGATTTGCAGGTTGTGACGGTGGTAATCTAGGTGGTAAATCATCAGCAAAACAATCTTTAAATTGAGCAAGAAATTGTGTATGCCTAGGATGCATTTGTTTTTCTTTAGCTTGAAGTTCATTCACCCATATTAAATAAGATTTGCTACTTTTACGTAATGCACGTTTAGTCTGAGTATGAGTAAGCAGTGGAAAATTATTGGATGCATGCATACCATGCAATGTGATTTGTTTTCCTTGAAAATAAATTTTAATTGAATGCATAGAATAATCTATGTCAAGATTATATAGATGACGCCAAGGCATTCCTAAAATTATGTCACTAGACTGCAAAGGTACAACTAGGAAATTTCTACGTTCAGTGTAGTCACCAATTTTAATTTCTAAGTTATGCACCTCTTGTGTTTCATTATATCTTGTGCCTAAGAATGCTGCTTTAATGCGATAGTGTGTAGAAACAGTTTGTAAATTCAATTCTTTCACTAGCTTTGCAGAAATAAAATCATGTGTGCTACCATCATCATGTAAAATAATCTTTTCTTTACCATGCACAAAACATTTCATTGTCAACAAAGAATGTGGAGTTGGCATACCTGGCAAAGTATCTGAAGTAGTACCAATGTCGTCATCATCTTCCGTAAAATCAAGCCTTTCCTCACGTTCTTCTTCTTCCATTGCTCCAAGATAATTGATATGGACAGGTGGCTTTTTCGATTGACAATTGGCTGCTAGATATCCAGGTTGATGCCATTTGTAACAAACTATGGATTTGGCTTTAGATACATTGTTGGTAACGGCAGGAAGTTTAGGAATATTGGGATTTGGTTGTGAGGATGGCTTAGAGTTTTGATTGGTATTTGATGAAAAAGTAGGTGGTCGTGTCCAAGACTTACGGAATGAAGATGGAAGAAAACGACTTTGATTGAATCTTCAAAATTTTGAATTGAATTGTTTGGAACCATAGTTACCATTAGTTTGAAATTGTTGTGGACGCTTGTCTCTTCCGCGAATCTTGTCTTCAGTGTCATGTGCCAAGGAAATTGAATCTTCAAGGGTTGTTGGCTTGAACATATTGGCTTCAGCATAGTAATGTCCAAGTAGACCAGACATAAACTTGCGTTTGTGAGTTGCTTCAGGTACATCTTCGAGCATGCATAGTTGTAGTAGGGCATTCCAAAAACGTTCAGTGTATTGGGAAATAGGTTTGCATTCTCTTTGCTTAAGAAGATCCCATTGCTTAATGGCTTTTTCATGGAACTGAGGAGGAAGGAAATTCTGCAAAAACTTATTTTGGAAACTCTCCCGGGTAGTGGGACAATCAATGCTCTTGTGAACCACAGTCCACCATAGAGATGCTCGATCGACTAAATGATTAGTAACACATTTAATTTTGTCTTTCTTAGCATATGTCTCTTCATGAAAGTAATCATCAAATTGACTGATAAATGCAAGTACAGTCTTTCCATCTCGAGATCCATTGAAAGTACGAAATTTGAAGTTTCTTTTACTTATCTTTGTTTCTTTGTGGATGGATTGAGCTTCGAGCGTCGCATCGATGGTACATCGTATAAGATCTTTGGGTTGCAGTCCATCTTTGTCGGTTGTAGATCGTTGCAAATTGGCCAATTGAACTTGCAAAGCTTGTCGGGCTCTTCGTTCTTCATCAAGCTGCATCATAATCAAATCCAATTTTTGCTCCATCATTGGTTTGGGTAAATTAACTTCAGCCATTAAATCGTCCATGTTTTGTTCCGTCATCCTGTAAAATCCAAAAGACCTCACACTCTCGAAATCTGATTAGCGCGATGAGCGTAGCTCAAAGTCAGGTATACAAGGCTTATATATTTTTGTTTGGCTTTTGTAGTCTTTGTCCTTTGTGATTACAGTGTTCGTTGTATTCGTAGAAATTGCGTATGAACTACGTATGAACTTCTGTGTTGAAACTGGTTCAGCAAGTCTGCAAATAGGAACAAGGTCTTCCAGAGAGCAATAAACAATTTCTATGCTTATGCGTATGAACAGCCTTTATGGGAATGGTTGGAGTAAGTTTGGGTGACTTCTATGACTTGCAGAACTTGCAGGAGTAAGTTGTTGAGATATCGAGCTCCACTCGTGATATGCCAGGGTGATCGTTGTGCATTTATGTCACCGACGTGTCAGTTGTGCAGATGCGGTTGGTACACCGCTCATGAATAATAGCTAGATGACAACTATTCTTATCTACTCTAGTTCGTAGCTCAGTTAGTATGCCACCTTAGTTAGTTGAGTTTGGTTTTGAGACCCATATATAGGGTTCTTCTATTTCCTTGTACTAGACTTCTTTTTGGCTTACACAACTAAGAAGAGGAAAATTGTTTTCAGCCTCCACCTTTGTGTGTATTCCCCCATTGTGCAAGCAAGAAAGCTACAAGTGAGACTCCTTCCTTCTCTCCCACAATCTTGACATGGTATCAGAGCCTTGTTTGTGGTAAGGAGCTCAAGAAAGCAAGCCAAGCTCGCGGTGTTTTGGTAAGAGGAGCAGTGTTGCTTTCATTTTCTGTTTTGGGAGCAGATCTTTGCACGTAGCATAGCCGGAAATTGCAAGAGTGCATTGTCTCAGGTTGAGACGCCCTTCGCGGTGAAGCAAGAGGGAAGTATATGCTGCGGGTAGGGCTTTAGCCCTTGGCGATTGTGTTTTTTTGATTTGAGGCCATTTCGGGGCCTGTTTTGGAGGCGGAAGTTTTTTGCACGCACTCAGAAAAAAACCCAATTTTATGATGTGCGACCACTGTTCTACAGGTCGGTGAAAAGTTACTGTAGAAATTGCATTGTATGCTTGTGCGCAGAGACATTGGGAGTTTCAAAGTCATCCTTGGTTCCTGTTTATGCAAAATCGTCACTAGGAAGTGACTATGTGGTCAAATACCACTTTTGCCAGTTTTGCAGATTTGCCCTTGTGAGGGTGAAGCTGAGTTTTTTGCAGTGACAGAATTTTTTGTAGTGTTCTGTAATGGCGTCTGATTCTCTTTCACAGATTGTAACTGAAAAGCTTAACAAGAACAACTTCCAGGCATGGAAGTTTAGAATGACGAATTTCCTTATGGGAAAAGGATATTGGAAATTTGTTGCAGGAAATGAAGAAGAACCAGTTCTTCCTGATGTTCCCAATCAACAACAAATGCCGGCATTTAAAGCATGGCATGAGAGAGCCAAGAAAGTTATGTACTGGATGTCTATCAGTATTTCAGACTCTATGATTGTGCATATTCAGGATGTAAGTACGCCAAAGGAGGCATGGGATACTTTGTAAAAAATGTATAGCACAAATACGCAAGCTAGGAAAATGCAGCTCAAGCAAGAGTTGCATAATGTGCAAAGAGAAAGTATGAGCATCAATGACTACCACATGAAAGTGAAGAAGATTGCAGATGCACTTGCTTCCATTGGGTCGCCAGTGGAAGATGATGATTTAGTTTCTGTGACCTTGAAATTTGGTCTAAGAAAGGATTATGCACAGTTTCGAACATCCATTTCAGTTTGTGAACAATTTTCTGATTTTGAGGAGTTAATTGATCTTCTAATTTCTGAGGAGCAGAGAAATGGTGGTGCATCTTCTTCAGGAGGAACTTCAAAAGAAGCTGTCTTCTACTCAAATGCTGGAAGAGGTAGAGGCAGAGGTAGAGGAGGCCGATCTGGAGGCCGTGGTAGAAATTAGAATATGCAGCAAACTCAAGAAAACCAGTCCTATGGAGGAAGATGTGGTAACTCTAGAGGCAGGGGGAGCCAAAGAGGTCGTGGTGGATGGCAAAGAGGCCAAAATGCAAACAGTAATGTTGAATGCTACTACTGTGGTAAAATGGGTCATATGGCTAAAGACTACTATAAAAAGCAGAATGACATCATGAATGGAAAATTGCAACAAGGGAATTATGCATCTTCTAGTAGACAGGGTGATGATAGAAATGAGCATTTGTTCATGGTGCAGCACATGAACAATTCTGTGACAAGTGCAAAAGAAAGCAACGATGTGTGGTACGTTGACTCAGGTGCATCAAACCACATGACAGGTCATGCAGAATGGATGCAGGATGCAAGGAAAGTGGAAAAACCAGGATTTGTGGAGACTAGTGATGATACTGCACATCCTATTGTGCAGATTGGAAAAATTCCTTTGTCTATGCAGGATGGGAAAAAGAAATACCTGTCCGATGTATTTCATGTCCCGAATATCACCAAGAATCTGGTTTCTGTTGGTCAAATATTGAGCAGGGCTTGCAAGTCAGATTTAATCCTCGTGGATGCTTTGTTGAGGATATGAAAAATAAAGGTCACTTGATAGAAAAAGAAAAGAAGAAGGGCAGAATGTTTACGTTGGATGCAGACATGCCTGAATTGAGTGCAGCAATGTTTGCACATGGGATCGGTGTAGTTGCAGATATTGATATCTGGCATAAACACATTGGTCATGTTAATGTATAGCGACTTAAATCAATGCAGGCCCAAAATATTGTTGCAGGATTGCCTAAATTCAAGGTTGCGGAAATGCATAAGGTATGTAAAGCCTGTCAATTTGGAAAACAGGCAAGGAAACCATTTCCTAGACATGTTCAAGAGAGTGAGAATCCATTGGAATTAATCCACTCTGATGTGTGGACTACTAAAGCTACATCTCTTGGACGATGTCATTATTTTGTCACTTTTATTGATGACTATAGCAGAAAAGTTTGGGTGTATTTTATGAAAAAGAAAAGTGAAGTTTTTGGGCATTTCAAAAATCTTAAAGCTATGGTTGAAAAAGAAACAGGCCTGCAAATAAAATGCCTAAGGTCAAATGGAGGGGGAGAGTACCTCTCAAATGAGTTTGCAAGGTTCCTGTAGGAGCATGGCATAAAGCAGCAATATTCATGCAGTCATACCCCACAACAAAATGGAATAGCAGAAAGGAAAAACAGGCATATTGGAGAGGTATCTCGTGCCATGCTCAACGAAAAAGACTTGCCATATTTTTACTGGGCTGAAGCAGTTGCTACAGTAGTCTATATAATGAACAGGACTCCCATTGTAGCAATACATAGGATGACTCCAGAGGAGAGGTATACTAGTAGGAAACCAGATACTTCTCATTTGAAAATTTTTGGTTGCATTGCCTATGTACATGTGCCAGATGAGTTGAGATCCAAGTTGGATCCAAAAGCTGAGAAGTGCATCTTTATTGGTTACTCTTTGCAGCAAAAAGGGTATAGATGCTATAACTCTTCTACTTGTAAGTTTACAGTGAGCAGAGATGTTGTTTTTGATGAGATGAGTAGCTGGTATAAACCAGTAAATGTGATTGATGATGTGGATGCACAAAATGGTAATGCTGCATAGAATTCACAGCAGCAGTCACAAAATAGTAGTGGACTTGGAGCATCCTCTAGTAGTGGTTCACATTCTTCGCCATGGACAGGCAGATTGAGATCAGGAGAATCTTCTCAAAGCAATGCAGATAGTGGTATGCAAGTATCACGAAAAGGAAAAGAGAAGGTTGATCAGCCCATGTTTGATGTGAATGCAGGTCACTCTTATGTGGATGGTGAATCCAGTGGCTCAGAACAGAGCATTGATGATGATTTGGGTATTCCTTCTATTGTTACACCTGTAGTAAGGAAGACCAGGGATGTTTTGAGAGCATCTGGGAGTGAACCTACTTTGCGCAAGTCTACGAGAGCTAGGTATCCTGTGGACAGGCTAAAATATGATGGATTTACAACCATTGACTATGCACATATGGTCAAAGTGATACAGGAACCAGGACCCACTTCTTTTGAGCAAGCCATGGGAAAAGAAAAATGGGAGAAAGCCATGGATGAAGAAATGGATGCCTTGGAAGCAAATGCTACATGGGAATTGGCACCTTTGCCTAAAGGTAAGAATGCAATTGGCTGTAAGTGGGTTTATAAGGTGAAGCACAATGTAGATGGTTCTGTGAACAGATACAAGGCAAGATTAATAGTCAAGGGATATGCACAAACATATGGCATTGACTATGAAGAAACATTCAGTTTGGTTGCAAGGATGGCAGCCGTAAGAGCAGTCATTGCTATGGCTGCATCAAAGGGATGGTCTTTACATCAGATGGATGTAAAGAATGCCTTCTTGCATGGTGATTTGGAAGAAGAGGTCTATATGAAGCAGCCACCAGGTTATGTGCATGCTGTTCATCCTGAGTTTGTTTGCAGGTTGAAGAAAGCCTTGTATGCCTTGAAGCAAGCACCTAGAGCATGGTCTGACAAGATAGGACAGTATCTTGTCACTATTGGCTTTCAGATTTCCAAGGTAGATTTCTCACTTTATGTGAGAAAAACAAAGAAAGATATTATGCTACTTGTCATTTATGTTGATGATTTGATTATGACATGTGATAGTGATGAAGATATCCTTCATGTGAAAATGATATTGAAGCAGAAGTTTGAGATGAAGGATTTGGGAGAGCTGCGTTATTTCTTGGGCATTGAGGTGATTAGATCACCAAGTGGGATACAGCTCTTGCAGAGGCAGTATGGATTGGACGTGCTGTCCAAATATGGGATGACAAGCTGTAAGCCTATTTCAGTTCCTTTGGAGTAGAATGTGACGCTGAGCACAGATGCAGGTGAGCTTCTGGAAGACCCTACTATGTACATACGCATAGTAGGAAGCTTGATTTATATGACTATTACTTGGCCAGATTTGAGCTATGTTGTTGGATTAGTAAGTCAGTTTATGTAGGCTCCAAGGAAACCGCATTTGGATGCGGCTAGACGCATACTCAGGTATGTGAAGTCCACATTGTAGTATGGACTATTATATGAGATTGGGGTTCATATACAATTGCATGGATACACTGATGCTGATTGGGTTGGTAGGATTTCTGATAGACGATCTACCAGTGGATATGTGTTCTCTTTTGGGAGTGCTGCAGTCACTTGGAGCAGCAAGAAATAGCCTACAGTTGCCTTGTCGAGCACAGAGGCTGAGCACAGGGGTGCAGCAATGGCTGCATGTGAGGTAGCTTGGTTGCATAAGCTACTTTATGATATGCATCAGTCTACAGATGGGGCAGTTGTCATTTATTGTGACAACATGAGTAGTATACACTTGGCAAATAACCTAGTATATCATGCTAGAACAAAGCACATTGAGGTGCATTATCACTATGTGCGAGAGAGGGTTTTACTAGGTCTTATTGATCTAGTTTATGTAAGCACAGAGGATCAGGTAGCTGATATATTCATGAAGGCATTGGGTGCAAAGAAGTTGCGCAAGTTCAGAGACCTGCATGGTGTGCAAGAATTGGGATTGAGCTCGAGGGAGAGTGTTGAGATATCGAGCTCCACTCGTGATATGCCAGGGTGACCGTTGTGCATTTATGTCACTGAAGTGTCAGTTATGTAGATGTGGTTGGTACACCGCTCATGAATAATAGCTAGATGACAGCTATCCTTATCTACTCTAGTTCGTGGCTCAGTTAGTATGCCACCTTAGTTAGTTGAGTTTGGTTTTTAGACCCATATATAGGGTTCTTCTATTTCCTTGTACTAGACTTCTTTTTGGCTTACACAACTAAGAAGAGGAAAACTGTTTTCAGCCTCCACCTTTGTGTGTATTCCCCCATTGTGTAAGCAAGAAAGCTACAAGTGAGACTCCTTCCTTCTCTCCCACAATATTGACATAAGTAAGCTTGGAGGACTTAGTAGACTTAGGAATTTTAAAGCTTATGTAACTAAGCCTTAGGAAATCAGACTGTCAACAAATTTGATTTTAGGAGGGGGGGCCATTTTTCACCGCCGTTGTTGCTGACGTCAAGATGCCATTGCCGCCGATTATCAAATTCTTGGGCTTAAGCTTTCTTATTAAGCTTAATAATAAGTTTTTTAACCTTTGAATTAAAGCTTTTAAGCTTTTAAGCTGTGGAGTCTTATCTCTGTTTGAAGATGACCTGATGTAGGAGATATCCACGTGGTCCTCCGCCTCCTCAGGCCAGTCCTTTGCGATCAAAGGATGCAGATAGGAGTTCTTGACCACTAGGAACACACCTGTATCGACCGTTTGCGATGAAATTGGCTGTAGAGATCGAACATTCCAGGAGCTCCGCCTTCGTGCAAGATGGTAAGCGATTGAAAGCTCTCGATCTCAGCTTCACTCTGATACCACTGGTGCACAGATCAGATGCCATAAGCGCGCGTAGTGAGCGTCAGAAGGTCCCCAAGAACAAAAGAACTCTACTATTTGCACACAAATCAATGTAGAAAGCTTGCACGACATGAAGAAGAGACCAATTGGGTGCAATCTCACCCCATACCTTGTGTGAGCGCTCCACAAAGCATGTATTTTTATGTATTAATCATCTTCAAGCTCAAATAATAGCCCAAATTTCAAAATAGCACGCTTTATCTTCTGAGTTTGATTTTGTGCCAAATAGAAATAAAGCTAATGGGCGCCCAAGAAAGTCAGGCGTACCCAAATACAATGTCCAAATATAAATATCTAAATCGTGCGCCTGCATACAATAATAATAAATAAATATCAAACGCCTTGATGAATAAGCGTAACAAAATATAGGCGCCATGCCTAAGGTATGCGCGCATAAAAATATTGATGATAATTTGAATATACACTATCCTCCAATGCTTTCCACTGCCACCACTGCTATCTTTACACATCAACAGAAGCATTCACAATCGTTAGTAAAATAATACAATTAAACTGATAAAAGTGAATACCTAGCAGTCTTCAGCTACATAAATAAATTGGTTAGAAATCAATCCTAACCTTAATTTATCACGAGTGCGCACTCTAAAATAAAAAACGTTTATTAATTTAAATATGTATTTTACGGAATCACCCGCTATGGAATCACCCATGTACACATAAAATTAACAAAATGCCCGAAAAGGATAGGCATCCCCATCAACTTCTCGCACAAAGAATCCACTTTGTGTATGAGCCCCGGTAATAAAAGTTTACGGAATCCACCGTAAAACCTCACGGAATCCACCATGGCATGGAATCCACCATGTAATATGCCTCCTGGCATCATCAACTCTAGTTGCAAACCCCATCCTTGATACCACATCACTCAAGGTCCTAATTGACCAAATGATTGAGTTAGTTGATTTAGAAACATGAGATCCCAAGCCAAGCAATGATAGAGCTAGCAACATGAGAGCCAAGACTAGGAGTGGACTAGATGGAGATAGATACATTTTCAAAGGCTAACCCTAGATGCATTGAGTGTGGCATCACTCACATGTATCATGAATATCTAATATGTAGAGCTTCTAGTAGAACTCTTACTAGGTCCACCCATCTTAACATCCAAAAAGTCAAAGCCATAAACATTGACCTAGAAGACAAAGAATTCATACCTTCTACATATTTTAGGGTCAATCCAAATGCCAAGTGAGAGCTCACCATTGATGCTCTTATTGAGGAAGGTTTAGATAACAACATCTCAATGTATTATGAATGGACAAAGATTGGCCAACTTGAACTTTTGTCCCAACAA
This sequence comes from Lygodium microphyllum, assembly GCF_053477565.2. Taxonomy (NCBI): domain Eukaryota; kingdom Viridiplantae; phylum Streptophyta; class Polypodiopsida; order Schizaeales; family Lygodiaceae; genus Lygodium; species Lygodium microphyllum. The sequence goes on from NC_141163.1 coordinate 18,803,845, forward strand.
ACATAGTTGCCAAGCCATATGGAGGTTCATCCTATTCCCTCTTAGAAAAATGCAAGATTTTCCTAACCTAGAGACTTAAGCACGCCCCTCATGTTCAATATGCTCCAAAATCAATAAAACATGGGGAAGAAATTCTTGCTTAGAAGGCCTTTCAAGCATGCAACCCATAGTGTACTATGTATCATATCGGATAGAGTTGAGCTTGGTTAGTGTCAAGTTGATAATGTTGGATTCTTGGACTAGAAGATTGACCCATCCACTCAATCAATCATTACTATATGCAACTTTGAATTGGAATCCACATATTCACAACCCTCTATTATGATCAAGCTTTTCACTCCTACTAAGAAGCAAGGCTCTAATACTTTAGGATCACAAATAGTGTGAGGCTTTTGCCATTATTGTGGTTCTAGAGTATGAGTATATATGTGGTTCAAAGGTAGTGGCTCTTGATGATTCAATCATTAGTGCGGGTTACTTACAGATCTAGCTGCGTATTTGGGCTTGATAATACCCTTGGGCATGTTAGGAGGACTTGGGAATCCAATTGTGTGCCTCTTGGTCTATGATGGTTCAAATGATGCTTATTGTCTGTTCACATAGAATGGGTAGTGGACTTGGAAGGTTGGGATCTTGTATGATAGGTGGATTGGGGCTTTTGGTGGATTTGATGTAGCTGAGTTTTGATACTCATAGGTTGTTGATTTTGGGCTTGCATAGTTATAAGTAGCTATGAAAGGATAACCATTTTGGTTATGGGACTAGTTTGTTAGAGTGGTGTGATAGAAGTATAGGTTGGGATAGGCTATTCAAAAGATTAGTTTCTTAGTCGTCGACAATCTCGATGGGACAATCAAAGTGTGAGATGAGTTACTCCCATAAGAACTTAACTATAGTTCTGGCATCACTACAAGATACATGACTCATACTCATATTCAAATCAATGAAAATATTCATTAAAAAAATTTCCCCCATTGTCACTAAAAGCATCGATATAAGCAACTCTACAAAACTGTTGCTATTGGCACGGCTATTTGCGTCATTATTTTAGTTGCTTTTGTGACCCAAATAGTGATGGTTTGCGACGTAAATTGTGACGGCAATAGTGATGCATGAAGAGAAATTATCGATGCTAATAGTGATGGTTACAAAGAAAATTTTCTTTTTTTGGTAGGATGTATAATATTCTACAAATGAATTACATGTTGGGTACACAATGGCTGTCAAGATGAGCATAAAATGTACTCGGACCTACAAGACTGATACATAGAATAAGTAGAATACTGTTGATGAAAACCCATGACATTACATGGAACAATGGAGAGAGACGAGAGACAAAACTAACATGAAATTCTATATGTAATTATATAAAGGATGATAAGTATATCTAAGGAATAGTATATGGAAGATGCCTGTATAGATTACAGGACCAAAAAAGAAGAGGGTATACGCTCCATGAATCCAAGTGTGAGCTACAGATCCTCACTATCAGAAAGCTCGTCTTGATGCAAAGGAGCGTCAAACAAACTCTACAAAATGAACAACTACATATCATTCCACCATACATAATGCATTAAAAAAAAGTAACTATGGACAAGAATGATGATTGACTTATTGGGCTGCCACCTGCGTACAGTCTATCGATGAGTGTAGTGAGACCGTGTCTCTCTGAATATTGACTCTCCAAGCTAGTGGGATCATGGTTTTGTAATGGAGTACTACAAAGAAAATGGAATACAATTATGAGAAACACGATTGTTAGTACAAGTGATATTGAAAATAAGAAAACAAGAAGAACAAAAGAAAAGCTATCAAAGTCCTCCAAGTAAGTCATGTGGCCACCATTGACCAGATGATGCATGACTCCTACCTCCAATCGTGCCCTCGCTACCTCCCACTGCTGTTGCCAATGCCGTGGAGAATATGTAGCTAATCTGTAGCCTCGTCCTTGAGTCTCTACCAATCATCTATGTCTAGCCACTGGGGCTTTGAGGCACCACTCTTGAGTGCTTTGCATGTGTCCTGATTGTGTATATGACATGTATGCACACATACACTCCATCATCTACCCAGTGAAAAACCTATTCTACCCAGTGAAAAACCTATCTGCCATGGTAGGTACCAGAAACTCCTTGTGCAAGGATGCCACTATATAGTCCTTTCTCCCATTTGGTATGTTCTTCCAATGGTCCAATATTTTTTGTCTAAAAACTTATTGGCACAAATCTCTCATGCAAGACATCACCCTTCTCCCCTCATCGTTCATGATAACAACACTTGTCTTGTCATGTAAGAGGTATCCATACCTCTCTTGGGTATGTCTAAGGTGTGTCCTGTCTCACTTATGACCGTGCTCATGGGCATAACCGGGAGACCCCTTTACATCTTGTGTATGCATGGGGATAGTATCTCAGAGAATCACCCACAGGGGTGCCACCTATAGATGGCTGAGCAAAAGCTATCGTCACTGGAGTAGACGTACCCACAGGTGTGACGAATCTTGGAGGTGACATATATATGCTAGAACAGTGAGATGGAGACAATGCATCGGTGCCTCCACAATATCCACATGAGCTACCCTCTCTAGATCATGTATAAGAGAGAGTAGTAGCACTCCTATCTGGAACCAACTGTGGGCTCACAGCATCCACATCTCCACAATGCCCCCAAAAACCACTCCCTCTCCATCGAGGCTGTAACGTGTCCCCTAGTATCATCTAGGACACGTCTTAGCAGTCCATCGGAAAGGATGTCTAGAAAACTCCGCCCGGCACTCCTATGGAATGTTATGGGTTTTGCGATCTAGTTCTTCCCGCATCTGCCACGTAGCGGAAGAATCCTGGCCATTCCCACTTAGGATCGATCGGAATTAGGGTTTCCCTAAAGGGGTCATTAGCTAATAGCAACTAGCGTCAGACCCGAGCGAACTACTTTACGTAGAAACGCCGGGTCCGAAGCGGATTCACGCTGCACTTGGTTCAAGGAGAATGGGAAACGAGAGGGATGCAAAGCTCAACCTCTCTGCCATAAGGCATAGTCCCATTCCGTTCCCCTAAAACAGCGTAAATCGGGTAAGACGTAACTCTAGGTCATCGTTCTCGTTATTCTTTTTGATGATGATAATCATTCTGCTGTTCTTTGAGATTTTTGAGAAAAGTTCCCGGCTAACTGGGACCACCCAACCGTAGGACGGACCCATGGCCCATCCTCCGCACTTTCCTCGGTTTGTTTTAGTTATGTAATTATCTAACACATTAATTTGACATGTAACAATCATCTTCTTTAATTAACCTTGTTAAGCACTGGTTCCTTCACGTAATCTTATCACGAGACATAGAAAAACAACATCAAGCAAGTTCTTTTAACATTTCATCATTTTATCTTTGAAATACAAGGAGTTCCGCTCGTAGTTTTTTTCATAATCTGCCCGCAGCTAATCAGTAATCTCCAGGGATCACTATTCCAAGCTTCCACCCCCGTCAACTAGTATGCGGGCCTCGAGATCCAACCCGAGTCACGTTAGCCTCTTGTGCAGGATCCGAAAGGCGAGGGATTTATGGCCAGAGCCCCCTGGCACCCAAGCGTCCTCCTACTCCAAGTAGAGCTTAACGGAAAGACCTCTCATGGCGGGTTCGGTCCACGTTCCCGGCGCGGTCAACAACCCCCTTGGTTAGGGTCAAGTAGGCAGTTGGGGGTAACTGAAGCTGCCTCTCCCTTCAGGTCTTTAACCTGAAGTATAGGTACTCATTTAATTTGTAATTCATAATTCCAACAGAGCTCTAAAATCTCTAGCAAGACAAACATTTCCGTTAATCAACCGAGTTGTTTGGCAAACTGCTAAGGAAGTGTTCTTTCCTTTTTGAGTGTATCAGCACTCGTTCGCAAGGTATCTTGTAACTTGGCAAGATCTCTTACATTTTGGTGTAGGGCACACCCAATTTGGTTAATTCCTAAAGTGCCTTAGATATGCTAGTTTCTAGTTCACAACTTTCCCTATTTAGAAGGATATCCAAAAATACGTCTTTTTGCAAGATAACTTGCGTAGGGTTCTGCCGTCCTTGATGAGGATTTTCACCCTTTTCCCTTGTGAATCAATCACAAGAATAAATGATTTCATACATATTGCACAAGTCCTGCGATGGAATAATCTGTTTAGATTCTTTAAGCTGACGTATGTTAGGCCTAGGGTTTCTTTATTTAAGAAGCTTAGGGACAAACCCTAGTTTCTATCTTTATGAATTTATTGTCCCTACGGTAAGGAAAGTAGTCAAGTGTTTAGGGTATGAATGTTTCTATGTTTAGATTGGTTCAGTTATCTTTTGGAAGGTAATCTTACTCGTCTTGTCACGGTTTTACTATCCTTGTGACAATTAACTTTCCCAATCAATACAGTTTAATTTGGCATATAGCATAATGCCAAGATGATACAAAGAGCGACAATACTCCTTGGGACAAAAAGGCCTAGCTGAGAAATTGGTGTATACACACTTTATTAGTCCCAAGTCCTCAAATAGCAGGGGAAAAAAAAAAGTTAATAGAGTGTCATCCAGTAGTCCCCTTTTACATTTTCTTTCCAAATGAATTCGTATATCTAATTTTTATACTTGTTAATTCCTAACATTTAACTTCCGTTTTCTTTAAAGATGAACTCATGCCAAATAACAACAATTTCCTTGCTAAGATGTGCAACTAGCAAATATAACTTCCTAGTAATTTGAGCATCGAAAGAAACCTTCCTTGAATTTAGCTATTTACCATGAATCGTTGCAAAAGGAATAAGACTAATGGTGCAAGATATAATTTCTACACTTTGGGAATATATTACTATAGTAAATGGTTAATCTTGCTTGTAATTTTATAATGCTTGATGCAATTTGAAGAAAGCTAAGTTATATACATTGTCATTCATAAGCTAACTCCTTCGTTAAAAATAACTCGAACAAATATATCCTATCCTTAACAATTTTTCTTTTGCATGATCAACTTAAAACTGAATTAACACCAAGAAGAAAAAAACCTGGCTTTGAGATGAGATATCCACATGGATACCGGGAGATGACCCTCCCGCAGCTACACCTTGGACTTTCTTCAATGGCATCGTAGTTCGAATGTGAGATAGCCTTTTGCTTTTTCTTCTTGGAATTCCACCGTCTTCTCCTTCCTTTTCTTTTACCTTTTTCCCACTCTTCCTCCTTCACTCCCTCTTTTCACTCCCTCTACTTCCCTCCCTATCTTCTATCTCACGGCTATTTCTTCCTTACGGGATACCATATGAGGCCATGATGATGAATTGGATTTTTAGGACATGGGAGTGTGTGGACACCGGCTTGTTTGATAAAACTAAGAACACAAAGCTCAACTAAGAGAGCACTTGCACAAAAAGATAAAAAAAAGTGAGTGAAGGAATTAATGCAAGAGAATGGAAGTCCGCAAGGTAGCCTAAGGACAAAGTAGGCCTATGGGTATGACTTGAATAGTCTAAAGAGCCAAGAGGGGAAAAAAAAAAAAAACAAGGGCTTAGGGGGAAATTAAAACCGGGAGGGGGAAGAACAAGGGTGCTTAGGGGGGGGATTTAAAATCCGGGAGGGGGAAGAACAAGGGTGCTTAGGTGGGGGATTTAAAACCCGGGAGGGGGGAGAAGAAGGGGGCTTAGGGGGGGGGATTTAAAACCCTGGGAGGGGGAAGAACAAGGGTGCTTAGGGGGGGATTTAAAACCCGGGAGGGGGGAGAACAAGGGGGCTTAGGGGGGGGGGATTTAAAACTCGAGAGGGGGGAGAACAAGGGGGCTTAGGGGGGGGGGGATTTAAAACCCCGGGAGGGGGAAGAACAAGGGGGCTTAGGGGGGGGATTTAAAACCCGGGAGGGGGGAGAACAAGGGGGCTTAGGGGGGGGGGATTTAAAACCCCGGGAGGGGGAAGAGGGAAACAAGGGCTTAAGAAGCCCACCTTGGAACCTTCCAAGGAGCTTCCTGGAAGGGCCACATGGGTGGGGAAAAATTTACTCCCCCAGGCGATGAAGGCTAGAAGGTGGATTAATATGGCGTGCGGCCTTCAGGCAGCGGAAGGGTTGGCGCAGACGGCGGCATCCAACGGTTGATGGCGGCGATCCCTGGTCTGACGTTGTCTCCTCTCTTGTCACACGGCTGAGCCCCCCTTTTTTTCAATGGCCCCCTCCCCTCGTTTAAATAGTGGAGGGAGGGGGATCTTCTCTTCTTGCGTGTCAACACGCATGTCCTCCCTCCCTCCAAAGGCTCCACCAAGGAGCTTAGTAGCTCCTTCTATTCCCCTCCCCCTCAATCTCGTCAGTCGGCTGGAGGGATAAGGGGGGAATTTAAAAAAATTTTTCCATAAGTCCCATTTATTTTCATAACGCGGAATATTACATTCTCTCCCCCTTGGAGGAATCGAGATGTCCTCATCTCGAGATAAACTGGGGATATTGATGGTTGAGAGTGCCTTCATTTACCCAGGTGGCATCCTCTTCGGAATAATCTTTCCACTGGACGAGGCATTCTCTTAAGGTTCTAGATCTTAACTGTCTTTCCCTAACATCTAAGATGCTTTCTGGCCTTAGTTCAAGGACTCCTTGACTAGGCATTACAATTTGTTGGTCATCAAGTACATGATTAGGAGTGGGTACATATCTTTTCAATAGACTGATATGGAATACATTGTGAACCTTTAGGTTCTCAGGGAGTTGGAATCTATAAGCATTGGGTCCTAGGCATTTGAGGATTTTATACGGCCCACAATACCTTGGACTTAGCTTCTTGCATTCTCCTAGGGATAGAGAACTCTTTTTAGGGCGTACCCGAATGAAGACCATGTCTCCTTCTTTGAAGACTCTTTCTTGATGTTTCAAATCTGCATATGCCTTTTGTCTATCCTTGGCTGCTTGTATGTCTTGTCTTATTGACCTTATTTGATCATCCATGTCCTCCAACATTTGACTTGAAGCTTCAACTCTTAGGGTTGGATCAGAAAAGTTTAGGGGACTTTGACAATCATGACCATACAATGCCTGGAAATGAGTTATTTGAATGCTCTGCTGGTAAGAAGCATTGTAGGCAAATTCAACTAATGGCAAGTATTGAATCCACCTCTTCGGCTCTCGACAGTAGTATGCCCTAAGCATATCCTTAATGATTTGATTTACTCGCTCTGTTTGGCCATCTGTTTGGGGATGGTAGGCGGTGCTAAAACAGAGTTGAGTCCCAATAGCTTCAAAGATAGCTCTCCAGAAGTGTGATGTGAAGAGAGAATCTCGATCACTAATGATTCTTCTAGGTAACCCATGTAGCTTGAATATCTCCTTGATAAACAATCTTGCAATGTTGGAGGCTTTATAGTTTGTCTTTACTGGAATCAGGTGTGCAACCTTGGTAAGCATGTCAACCACAACCATAATGGAATTGTATCCTCCTTGGACTTGGGGTAAGCCCACAAAAAAATCCATACTGATGAATTCCCATTTCATTTGGGGAATGTCAAGCGGTTGCAGTTTCCCTGGCATCATGACATGTTCGGCCTTGATATGTTGGCAAGACAAACATTCAGTGACATACTTGAGAACGTCACCTTTGAGCCTCTCCCAATGGTAGCTCTTCCTAACTGCATTAAGAGTTTTTGCATAGCCAGGATGTCCTGCGAAAGGAGAATCATGAGCTTCCCATAATATCTTCTGCTTAAGTGACTGGCTTGTTGGTATACACAGCCTTGTTTTGTAGTAGACAAGCCCATTATCAATGGAAAATTCCTGATACTTAGCTTGCAACTTCTGATTCTGCTCCTTGGTAGATATTTCCTTTATCATTGTTTGGTAGGTCAAATCATGGCATGCTTCCTCTCTAGCTAGTTCAAGTATAGGGTTGTTTGGCATAGAAACCTTTGTAGCCAGAGATCTAGCCGTTGATGGATTATGCAAGATTAGGGAATTTAGGAATGCCTTGCGACTGAGTGCATCGGCAACTACATTCTCTTTCCCTGGTCGGTACTTGATTTCAAAATCATATTCCTCCAATACTTCAATCCACCGACGTTGCCTCATGTTGAGCTCGTTCTGGGTAAAAATCCATTTGAGACTCTTATGATCGGTTACTAGAGTAAACTTGTTATCCAACAGGTAGTGTCTCCAAAGCTTTAGAGCATGGATGACACCTAATAATTCCAGATCATGTGTGGCATAATTCTTTTCATGACTCTTCAATTTCCTTGAAGAGTATGCTACTGGATGACCTTCCTGCATAAGTACACACCCCAAGGCAAGAATGCTAGCATCAGTTGCTACCTCGAACTCCTTATTGAGGTCAAGAAGTTTTAGAATAGGTGCTGATACCAAACTTTGCTTCAATTTGTCGAAGCTATTTTGTTCGGAAGTTGACCATGCAATAGAAGTCTACTTCTTTAGTAAGTCTGTAAGAGGTGCTGCAATCAAAGCATAGTTTTTGATAAAGACCCTATACCATCCTGTCAAGCCAAGAAAGCTACGTATTTCTTTGACGGATACTGGTATTGGCCATTCAAGCACATCTCTGACTTTGGCTGGGTCTACTGATATTCCTTCTGATGATACTATGAATCCCAGATATTCAATCTGACGCTTGAAGAATGCACACTTCTTCATTTTTGCATACAACTTATGGGCCCTCATTGTCTCAAGGACAATTTGAAGTTGAGGTTCATGATCTTCTTCCTGTTTAGAATAGACTAAAGTGTCATCAAAGAAGACAAGCACGAAATCATCAAGATATGGTCTAAAAATATCCTGCATTAATCTATTAAAGGTGGCAGGTGCATTTGTAAGCCCGAATGACATAACCAAGAACTCAAAGTGCCCATATCTTGTATTGAAGGCCGTTTTTGGAATATCTTCTTCCTTGATCCTTATTTGATAGTAACCTGACCTGAGATCAATCTTGGAGAAAATCTTTGCACCTTGAAGACGATTAAGAAGCTCATCTATTCTAGGAATAGGATACTTGTTCTTAACTGTTGATTGATTCAACCCTCGGTAATCAATACATAGTCGAAGTATCCCATCTTTCTTTTTCTGGAATAGTACTGGAGCTCCCCACGGTGAGTTGCTAGGCCGGATGTAACCCTGATCCAACAATTGCTTGAGCTGTTCCTTCAACTCAATTGCTTCTGGTATGGACATTCTATAAGGTCTCTTTGCAATTGGTGCAGCTCCAAGCACTAGCCTAATTTCATGATCTACTTCTCTTGGAGGTGGAAGTTCAATCAATTCCTTAGGGAATACGTCAGCGTATTCCTTTAGCCAAGAAGGTCCTTCATGAGACTCTTGCTTTTGATCTAACTTGTTGAGTTTGATTAGGTAAACGGGTAATCCTTTTCTGACTCCTTTTATGATCCGAGAGACTTTGGCTAATTGGATTCTTGGCACTCCTGCCTCACCTTGAGTTGTGACAAATTCCCTTTCAGAGTTTCGAAAGGAAACTTGACCCTTTCCACAATGAATGTGGGTGTCATTAGGCTTAAGCCAATCCATCCCGAGTAGACACTCATGGATACCTAAATTCATGACTTTGAATTTGACTAAAGTCTTCTTTCCTCCCAGAAAGAATTCCACCTTAGCAGTTTGCCTAGTACAAGTTACCTCATGACCGTTTGCCAATTCCACAAGTAGGGTAGGTGCTTCTACTGTGGCTATTCCTAATCTTTTTGCACATGCTGGTGAGATAAAGGAATGTGTACTGCCACAATCAATCAAGGTTTTGAACCCTTTACCTTGATAGTCCGACGGTGTTTGAATCACCGAGAATTGGCGATTCGGCCCTTTCTTGTGTAAAGCGGCATGGACTGTCGCTCTTTTGAATTCTGCTTCCATAGTCGGATCTTCCTCTTCTTCTTCTTTGCATCTTTGCCTATTGGCAATGCAGGCAGTTCTTCCTCTTCCACGGGTGGCGGCTCCTTGATCGCGGCCTGCACCTTGGAAAGGTGTTTGACGATGTCCCCCGCTGAGCTTGGGACATTGCCTCTTGAAGTGATCGGGTTCGTTGCAGTGGAAACAATGGAGGTTTCGGCCATTATTTTGAGTAGGAACAAAGTTGTTGACGTTATTTGTCATTGCTTTCTTCCTTTGTCCCTGATTGTGACCTTGAACTCTCTTCACTTGAGGTCTGAATGCTCCTCTGTTCGGGTCACTATAGGACCAAGTTTTATTACCCCTTGGTCTAGCTTGCACCTCCTGAATTATAGGTGTCGCTCGAATGAGTGCATCCTGAAGATCTGATGGACACACAGATTCGAGATGGGTATTTACGGGTGGATTTAAGCCTGCGCAAAATTTGGACACCTGCTGCGTCATGTCCATCTGTGGCGCATACTTTAAAAGTGAGACGAATTTAGAGTAGTATGCGTCCAGAGTGAGTCCTAGGTGTTTTAGCTCGTAGAACTCATTCATTTTCTGTGTACGATATGCAGGTGGCAAATATCTCCCCTGCACGGCTTTCTTTAACTTCTCCCAGGTAACGGACCCCTCTGAAGTCCCTTGATCCCTGCACCATTGTTTCCACCATAGTTTAGCTTCGCCGGTGAGTTTTAACTTGGCGAGCATGGCTTGATTGGTAGGTGCAGTACTAGCTGCTTCAAAGTAATCCTCCATAGATTCAATCCAAATTTCAGCATCAGACTGGACAAATCTGCCTCTCCCGTCAAACTCGGGTGGCTTTATCTGCTAGAGGAGGAACTTCTTCTCTTGGGTCACAGCAGTACTTGATGTAGGGGGCGAATTTGGAACCTGTACCAGGGGTTTTGTCTGGATACAAGTTTTCTTAGCGTTATTATATGATAATTGACGTTAGCTTATCAGCTATCTCGTAAATAATGAAGCTCATTAACTTTTTAACAACTCTGATGCACAGCCAGATATTGATAAAAGAAGTCCTTATACAACGTCTCGTGTGATGATATTCCAATCATTACGTTCAGTTTGGGGAGAACAACGTTGTATTGCATTTGTCTACAGGAACTGTGTAATAGTAGGGTTTTGGGTCATGGATCTTTAGGAATCGATAATTCATTGGAAGTTCGGGATACCCTTTTCGTTGGAATCCATACTTCTCATGGCGGCCCAACACTTTAATCCTGTCGACTGGGATTACATGGGTTACTTCCTCATATACATATGAGTTCATTTCAACCCTCCGACTTTGAATATGTAAAGTTGAATTTACGTGAGCTTCCACAAAAATGAATAGCTTCACGACTTTCAAGTCTTCCAACCACTTGATCCTCTTTAGGTTGGTCTGTAGACAAGCGAACCGGTGGGCAGCTATGTAGTAGATTCCTGAAGACCGCGTCCATCTTCGTTCAATGTATAAAGGTGATGGATTATAAATTTGCTCTAGGATGTTCATCATCCCAATTCTTTGTCTATAAAGCGGAGAATGCATTGCAGTCATAAACATGACTTGAAACACCAAAAACTTGTTCCACGCTTCATAGTTCTACAAGACAGCATTGAAGATGAGGAAATGTTTGGACAGCAACAATTTCTTTATTTCATTCTATTGAGATCTCATAAAAACAATTTCGTTGTTGGTCGGCTCTGATACCAACTGTAACGTGTCCCCTAATATCATCCAGGACACGTCTTAGTAGTCCATCGGAAAGGATGTCTAGAAAACTCCGCCCGGCACTCCCATGGAATGTTACGGGTTTTGCAATCTAGTTCTTCTCGCGTCTGCCACGTAGTGGAAGTATCCTGGCAATTCCCACTTAGGATCGATCAGAATTAGGGTTTCCCTAAAGGGGTCATTAGCTAACAGCAACTAGCGTCAGACCCGAGCGAACTACTTTACGCAGAAACGCCAGGTCCGAAGCAGATTCACGCTGCACTTGGTTCAAGGAGAATGGGAAACGAGAGGGATGCAAAGCTCAACCTCTCTGCCATAAGGCATAGTCCCATTCCATTCCCCTAAAACAGCGTAAATCGGGTAAGACGTAACTCTAGGTCATCGTTCTCGTTATTCTTTTTTATGATGATGATCATTCTGCTGTTCTTCGAGATTTTTGAGAAAAGTTCCCAACTAACTGGGACCACCCAACCGTAGGACGGACCCATGGCCCATCCTCCACACTTTCCTCGGTTTGTTTTAGTTATGTAATTATCTAACACATTAATTTGACATATAACAATCAGCTTCTTTAATTAACCTTGTTAAGCACTAGCTCCTTCACGTAATCTTATCACGAGACATAGAAAAACAACATCAAGCAAGTTCTTTTAACATTTCATCATTTTATCTTTGAAATACAAGGAGTTCTGCCCGTAGGTTTTTCCATAATCTGCCCGAAGGCCAATCAGTAATCTCCAGGGATCACTATTCCAAGCTTCCGCCCCCGTCAACTAGTATGCAGGCCTCGAGATCCAATCCCGAGTCACGTTAGCCTCTTGTGCAGGACCTGGAAGGCGAGGGATTTATGGCCAGAGCCCCCCCTGGCACCCAAGCATCCTCCTACTCCAAGTAGAGCTTAACGGAAAGACCTCTCGCGGCGGGTTCGGTCCACGTTCCTGGCGTGGTCAACAACCCCCTTGGTTAGGGTCAGGCAGGCAGTCGGGGGTAACTAAAGCTGCCTCTCCCTTATAGGTACTCATTTAATTTGTAATTCATAATTCCAACAGAGCTCTAAAATCTCTAGCAAGACAAACATTTCCGTTAATCAACCGAGTTGTTTGGCAAACTGCTAAGGAAGTGTTCTTTCCTTTTTGAGTGTATCAGCACTCGTTCGCAAGGTATCTTGTAACTTGGCAAGATCTCTTACATTCTGGTGTAGGGCATACCCAATTTGGTTAATTCCTAAAGTGCCTTAGATATGCTAGTTTCTGGTTCACAACTTTCCTTATTTAGAAGGATATCCAAAAATACGTCTTTTTGCAAGATAACTTGCGTAGGGTTCTGCTGTCCTTGATGAGGATTTTCACCCTTTTTCCTTGTGAATCAATCACAAGAATAAATGATTTCATACATATTGCACAAGTCCTGCGATGGAATAATCTGTTTAGATTCTTTAAGCTGACGTATGTTAGGCCTAGGGTTTCTTTATTTAAGAAGCTTAGGGACAAACCCTAGTTTCTATCTTTATGAATTTATTGTCCCTACGGTAAGGAAAGTAGTCAAGTGTTTAGGGTATGAATGTTTCTATGTTTAGATTGGTTCAGTTATCTTTTGGAAGGTAATCTTACTCGTCTTGTCACAGTTTTACTATCCTTGTGACAATTAACTTTCCCAATCAATACAGTTTAATTTGGCATATAGCATAATGCCAAGATGATACAAAGAGCGACAATACTCCTTGGGACAAAAAGGCCTAGCTGAGAAATTGGTGTATACACACTTTATTAGTCCCAAGTCCTCAAATAGCAGGGAAAAAAAAGAAGTTAATAGAGTGTCATCCAGTAGTCCCCTTTTACATTTTCTTTCCAAATGAATTCGTATATCTAATTTTTATACTTGTTAATTCCTAACATTTAACTTTCGTTATCTTTAAAGATGAACTCATGCCAAATAATAACAATTTCCTTGCTAAGATGTGCAACTAGCAAATATAACTCCCTAGTAATTTGAGCATCGAAAGAAACCTTCCTTGAATTTAGCTATTTACCATGAATCGTTGCAAAAGGAATAAGACTAATGGTGCAAGATATAATTTCTACACTTTGGGAATATATTACTATAGTAAATGGTTAATCTTGCTTGTAATTTTATAATGCTTGATGCAATTTGAAGAAAGCTAAGTTGTATACATTGTCATTCATAAGCAAACTCCTTCGTTAAAAATAACTCGAACAAATATATCCTATCCTTAACAATTTTTCTTTGCATGATCGACTTAAAACCGAATTAACACCAAGAAGAAAAAAACCTGGCTTTGAGGTGAGATATCCACATGGATACCGGGAGATGACCCTCCCGCAGCTACACCTTGGACTTTCTTCAATGGCATCGTAGTTCGAATGTGAGATAGCCTTTTTCTTTTTCTTCTTGGAATTCCACCGTCTTCTCCTTCCTTTTCTTTTACCTTTTTCCCACTCTTCCTCCTTCACTCCCTCTTTTCACTCCCTCTACTTTCCTCCCTATCTTCTATCTCACGGCTATTTCTTCCTTACGAGATACCATACGAGGCCATGATGATGAATTGAATTTTTAGGACATGGGAGTATGTGGACACCGGCTTGTTTGATAAAACTAAGAACACAAAGCTCAACTAAGAGAGCACTTGCACAAAAAGATAAAAAAAAGTGAGTGAAGGAATTAATGCAAGAGAATGGAAGTCCGCAAGGTAGCCTAAGGACAAAGTAGGCCTATGGGTATGACTTGAATAGTCTAAAGAGCCAAGAGGGGGAAAGAAAAAAGAAAAGAAGGGCTTAGGGGGGAAATTAAAACCGGGAAGGGGAAGAACAAGGGTGCTTAGGGGGGGATTTAAAACCCGGGAGGGGGAAGAACAAGGGTGCTTAGGTGGGGGATTTAAAACCCGGGAGGGGGGAGAACAAAGGGGCTTAGGGGGGGGGGATTTAAAACCCTAGGAGGGGGAAGAACAAGGGTGCTTAGGGGGGGATTTAAAACCTGGGAGGGGGGAGAACAAGGGGGCTTAGGGGGGGGGGATTTAAAACCCGGGAGGGGGGAAGAACAAGGGGGCTTGGGGGGGGGGGATTTAAAACCCCGGGAGGGGGAAGAACAAGGGGGCTTAGGGGGGGGATTTAAAACCCGGGAGGGGGGAGAACAAGGGGGCTTAGGGGGGGGGGATTTAAAACCCCGGGAGGGGGAAGAGGGAAACAAGGGCTTAAGAAGCCCACCTTGGAACCTTCCAAGGAGCTTCCTAGAAGGGCCACGTGGGGGGGGAGGGGGGGGGGGGGGCGGGGGGGGGGGGGGGGGGGGAATGCAGTCCCCCATGCGATGAAGGCTAGAAGGTGGATTAATATGGCGTGCGGCCTTTAGGCGGCGGAAGGGTTGCCGCAGACGGCGGCATCCAACGGTTGATGGCGGCAATCCCTGGTCTGACGTTGTCTCCTCTCTTCTCACACGGCTCAGCCCCCCCTTTTTTTCAACGGCCCCCTCCCCTCGTTTAAATAGTGGAGGGAGGGGGATCTTCTCTTCTTGCGTGTCGACACGCATGTCCTCCCTCCCTCCAAAGGCTCCACCAAGGAGCTTAGTAGCTCCTTCTATTCCCCTCCCCCTCCAACTCGTTAGTCGGCTGGAGGGATAAGGGGGGGAAAAAAAAAGAAAATCTATAAGTCCCATTTATTTTCATAACGCGGAATATTACAAAGGCCTAATCTAGAGTATCGACCTTGTCTGCTGCGAAAATTGAAGCATCAGAGCGTGTCGAAGTAGATCTCACAGAATGGTTGATGGTGTTTGTTGAGAGAGGTGGTCCGCCATATCTCTAAATCGGGCCATCTGATCTAGAGACATATGTATGAATATCTCTTGCAAATCCTTGTTGCTCATCCCTCGTCTCATCCTGCTCTCCAAATATCATCAAAGGTAACATGGACAAACAAAAAATGATGTTAGCATAATCGATATAAGTATTGAAGTAAAACACGGTAATATAACTCTTAAAGAAATAATGCTACTTAAAATTTATATTCTAAAGTACCCTTAAAAGTGATTCATCAACAAATTGAATAGGTGGATGCAACAAGTATGACCTAGCCTATGGTCCCATGTAACCTGCTAGCAGCACAACTTTGCGTACACTAGAAGGTCTATAGATAGGTTACCACAGAAGGAGGAGTCCACTTCGTTCTCAAAGAATTCCTGGTATCCTATATTTTCGTTATCATTACCTGAATCTATCTCCTCTACACGCTCCAAGAGCTCTTCAACCTCCACCAACCTCCACCCTCTGCAATATCGTCCCCTCCACTTGCATACTCTCCTAATCTACACTAGGAATATTGCTTTCATCATACACTCTTGTACTCCGAGGAGCTAATGGCACAACATACCACCATTGAGGTTGTTGAGGATTTAGATAGAAAATTACCTATTCAAAATCACATATAAGAGTGATTCAACATTTGTGACTATTCTATGCCATGAAACAGAAAAAAAACATCACACACCTATTCACAATGGGTTGGTAAGACAAACATGTCATGCAGATTTGTCTATCTTTTTCCAAAATATTTTTCCAAAAATCCAGATGGACCTCGTCGAACGGTGGCCCCAGCTCCTTCCAATACCACTTTGAACCACTATACATCAAATATGATCATGGAGAAGCTATGGTAATCCACTGAGATAACACTTTGCAAGTTTCCAAATTGCTCCATCTCATCTATAATGGCGTTTGGATCCGTGGCTCATCGTCGACTCTCATGTGCAGATAGACTTGATAATTTGCTTCACAATGTGCTCTTCTTTAGTGGACAAAACCCAAGGAGCGAGAGATAGTTGCAAGTGAACAATAGTGCCGATTGTGGCCAAAGTACCTCCATCTTGCCTATCTCCTTCAAATCCATTCATGCCCTTGCAATGTCTCTCTTTCTTGTGATGTGGTTGATTTGTAAGTGGGTCCAATACTACAACTCATGGAAAATTGAGAACTGCCACATTCCATTTGGATATGATTCTATGTGGACCATTCTCAACTCGTACTAGCTTTGGGAATTGATTTGTATTGGAGGTCGTCTAAGAAAACCTTTCCTCAGTTCATGACCCTCTGGTGGCAAGAAAGTGGCGTGTCCTTGATGTACCATCTTCTTCATGGCTTGTGACCTTCAGGAGTCTAACAATGGCCCACACAATGGACATGCATGATAACCTAAGGTAACTTGAACGAGCTATGCTAGATATCACCAACAAGAATAGAAGCCTACTTACTTGAGCAATCCCTCAATCTTGAAAAGTCATGCATGGTCCACATGAGAATGTCTTGTATATTGGAGGACTGTTGACCATTGCGCTTACTCATATCTTCCACGATGACCCCCTCCTCTCCCACAAAATCTTGAGCTCATCAACTAATGGACGGAGATAGATGTCTATATTCTTGACTTTGTAGCACCCAGGAATGAGCAAGCTAAGGATCATATGTTCTTTCTTAGTAGAAAGCCATGGCGGGATGTTGTAGTTAACAAGGACTACATGCTACACATTGTAAGAAGTTGGAGACCAAATGGGAGCCAAAGATTCCTTGGCTCTCATGCAAAGCCTAGAAAAGTGGAGTCAATGTGGCTCCATGCACGTGAATCTACCGATATTCATTGGACTCCATCTGTGGATCTATTCTACACATGCCATGTTGTCAAGCTTGCCATGCCCAACGTACAAAACATGTGATGTATACATGATATAAGTGGAAAGTGTTTAAGAATATCATCATCGGATGGTTTGCCCTTGCAAGTCCTGTCAATACTTGTGAGCACCACACTTTGGATATGTCTCCATAGTCCTACAGTCTCCTTGAAATAGCATGCACTTGTTGACACATGCATAAATGCTATTGTAGTCCATGCCACAAGCTTTTGTAAAACATGTCGCACATCATCACAAGACTCAACATCATATTTTTAGGTGGAAATATATGATACTTTAGAAACCTTTAAAAAAACATAAAATACCTTGAAAAGGCACATGTTTTTTATAATGGAATCAAAAAGATCAACTGAGCGTACGTAGAATGTACCTAAACAACTCAGCCACACTTGCATCACTCCACGTGTATTTTGGCTACACACTTAGGAGCATAAGAAATGTCTTCAGGTGAGATACTCGGTACCCATCATATAATGGTATGGCTTCCTCTCAGTGGATTTGATGACTCGGCATCCATCATGGAAAACTATGCATCGATCATTGCCTCCATCTCAAGCTCCAAGGTTGGAGGAAGGTTCAAAAGGCTTATTGTGTCCTCTAGTATTGAGGGTGTAGACCGAGTCGTGCCTTCCAACTGGTGGATTGGCTTAGGCAGTGCATCCATCGCACGCCCATGAACTCTTGTAATTGGTTGCAATAGGTGCATTCCTCCTTGGGATGAGGCATCACCTTTGTGTATAAATTTTATGGGCACACCTAATGTTTTTGTATATGATATTCAATTGGTTTGTGAATGTAAGGCACGATGGATACACACTTTTCTTACTGTTCCCTCAAAGTATGCGATCACCTGATCATCAATGATCTCCAATTGAAACTCATCAAAGCATCGTACTTGTTCTATTGTCAAGATTGTGGGAGAGAAGGAAGGAGTCTCACTTGTAGCTTTCTTGCTTGCACAATGGGGGAATACACACAAAGGTAGAGGCTGAAAACAGTTTTCCTCTTCTTAGTTTGTGTAAGCCAAAAAGAACTCAAGTACGTAGAAATAGAATAACCCTATATATGGATCTCAAACCAAACTCAACTAACTAAGGTGGCATACTACCTGAGCCATGAACTAGAGTAGATAAGGATAGCTGTCATCTAGCTATTATTCATGGGCGGTGTACCAACCGCATCTGCAAAACTGACAAGTCGATGACATAAATGCACAACGGTCACCCTGGCATATCACGAGTGGATCTTGATATCTCAACACTCCCCATCGAGCTCAATCCCAATTCCTGCACATCAAGCAGGTCTCTGAACTTGCACAGCTTCTCTACGCCCAATGCCTTCGTGAATATGTCAGCTACCTGATCCTAATGCTGACATATACTAGATCAATAAGACCTAGTAAAACTAGGTTCTTAGTGATATTCAGGACATGAAATACATCCGACATGTATTTCTTTTTCCCATCTTGCATAAACAAAGTAATTTTTCCAATCTGCACAATAGGATGTGTAGTATCATCACCAGTCTCCACAAATCTTGGTTTTTCCATTTTCCTTGCATCCTGCATCCATTCTGCATGACCTATCATGTGGTTTGATGCACCTGAGTGAACATACCACACATCGCTGCTTTCTTCTACACTTGTCATAGAATTGGTCATGTGCTGCACCATAAACAAATGCTCATTTCTATCATCACCCTGTTTACTAGAAGATGTATAATTCCCTTGTTGCAATTTTCCGTTCATGATGTCATTCTGCTTTTTATAGCAGTCTTTAGCCATATGACCCATTTTACCACAGTAGTAGCATTCAACATTGCTGTTTGCATTTTGGCCTCTTTGCCATCCACCATGACCTCTTTGGCTCCCCCTGCCTCTAGAGTTACCACGTCCTCCTCCATAGGACTGGTTTTCTTGAGTTTGCTACATATTCTGATTTCTACCACGGCCTCCAGATCGGCCTCCTCTACCTCTGCCTCTACCTCTTCCAGCATTTGAGTAGAAGACAGCTTTCTTTGAAGTTCCTCCTGAAGAAGATGCACCACCATTTCTCTGCTCCTCAGAAATTAGAAGAGCAATCAACTCCTCAAAATCAGGAAATCTTTCATGGATAGAAATGGATGTTCGGAATTGTGCATAATCCTTTCCTAGACCATTCAAGGTCAGAGAAACTAAATCATCATCTTCCATTGGTGACCCAATGGAAGCAAGTGCATCTGCAATCTTCTTCACCTTCATGTGGTAGTCATTGATGCTCATACTGTCTCTTTGCACATTGTGCAACTCTTGCTTGAGCTGCATTTTCCTGGCTTGCATATTTGTGCTATACATTTTTGACAAAGTATCCCATGCCTCCTTTGGCATACTTGTATCTTGAATATCCACAATCATAGAGTCTGAAATACTGATAGACAGCCACTACATAACTTTTCTGGCTCTCTCATGCCATCCTTTAAATGCCTGCATTTGCTATTGATTTAGAACATCAGGAAGAACTGGTTCTTCTTCATTTCTTGCAACGAATTCCCAACATCCTTTTCCCATAAGGAAATTCATCATTCTAAACTTCCATGCTTGGAAGTTGTTCTTGTCAAGCTTTTCAGTGACAATCTGTGAAAGAGAATCAGATGCCATTACAGAACACTGCAAAGAATTCTGTCACTGCAAAAAACAAAGCTTTAGCCTCACAAGGGCAAATCTGCAAAATTGACGAAAGTGGTATTTGACCACACAGTCACTTCCTAGTGATGATTTTGCATCAACATGCAACAAGGATGATTTTGTAACTCCCAATGTCTCTGCGCACAGGCATATGATGCAATTTCTAGAGTAAATTTTCACCGACCTGTAGAACAGTGGTCGCACAGCAAAAAAAGGGCCTTTTCCTTAGTGCTTGCAGAAAACTTCCGCCTCCAAAATAGGCCCTGAAATGGCCTCAAATAAAAAAAACAGGGAAACTAAGGGCTAAAGCCATCTCCCGTAGCATATACTGCCCTCTTGCTACACCGCGAAGGACTTCTCAATATGAGACAATGCACTCTTGCACTTTCTGGATGTGCTACCTATAGAGACTTGCTCCCAAAACAGAAAAATGAAAGCAACACTAGTCCTCTTACATGAACACCGCGAACTTAGTGATGGACCTAAAAACGGGCTGGCACTGGCTCACGCACTAGCCAGGCCTCGCCACTACGCACAAGACAACCCCCTCGGCCTCGCGGCCAGGAGCGTCTATCAAAATCTCTGCCTTCCTAAACATTGCGTTTGTAATACGTTGTATTCCAACTGATCCTAACCCAATATTACTCCTCAGAGGGAGTCCCTTTCACATAGCCAAAAGGCTCGAATCACATACACATGGAGTTCCTCCTACGGCTGAATGCCTTCAACCCTCTGCGACTCTCCTACACCTCGGGGATTGGCCCCTCGATGCGTCGCTCAACATTTAGACATTTCGCACAAACGTCACTCAAGGTACCAAATAAGCGTGTCCAGGAATGTACCATTGTCCTTACTTAATGTAACGTGTCCACTAGAATCATCCCGGACACGTCTTAGCAGTCCATCGAGAAGGATGTCTAGAAAGCTCCGCCCGGCACTCCCATGGAATGTTACGGGACTTGCGATCTAGGTCTTCCCGCGTCTGCCACGTAGCGGAAGTATCCTGGCCGTTCCCACTTAGGATCGACCTGAATTTGGGTTTTCCTGTTTGGTCATTTACTAACAGCGACTAGCGTCAGACCTGATCGATCTACTTTACGCAGAAACGCTTGGTCTGAAGCGGATTCATGCTGCACTTGGTTCAAGGAGAATGGGAAACGAGAGGGAAGCAAGGCTCGACCTCTCTGCCATAAGGCATAGTCCCATTCCGTTCCCCTAAAACAGCATGAATCGGGTAATAGTTAATTCTAAGTCATCGTTCTCGTTACTTGTTCCGGAGATGACGGTCAACCTCTGTTCGTCGAAGACTTTGAGAAAAGTTCCAGGCTAACCGGGACCACCCATCCATAGGACGGACCCATGGTCCATCCTCTGCACTTTCCTCGGTTTGTTTTAGTTATGTAATTACCTATCGCATTAGTTTGACATATACAAACAGCTTCTTTGATTAACCCTGTTATGCACTGGTTCCTTCACGTAATCTTATCACAGGACATAAAGAAAACAATGCCAAACAACTTCTTTATTATCATTTTATCCTTTTATCTTTGAAATACAAGGAGTTCCCGCCCGTAGGCGTATTCATAATCTGCCCGAAGGCTATCCACTAATCCACCAGGGATCACTAATCCAAGCTTCCGCCCGTAGACTAGTATGCAGGCCTCGAGATCCAATCCCGAGTCACGTTAGCCTCTTGTTCAGGACCCGGAAGGCAAGGGATTTACGGCCAGAGCCCCCCCTGGCACCCAAGCGTCCTCCTGCTCCAAGTAGAACTCAACGGAGAGACCTCTCGCGGCGGGTTCAGTCCACGTTCCCGGCGCGGTTAACAACCCCCTTGGTTAGGGTCAGGCAGGCAGTCGGGGGTAACTTAAGCTGCCTCTCCCTTCAGGCTTCAACCTGAAGCTTTAGATATATTTTCATCCTTTAGTTCATTGAGCAAACAATGCAAACAGTGCTTTCTAAACTGTTACAAGCACAATCAATTTCCAGTGGTCGTTTAGCTGGCAAACTGTTAAGGAGTGACTCCTTTTCTCCGAATGCAACCCGCATTCGATCCGGAATCAATTGCAACTTGGCAAGATTCTTATCATTCTTGGGTTAGGGTCATACCCTACCAATACTTTAGGTAATAGCAAATCCTGGCGAGCATGTCATCCTCTTGTAAGTTAAATTCTTTCAATAACTTGCCAACCTCATTTCGAGAGATGACAAAACTCTCTTGTGGACAAATCTCAAGTCTATACGATGTTGCAACCTTTTTGCACATGTGTTGCATCATTCCACGGGATCATTCCACCCATTGAATGGCGTCCTCTGGCCACGGAATTACCTCTAGCCGAGTAGTAGGGTTTAGGGTATCCTCCAACCCATTCCTAATAATGTTGGCCCATGGTCCTAGAAATTTGCAACTCCGTCGGAGTTTCATCATTAGAACGAATGATCCTTAGGATAAAACCTTAGATCATTTTATGCATGAACATCCAATTGATTCGACATTTCGTGAACGTGTGTAAGATCTTTGGGTTTGCGGGTTTAGACTTGGCAACAAGTGTAAAACTAGGTCGAATTCTTATTGCACTTGGCACTTGGGATACCTATCATATCGACTGAGCCATGCCCATATGAATCCCTTGTGTTTTAGGTTACTTAGACAACTCAATATACTTGTATTGCGACAAGGATGAACCTTCTAAAGGTAATAAACTAAATCTAATGGAGAACAATAGTTACAACTACACCAATACGCGTAAACATGCGATTTACTGCTTCTACGCATCACATGGTTCACAATAACCCTATCTTTCCTTGGTAAGGTAAAAATGCCTGATAATCTGGACACTAACTTTCCTAGGTCCTACTAGGACTTACATCAAATAATCATGCGACTTGCAAGTCCATAGATCATTTTCATGCCCTTCCATTCCTTTTCGAATGACATCTTATGGGTGTTAACTTTTCCTCATGAATCATTACAAGGAAGATTTATCTAAAAATGGGACATGCCATTAATCTTTCCATGCCTAGTAAAAAGGTGTACCTCAATAATTTCAACCTTGTAATGAGGCAACAGTTGTCCTAGGCTCGTCACTTTTGAATACACAAAAGGAAACTTACTAATAAGGTCCTGCAAATGCATAGACACCTTATGCTCTTTTTATTAACTCCATTGAACGTACCGACGATCAATTTTCATATCTTAAGCTATTTCTAATAAATGTTCAAATAGCCAATTCATTTTTCCAATTGCATTTAACTTGACTAGTTGCATTTGACATGCATGAGTGCTTCCTAATCCATGAAGTTATCGTGATTAATTCAATACTTCTGTGTGGAATCCAAATAGATCAAACCTGGACTTGTGGGCTCCGGGAAATGTCCACGTAAATACTAGGAGAAGATCCTCCCGCAGGCGCGTCTTGTGACTTTTTAGGGCCCATTGTAGGCGTGATTTTGGCTTCCGGATTGCCTTCGCGGCCTATAGATATACTCGCCTTGGTATGCAGTCTCAAGATCTTGGCCTTTTCTCCCTGGTACGCAGGAGATCCCTTCCGAAATGTGGATCCTTGAGAATACCGGCTTGCGGAATTTGGCCTTATGGAAGGCCTTGCGGGGATGGAGCTTGGTTTGTGGAAATGGACCTTGCAAGAATGGAGGCTTTAGGGTTCTTCTTCTCCTTCCCTAAAATCCTAGGACCGGCCTTGTGGGTGATTGGTGGGAAGGGCCTTTATAGGCTTCCTCTTTTACTCTTCAAAATTCCGAGGGTTAAAGATATTGTGGAAAGGTGTTTAAGGACCCCTGTTCTTCTCTACAAGACCTGGGGCCTAGAGGGCTTATGGAAAAATTTGGTAGGAAGGCCTTATAGGCTTCCTCTTCGAAACCCGAGGGGAAAAATTGGGCTTTTGGAGGATCTAGTGGGACGGGGCTCTAAATCTGAGCCTAGAAGGCTTATGGGTGATCGGTGGGAAGGGACTTGTGTTGGGAATCCACGAGAAGGGGGGACTTACACCGGGCTAATATGGGCTGTGTGGGAATGCATTGGGAAAGGGGGATTGAATCCCGGGGTAAAAATTGGGCTTATAAAGGGACTCCACGGGAAGGGGGCTTTGAGAAGCCCCCTTAGAAGCTTCCTAGAGAAGCTTCTAAGAGCTTCTGGCAACACGTCCACGTCGGGAGAGGGGAGGGTTCGTGATCCAGCGGCGGATTGAAGTGGCCGGACGGCTTCACGACGGCTATGGCGGACTGGGCGGATTGCACGGCGGCTTTCCTCTGCATGGCGACCCCTTCTCCACGGCCACCTTCCACACGACAGCCTTCTGCCGCCTTCCCTTCCTTCACACGACCACCTCCCTCATACGACAGCCTGGCGACCTCCTCCAGCACGGCGACGGCGGCTTCTTCCAACACCTCCAGCACATCCGGCACCTTCACGTCCGGCACCTCCCTCACACGACAGCCTTCTGCCGCCCTCCCTTCACGTCCGTCTTCTGCCGCCATCTCCTCTCAACAGCCTTCTGCCGCCATGTCCTGCTTTCCCCCCCCCCCCCCCCCCCCCCAAGAGGGGGTTCTTATAGGCCTTGGGAAAGAGGGCCTCCACACACGTGGAGGACTCCTCCTCATGCATATCCGTCCCACTCCTCCTTGGCCATTCCTCCCCACACTCCCTCTCCTCCAGCCATGCATCGGCTGGGGGAAGGGATAATAATTAGAAAAATTTGCCTAAAAATCTCCAAATTTCCCCTTCAAAAAGGGTGTTCCCTCGTGGCTTTTTACGGTCTTCAACCTCAGCCTCGTATTTACAATGTGGCGGCCTCATTTTTGAGCATGCACGGTATGGATTAAGCTACCAATAATACGATGTAGGTGATACCCTTGCACAGGATTTACACGGCATGCGGGAAGTCAATATTTACGGTTCGCAGTGTGCGGAAATATTACATTCTCTCCCCCTCAGAAGAATCGAGATGTCCTCATCTCGAGGTAAACTGGGGATATTGAAGATTGGGAGAGCTTTCATCCATCCAGGTAGCATCCTCTTCGGGATAATCTTTCCACTGGACGAGGCATTCTCTCAAGGTTTTGGATCTTAGTTGTCTCACCCTAGCATCTAAAATCTTGTCCGGCCTTAGTTCAAGGACTCCTTGACTAGGCATTACAATTTGTTGGTCATCAAGTACATGATTAGGGCTAGGTACATACTTCATTCTTCAATAGACTGTTATGGAATACATTATGAACCTTTAGGTTTTCAGGGAGTTGCAGTCTATAAACATTAGGTCTTAAGGACTTGAGGATCTTGTATCATTCACAATACCTTGGACTTAGCTTCCTGCAATCTCCTAAGGATAGAGAACTCTTCTTTGGGCATACATGAATGAAGACCATGTCTCCTTCCTCAAATATTCTATCTTGACACTTCAAATCCGTGTATGCCTTCTGTCTATCCTTCGCAGCTTTGATGTCCCGAGAAAGTGAAATCATGAGCTTCGCACAATATCTTCTATTTAAATAACTGGCTTGCTCGTATACATACTCTCGTCCTATAGTAGACAAGTCCACAACTGACAGAGAATTCACGATACTTAGCCTCTAACTTTTGTTCCTGGTCCTTGATAGAGACTTCCCTTAGCATCCTTTGATAGGCTAGATCATGGCATCCTTTCTCTCTAGCTAGCTCAAGTATTAGGTTGTTTGGCATAGGCACCTCTGTAGCTAGAGATCTAGCTATTGATAGATTTTGCAAGATTAGAGAATTAAGGAATGCCTTGCGATTGAGTGCATCAACAACTACATTCTCCTTTCCAAGTCAGTACTTGATCTTAAAATCATATTCCTCCAATACTTCAATCCATCGACGTTGCCTCATGTTGAGCTCGTTTTGGGTAAAAATCCATTTGAGGCTCTTATGATCGGTTACTAGAGTAAACTTGTTACCCAACAGGTAGTGTCTCCAAAGCTTTAGAGCATGGATGACAGCTAATAACTCTAGATCATGCGTGGCATAATTATTTTCGTGACTCTTCAATTTCCTTGAAGAATATGCTACTAGATGACCTTCCTGCATAAGAACACACCCCAAGGCAAGAATGCTGGCATCAGTTACTACCTCGAACTCCTTATTGAGGTCGGGAAGTTTCAGAATAGGTGCTGATACCAAACATTGCTTCAATTGGTCGAAGCTACTTTGCTCGGGAGTTGACCATGTAATAGAAGTCTGCTTCCTTAATAAGTCGGTAAGAGGTGCTGCAATCAAAGCATAGTTTTTGATAAAGATCCTATACCATCCTGTCAAGCCAAGAAAACTACGTATCTCTTTGACAGATACTGGTATTGGCCCATTCAAGCACGTCTCTGACTTTGGCTGGATCTACTGATATTCCTTCTGACGATACTATGAATCCTAGATATTCAATCTGACGTTTGAAGAATGCACACCTCTTCATTTTTGCATACAGCTTATGAGACCTCATTGTCTCCAACACAATCCGTAGTTGAGGTTCATGATCTTCTTCCTGTTTAGAATAGACTAAAATGTCATCGAAGAAGACAAGCACGAAGTCATCAAGATATGGTCTAAAAATATCCTGCATTAATCTATTGAAGGTGGCAGGTGCATTTATAAGCCCGAATGATATAACAAAGAGTTCAAAGTGCCCATATCTTGTATTGAAGGCCGTTTTTGGAATATCCTCATCCTTGATCCTGATTTGATAGTAACCTGACCCGAGATCAATTTTGGAGAAGATCTTTGCACCTTGAAGGCGATCAAGAAGCCCATCTATTCTAGGAATAGGATACTTATTCTTGACTGTTGATTGATTCAACCCACGGTAATCAATACATAGCCGAAGTGTCCCATCTTTCTTTTTCTGGAATAGGACTGGAGCTCCCCATGGTGAATTGCTAGGCCAGATGTAGCCTTGGTTTAACAGTTGCTTGAGTTGTTCCTTCAACTCAATAGCTTCCGGTATAGACATTCTATAGGGTCTCTTCGCAATTGGCGCAGCTCCTATTACTAGCTTGATCTCATGATCTACTTCTCTTTGAAGTGGACGTTTTGTTAACTCTTCAGAAACTACGTCCGCATATTCCTTTAGCCAAGTGACCAAATCACTTTACTTCTTTATCAATATTCATAGTCAAGACAATTGGAAAAAAAAAAAGTTTTATTCCATTCATATCAACATAGCCCTTTCGAGGTACAATTATTTCTTGGGGCGATGGAACAAGTTAATACATTAATTCGAAGAGAATAAGATATTATTGCATTCAGCTACAGGAACTGAGTAGTAGTACGGATTGGGGTCATCGATCTTCAGGAATTAGGGTATCTTTTCCTTTGATATCCATTCTTCTCATGACGTCCCAAAACCTTGATTCGGTCGGCAGGGATTCTTTGAATTACTTCTCCGTACACATACTTATTCTGGTTAACCCTTCGACCTCCAACATGTAGAGTCGCGTTTGCGTGAGCCTCAACAAAGATGAACAGCTTTACGATCTTCAAATTCTCCATCCACTTGATTCTCTTCAAGTTAATTTGAAGGTACGCAGGTCGATAGGCACTTATGTAATAGATCCCTGAAACACCCATCCATCTCTGTTCCATGTACACAGGTGATGGATTGTAAATGCGGTCTAGGATGTTCATCATCTCAACCCTTTGTCAATAATTCGTGGAATGCATCGCGGTCATAAACATGACTCGGAACACTAAGAACTTGTTCCATGCTTCGTAATTCTGGAAGACAGTAATCAAAGTAAGGAAATGTTTGGGACACAACATTTGCTTTACTTCTTCTTATTAAAATTTCCTAAAAACAAGTCCTTTGTTGGTTTGCTCTGATACCAACTGTAACGTGTCCACTAGAATCATCCCGGACACGTCTTAGCAGTCCATCGGGAAGGATGTCTAGAAAGCTCTGCCCGGCACTCCCATGGAATGTTACGGGACTTGCGATCTAGGTCTTCCCGCGTCTGCCACGTAGCGGAAGTATCCTGCCCGTTCCCACTTAGGATCGACTTGAATTTGGGTTTTCCTGTTTGGTCATTTACTAACAGCGACTAGCGTCAGACCTGATCGATCTACTTTACGCAGAAACGCCTGGTCTGAAGCGGATTCATGCTGCACTTGGTTCAAGGAGAATGGGAAACGAGAGGGAAGCAAGGCTCGACCTCTCTGCCATAAGCCATAGTCCCATTCCGTTCCCCTAAAACAGCATGAATCGGGTAATAGTTAATTCTAAGTCATCGTTCTCGTTACTTGTTCCGGAGATGACGGTCAACCTCTGTTCGTCGAAGACTTTGAGAAAAGTTCCCAGCTAGCCGGGACCACCCATCCATAGGACGGACCCATGGTCCATCCTCCGCACTTTCCTCGGTTTGTTTTAGTTATGTAATTACCTACCACATTAATTTGACATATACAAACAGCTTCTTTGATTAACCCTGTTATGCACTGGTTCCTTCACGTAATCTTATCACAGGACATAAAGAAAACAATGCCAAACAACTTCTTTATTATCATTTTATCATTTTATCTTTGAAATACAAGGAGTTCCCGCCCGTAGGCGTATTCATAATCCGCCCGAAGGCTATCCAGTAATCCACCAGGGATCACTAATCCAAGCTTCCGCCCGTAGACTAGTATGCGGGCCTCGAGATCCAATCCCGAGTCACGTTAGCCTCTTGTGCAGGACCCGGAAGGCGAGGGATTTACGGCTAGAGCCCCCCCTGGCACCCAAGCGTCCTCCTGCTCCAAGTAGAACTCAACGGAGAGACCTCTCGCGGCGGGTTCGGTCCACGTTCCCGGCGCGGTTAACAACCCCCTTGGTTAGGGTCAGGCAGGCAGTCGGGGGTAACTGAAGCTGCCTCTCCCTTCAGGCTTCAACCTGAAGCTTTAGATATATTTTCATCCTTTAGTTCATTGAGCAAACAATGCAAACAGTGCTTTCTAAACTATTACAAGCACAATCAATTTCCAGTGGTCGTTTAGCTGGCAAACTGTTAAGGAGTGACTCCTTTTCTCCGAATGCAACCTGCATTCGATCCGGAATCAATTGCAACTTGGCAAGATTCTTATCATTCTTGGGTTAGGGTCATACCCTACCAATACTTTAGGTAATAGCAAATCTTGGCGACCATGTCGCCTCAATTTATTGATTGGTCATTTGCTTCAAGGCAAATACCTAACTTTCCTTTTCCTTGGCAATTATCCCCCAAGAAAAGTGAGTAACAGGATGATTACTCATACTCTTGTAAGTTAAATTCTTTCAATAACTTGCCAACCTCATTTCGAGAGATGACAAAACTCTCTTGTGGACAAATCTCAAGTCTATACGATGTTGCAACCTTTTTGCACATGTGTTGCATCATTCCACGGGATCATTCCACCCATTGAATGGCGTCCTCTGGCCACGGAATTACCTCTAGCCGAGTAGCAGGGTTTAGGGTATCCTCCAACCCATTCCTAATAATGTTGGCCCATGGTCCTAGAAATTTGCAACTCCGTCGGAGTTTCATCATTAGAACGAATGATCCTTAGGATAAAACCTTAGATCATTTTATGCATGAACATCCAATTGATTCGACATTTCGTGAACGTGTGTAAGATCTTTGGGTTTGCGGGTTTAGACTTGGCAACAAGTGTAAAACTAGGTCGAATTCTTATTGCACTTGGCACTTGGGATACCTATCATATCGACTGAGCCATGCCCATATGAATCCCTTGTGTTTTAGGTTACTTAGACAACTCAATATACTTGTATTGCGACAAGGATGAACCTTCTAAAGGTAATAAACTAAATCTAATGGAGAACAATAGTTACAACTACACCAATACGCGTAAACATGCGATTTACTGCTTCTACGCATCACATGGTTCACAATAACCCTATCTTTCCTTGGTAAGGTAAAAATGCCTGATAATCTGGACACTAACTTTCCTAGGTCCTACTAGGACTTACATCAAATAATCATGCGACTTGCAAGTCCATAGATCATTTTCATGCCCTTCCATTCCTTTTCGAATGACATCTTATGGGTGTTAACTTTTCCTCATGAATCATTACAAGGAAGATTTATCTAAAAATGGGACATGCCATTAATCTTTCCATGCCTAGTAAAAAGGTGTACCTCAATAATTTCAACCTTGTAATGAGGCAACAGTTGTCCTAGGCTCGTCACTTTTGAATACACAAAAGGAAACTTACTAATAAGGTCCTGCAAATGCATAGACACCTTATGCTCTTTTTATTAACTCCATTGAACGTACCGACGATCAATTTTCATATCTTAAGCTATTTCTAATAAATGTTCAAATAGCCAATTCATTTTTCCAATTGCATTTAACTTGACTAGTTGCATTTGACATGCATGAGTGCTTCCTAATCCATGAAGTTATCGTGATTAATTCAATACTTCTGTGTGGAATCCAAATAGATCAAACCTGGACTTGTGGGCTCCGGGAAATGTCCACGTAAATACTAGGAGAAGATCCTCCCGCAGGCGCGTCTTGTGACTTTTTAGGGCCCATTGTAGGCGTGATTTTGGCTTCCGGATTGCCTTCGCGGCCTATAGATATACTCGCCTTGGTATGCAGTCTCAAGATCTTGGCCTTTTCTCCCTGGTACGCAGGAGATCCCTTCCGAAATGTGGATCCTTGAGAATACCGGCTTGCGGAATTTGGCCTTATGGAAGGCCTTGCGGGGTTGGAGCTTGGTTTGTGGAAATGGACCTTGCAAGAATGGAGGCTTTAGGGTTCTTCTTCTCCTTTCCTAAAATCCTAGGACCGGCCTTGTGGGTGATTGGTGGGAAGGGCCTTTATAGGCTTCCTCTTTTACTCTTCAAAATTCCAAGGGTTAAAGATATTGTGGAAAGGTGTTTAAGGACCCCTCTTCTTCTCTACAAGACCTGGGGCCTAGAGGGCTTATGGAAAAATTTGGTAGGAAGGCCTTATAGGCTTCCTCTTCGAAACCCGAGGGGAAAAATTGGGCTTTTGGAGGATCTAGTGGGACGGGGCTCTAAATCTGAGCCTAGAAGGCTTATGGGTGATCGGTGGGAAGGGACTTGTGTTGGGAATCCACGAGAAGGGGGGACTTACACTGGGCTAATATGGGCTGTGTGGGAATGCATTGGGAAAGGGGGATTGAATCCCGGGGTAAAAATTGGGCTTATAAAGGGACTCCATGGGAAGGGGGCTTTGAGAAGCCCCCTTAGAAGCTTCCTAGAGAAGCTTCTAAGAGCTTCTGGCAGCACGTCCACGTCGGGAGAGGGGAGGGTTCGTGATCCAGCGGCGGACTGAAGTGGCCGGACGGCTTCACGACGGCTATGGCGGACTGGGCGGATTGCACAGCGGCTTTCCTCTGCATGGCGACCCCTTCTCCACGGCCACCTTCCACACGACAGCCTTCTGCCACCTTCCCTTCCTTCACACGACCACCTCCCTCATACGACAGCCTGGCGACCTCCTCCAGCACGGCGACGGCGGCTTCTTCCAGCACCTCCAGCACATCCGGCACCTTCACGTCCGGCACCTTCACGTCCAGCACCTCCCTCACACGACAGCCTTCTGCCGCCCTCCCTTCACGTCCGTCTTCTGCCGCCATCTCCTCTCAACAGCCTTCTGCCGCCATGTCCTCCTTCCCCCCCCCCCCCCCCCCCCCCCCCCCCCAAGAGGGGGTTCTTATAGGCCTTGGGAAAGAGGGCCTCCACACACGTGGAGGACTCCTCCTCATGCATATCCGTCCCACTCCTCCTTGGCCATTCCTCCCCACACTCCCTCTCCTCCAGCCATGCATCGGCTGGGGGAAGGGATAATAATTAGAAAAATTTGCCTAAAAGTCTCCAAATTGCCCCTTCAAAAAGGGTGTTCCCTCTCGGCTTTTTACGGTCTTCAACCTCAGCCTCGTATTTACAATGTGGCGGCCTCATTTTTGAGCATGCACGGTCTGGATTAAGCTACCAATAATACGATGTAGGTGATACCCTTGCACAGGATTTACACGGCATGCGGGAAGTCAATATTTACGGTTCGCAGTGTGCGGAAATATTACACTTAATTTCCCCTTTAGGATCCCACGACTAGCCTACAGCATGGGTATCTCACTGCCTCTCAACGTGGGTCGTGTCCTCATAAACCAATTGCAATGCATGTCCAGGAGCTGATCACTGATACTTTTAAAGTCTTTTCATGCTCTATGCATTTGGTGGATGTCTAGTGCTCAAACATTTAGCAAAACAGTATCGTGCACAAGTGCAAATCATTCTTTTAATGGTTTCCAACTACCGTTCGTGCTTCGTTGCATGGGCTTAGCACCGAGGTGATCCTCATGCTACTAAGCTCTTAATTTTAGTTATCATCCGTCCTAAATGCTATGCATAGAAATCAGCAACTTTCCCATCATTTCACACAGCATTTAGACATATTTCAACTTCTCTACCCTTCCCCGTTTAAGTATTGCATCGTTGGATAGATTTATAGGGTATTTCACCATCATTTTATGTGGAAAAAACAGAAAAAGACACACTAGAACAAGAAGGTGGGGTTGAACTCAGGCAAATCCTCATGCTTCAGTCCCCACAAACATTCACAAACATTGCTCTTATTTATCCTTATTTTTCGGAACCCAAAATGTATTTTTCCCCTATTTTTTAGGGTTTTTCCACCATTTTCTTGTATTTTCCCTTATTTTTTTGCATTATTTAATTGCTGAAAATTCAAAACAGGTTATGGGCTGTGGCCCTTAGTTCCTTCTTGCAGAAAAATGAAAGTTTAGTTGATGTTCCTATTTACCTCCCCATTTTTATGCCAAAAACCCTCTTTTTCCCTTGTTTTTCCATGTTTTACGTGTTTTAACATATTATTTTGAACCACAAAATGCATATTTTTCTGATTTTTTGATCATGACCAGCAAGAACTCATAGAAAACAGTAACATGAACAATTTTTATCCCATATGAACAACATTTCATCCATCAAAAGCCATAAAAGCTCAAATTTCCTTTGAAAATTTTAAATTACCGCTTATTTGCGTGTTTCGGGTTTCATGTCCATGGCTGTAGATTTGGAAACCAATAGCACTTCATGTCCAGCACAATCACCAATCACCATTTCCAGCCCGTGGAGCAATCGGATCCATGCCGGACAAGCCTCCACCATTCTTTCTTCTTCCTTCTTCTCCCCACATGAACTTGCCTTTAGAAGAGAGAGAGGGAGGAGAGAGAAAGACTGAAATCAGAGATCTTCAAAGAGGGCATCATTCGACGGGCGAAGGGCGGCGAAATGATTGGCATCCAGGAGGGAATGAGGGGCAGTGGTCAGTTGGCATGGTTGTTCACAGCCAGGGAGAAGCACCATCATCCTCATGGTGTGAATTTCGGGCGCAGTCTGTTCACGTTTTCTTCCCACGATTTCATGCATCATGCCTCTCCAAAGTTTCATGTTACATTTAAATTTTGGGCTCCCAAGGGTCACTTGCCCATTTTGGCCAAATTTTGTCCACCTCTTCGCATCTTGACCGGTTTCTTGGCCATTTCCCCGTCCGGACTCGGAATCGAGCTCTGAAAAATCCTGGGCGTCCGGCTTAGCATCCCGCATTGGCCAGTAGCTCGTGTCAACCTGCACGACTGTTTGAAAAATTATGAAAAATCAACAAGTGTCACTCGGGCGCCTTTAAAGCACTTTGGCGCTTAAAATCGTCCTAGATCGAGCCGCCGCCTTTGACAGTGAATATTTTTCCCTTGATATTCATAATTTTTAGCTATTTTTAAGCACTTCCCGTCACCTAAATTCCGCTCTCATTGGCGACCACGGGATAGGGCGACACAGCCCGTCGAATCCACGAACATATCTGCACATAAACAACCAAAGAAGCATCAAACTGATACAAAACAAGTATCATCATAAAACTCAGCACAATGCTCCCCCTACCCCTGGCAGAACCAAGGCATAACATCCACAAGGAGTAGGCCTAGCATCATTTAATAGAAGATCCGAAGCGAGTCACTAACCAGCTGCTCCAACACAGCCAAACTGAAAAGAAATGGCAAAGAGATTGCCCTAAGTGGTAGTCTGAACTACTTACCAACTAAAGACAACACAACTAGGAGCTCCTACAAGGCGAGGACTCCTATAGCCTGATCAAAGTGTACTTTCTTCCAGTACATGTCTTCTTTTGGGGTTTGTATTGGATGAACATACTTGGGCATGTAAAAAGGAGGGAGCTGAGCGTAGTGACCCAAGGAGAACAGGGCATCGGTCTCAGGACCTGTCTCGGCACCCAAGAACCTACCAAGCCCTCGCAAGGCAACACTTAATCCTTTTCTAACGCTCACTTTTATTTTCGCTCCACCCTTCCTTGTTTTTGGTATTATTTATCCAGCAAGAAGCCACCCCTAGTAAGACAAGGTATCGGCCCCGGGTCTGACTCGTCCCCAGGAACCTACCAGGCCTTCGCAAGGCAATGAGCAACGGCTGATATATTTTCATTTCTTTTCTTTTCTTTGATAGGGGTTAGAACCCTTTTTTACACACCTTCGTATTGATATTCATCTTTTAGGATATTCAGGATTTCTTGGCATCATTATTATTATCTTCTAGCAGGCTTCTCTAACTGCCTCACTACTAACAAGAACTCCTAGAACGGCTGCCTAGCAGGCTGGCAGAACAGGGCCACTAGGACTTCCTTCTCAAACAGGTCTTTCAATGCCTAACAATGTCTTTACAGGAGGCAATGACTACTCCGACCTCCCTCAAACATACTTAGCCTAAACCTGGGACTTCATGCCTTGGTTGCCGATCCCTAACAAAAATAGATCCCCTCGACAAGTACAGATACACATATAACAGGAAAGAAAGGTACTTGTAAAGGAGAAATATCACCTGGATTGGCCACAAGAAGCTTCCATCGCAGCAAAGGCTCCTCCAGGCTCCATCAAATTCCACAAAACACGAAATCTGTCCAGCACAACACTAAAACAAAAACCCAATTAAACGTACCTGCACTAGACAGGAAAATGGCCCTCTTGGCCTAATGAAATGAAACACTTCACTACAAAACTGAATCGGCCCTCTTGGCCTAATGAAATAGAACAATACTATGTAGAACATCCACCTGGGAACAACCATGATAGACATCAAAGCATACTATTCCCAGGGGAATAGAGGCTCGTAGCCCTATACTAAGTGCATTAAATTATGACCTATCCCTCCTGCATATATCGCAAGAGGTGTTCGCATCACATGTCGTCTAACCAGTCTGTGGGTCCAAGATAATAAAGGCAGATGAGTCTCGCTTACCCTCTGCATCACCCAGATCAACCATCGTCTGCCAAAGAGGGCATGTTCAGAAAGCATACCCCACAAGCAACCAGGTCCTGTCTCATCGTCAATAGATATATTGGGACAAGGGCCACAATTAAAGAAGAGGTCTTCTTCATATGCAAGATTAGCCAATGAATCAGCAAACTGATTCCAATTACGTGGAATCAGCTGAAAAGACACTCTATCGAATTCGTCTAGCAAGGCTATGGCAGTATGATGGTGCATACAAAGGATGGGGTTTCGTACCATGTACGTCCCATTGAGTTGATTTAGAACCAACTGAGAGTCCCCTTTTACCAACAACTGGCGGATACCACCCTTCTTTGCAATATTCAAACCCATGATCAGGGCTTTGTATTCGGCCATATTATTAGTAAAATTCGCCCCGAGATAAGCAGCTAACTTCATGACAATGCGTCGTAGGGGGTCTCGGATGACAACTCCTACACTTCCTTTTTTACATGCACCCCTGGACGCCCCATCAAAGTACAAGGTGTACGTCCATAAAGGGTTTACATATCCCGCCATCCCGGACTCTACTCGTAATTATGGTAATCGAAATTCAGCATATTCAACGGGTGGACTGTAGGCTCCATCCCTCCATCATCATTGAATTCAACAGGGATGCTCGTCAAAATTTGTAGGCAGTGATGGTAGAAGACCTTGATTTCCCAAATAAATGTCCCGCCTTCTTGCTCAATCACCTTGTATCCTTTGCTCCACCAAATGAGCTTCCCCTGATGATACCTCTGTTCTAAATATGGGTGTTCTAAATAAGGGATCAGACGACCCATCAACCTCTATCACGATTTCCTTGCAGATGTTTGATCGATCTTGCCTAGACCTGCAAGGCAGTCATAGCATTAGTGCAATCAGAAGTAATAAGGTTTAATCTTATTAAGATTAACCTTATTTTTAAATTCTATCCCCTCAAGGTCAGCTAACAATACTGTAGATTTATTCTTTTCTATCCTAATGATCTTATAGGGCCCATCCCATTTGGGTTCTAGCTTGCCTGGGAATAATTCACGTCGTGCGTCATAATACAGAACAAGCTGTCCTTTCTTAAAGGTGTATTTCTTGGCTTTGAGGTCGTGTAGCTGCTTCATTCGGCGCTTCGCCACTTCTTGGTGCAATAAGCTCTGCAACTTAAGCTCATCTAAATGTGCCAGTGTCGTCAAGCGCTCAAAAAGTGCGTCTTCATCACTCAAAGAATGATTGATGGCAAACCG
Source organism: Lygodium microphyllum (assembly GCF_053477565.2). Taxonomy (NCBI): domain Eukaryota; kingdom Viridiplantae; phylum Streptophyta; class Polypodiopsida; order Schizaeales; family Lygodiaceae; genus Lygodium; species Lygodium microphyllum. The sequence goes on from NC_141163.1 coordinate 18,840,344, forward strand.
AATAGTCGGCAGCTCAATCTCTAAAGGCAAGACACACTCCTCCCCATATACTAACTTGAATGGGGTATGGCCAGTGGCTCGTTTGAAAGTCGTATTATAAGCCCACACTGCCATGTATAACTTTTTATCCCAATCCCGTTTCTTCTCTGATACAATTTTGGACAGGATGCCCACAAGTTGCTTGTTGGTGCTTTCGACTTGCCCATTGGCTTGCGGGTTATAGGGGGTTGTCTTGTTATGCTTGATGTGCCACAACTCCATCAAACCTTTGATCACCTTATTTAGGAAATGGGTTCCGCGGTCCGACACTAATTCTTTCGGTGGACCAAACCGGCATATTATCTGCTCTAAAAGGAAACTAGCAGTTTCTTTAGCATCATCTTTCCTTGTTGCACGTGCTTCTGACCACTTTGTGAAGTAGTCAGTTGCTACAATGATGTACCGCTTTTGCGTAGTCGATGACGGAGTAATAGGACCCACAAAGTCTATTCCCCACTTCTCAAATGGAAGTATCGCCATAATAGGGGTAAGTGGTCGTTTCCTATTCTCTCGACTATCATGTCGTTGGCAAATATCACATCGCTTAACATACGCAAATGCATCCTGGAAGATGGCAGGCCACCAATAACCTGCTCTTAAAGCCTTCTGTGCTGTAAGCCGTCCAGCAAAATGGCCACCGCAAGCAGAATCATGGCACTCTTCCAAAATGAAGGGCACCTCATCAGGCATCACACACCGGCGATAGATATCATCAACCCCTTGCCGATATAATGTACCTGCGATCAAAGCAAACTTTAACGCTTGCTGCTTAATTTTCCTTTTCTCAGCCTTAGATAATTCGGATCCCGCCTCTCCCGTTGATAAATAATGTGTTATTGCAGCATACCAAGAGGGAATAGATGCCGTCTCTATTTTAAATAACAACTCCATGTCACTACCTTCAGCCACATATTCTTTCGGTTCCCCAAAGTCCACAAGACATTCCACGATGCCTTGCAACCTTGGTGGCTTACTCTTGATTTCATAATCAAATTCCTGCAAAGTGATCAACCACTTCGCTAGACGATCAGGCGGTTGTAACTTATTCATCAATAATCGAAGTCCCTCCGCCTTCGTATAAAGCACAACTTTCTCATAGAGAATATAATGCCTAAATTTCTTGGTCCCAAAGACCATCGCTAGACACAGCTTCTCCATGTAGGTGTAATTGATTTCGAATACCCCCAGCTTCCGACTAGCAAAAGCAATCGGGTGGTACCACTTCTCTTCCCAAATTTGGGCTAAACAGCAGCTGATACTATACATCGTGGCTGCTGAAAAGATATAAAACACCTCACCTCTTTTAGGTGCTTTTAAAACGGGCGCTCTTGCTAGCTCTTGTTTCACATCCTCGAATGCTACCTTACAAGGGTCACCCCATACAAACGAACAGCTAAAGGACAATAAATTTGTAAGTGGCAACATTCTTTCTGCTAAGGCGTTAATGAATCTACGGTAGTAACCAACAGAAGACAGAAAGCTATGAACCTCTTTCGGAGTGCGTGGTGGACCCATGGCAACTATAACTTTGACCTTCTCGGGGTCTGTCGCAATTCCTACCGAACTGACCACATGACCCAGCAATAGCCCATAAGGTACTCCAAAAACACACTTCCGTGGGTTTAGGGCGATGCAAAATTGTCTACAGCGCTCAAAGCATTTTCTTAAAATGATCAACTGCCTTTCTCTCACGGTGGCAGCCCCTAAGTCATCAATAAACACCTTCAACTCTTCAGGGGATATGTCACCGAATGTCTTATCTGCTGTTCGTTGCCACGAACCAGGCGCATTGCATAAACCAAAGGCCATCACATGGTACGCAAAAGTACCAAATACAGTAATGAAAGTTGTTTTCAACTTGTCCTCTTCTGCAATTGCCATTTGGTTATATCCTGCAAAGCAATCCATAAATGAATATATCTCCCTACCCGCTAATTGATCCAAAATCTGGTCAATAAATGGCAACGGGTAATAGTCCTTAACTATCTGCTTATTCAGCTCCCTAAAGTCTACACATAAACGGATCTGATTATTCTTCTTCTTTCTAATCACAACTGGCGAACACCATTCCGTGTGTTGCACAGGAAAAATCAAACCCGCTTTTCGAAGCTTCTGTAACTCTTCAAACAGGCCGTCCCTCAATTCGAAAGGCATACGCCTTACTTTCTGCCGTACAGGACGACTGCCCTCTTTCAACGGAATTGTATGAACAGCAAGGCTAGGAGGGATGCCTCTCAACTCATCATAACTCCAGGCAAAGATATCACAGAATTCCTGGATCAAGGCCACATAGTCCTCCCTTTCTGCTGTACTGAGCATAGAACCTAATTTGATTGGCCGCGAATCATCAGGTGTACCAAGGTCTAGCTCAATAACATCTGCATCTCTTATACGCTCTTGGCCCTCTATCGGCTCATTCAAAGTGATCTGATAGATGTCCTCCGTGGTGGATCCCTCTTTGGACTCATCACTCGATGATGTCTCACTGACAGATAAATCTTCTAATGTCTCCAATTCTGTAGAAGATAGAGGAGCTCTCTCACTCTGCGGGGACTCAGGATAAGCATCAACCACCACACGCTGGGCACCTCTGCCGAATATTAGCCGACCGGCGGGTATATCTACTTGGCAGTCCGCTTGCAAGATCCAAGGACATCCGAGTAATACTTGGTAACTTGGACGGCCTGCAAAACGAATCACCCTAAAGTCCAACAGGCATTCTACATTTGCAACAGTGACATGGACCTTAGTAATGCAGCCTTCCGGCTGTCTCAAACTATCATCTGCCATTCTGAGAATTGTGGAGGTATCTTTCTGGATCGCAAGACCCAACCTTTCCATCAGTTCAGAACTCATAATGTTGACCGATGATCCCGTGTCGACAATGGCATAATCTACTAATATCCCATCGACATAGGCTGCAACCCTTGGGCAATGCTTCTCAGCATGCTCAAACCAGTCATCACCAACTCGCGCAATACCCAAAGGTTCTACAATATACCCGGTACGTAGGATCTTTCTAAATTCCTTACGCACTCCTGGGGAAAGCTTAATAAGCTGTAGAAGATTCACATCCGGCTTGACTTCGCAAAGAGAGCCCGCCAAATCGAATTCATGATAGTTCGATAGAGCTCGCTTTTCACGCCAAACCATCCGCTCTTTAGGTCGCTGAACTGGCTTTATTGCCTCTTTCTTAACTTTCACATTCTTCTTTGGTGGTTCCTTATCGGCTTTACTCTCTACGGGCTTCAAAGGTCCCCCTTCTAGGGAAGGATCCAAAACTTGCGTTCCTTTGTCGCCTTGTTTAGGGTTTCCGTCGACAGGCTTATCCTTGTCGGCTTCTCTACCCTTTTGACCTCTTGTAATAACAGCTCGTAAATTAGAGGTTTCAGCATCATTAACGCGTACAGCCTCAATCAAACTAACCCCACTACCACTTGGTAGCTCTTCCACTGTAGTCTTTGGTCGTTGAAGTATTTGTTTAGGCCCATCTTCTCGCTGGGAATCATTTCCTTGGGCACGATGATTAACAGGCCCTGGTTGCCGACTTCCTCGCTAGAGGGAACTGATCTTAATCCAGCAAGTAGCTGCTAAATGGCCAGATTTTCCGCAAATGTCACACTTAACATTTGGGTAATTCCTTGGATAGTGCTGCCCACCACACCATTTGCAACTAAACCTCGACGGCGCACCCTCCTCTGGGTATCTACTTCCTATCAAATTTTGTTGTTTTTTAAGGAAGTTGACATCAACGGCTATTTGTCGATACTGCTCCGTAATCATGTCGGTATAATGCTTCATCATGTCCTTAACCTCGCCAAGAACATTGGAAGCACTCGACTCATAGCCTTGGTCATTACCATGTCGTTCCATCGGCCTAACAATTCGATTAGGCACAGGCTGTTGAGCTACAGGCATGGTGTTAGAATTGACCGCCTGGCCTCCACTACTTGGAGCCATTTGACTGCCCGTAGGCATCGACATGCTAGGGGGAGCTGGTAATAAAGGGACATTCTGCATCATGTTCCCTCTCCCACTAGGATTAGCCATCGCTATCCCTTGACCACTACTGCCATTGGTCATTGCCACATTGTTTCCCAATACTAAACCCATATTCGAATTGCCGCGAGAAGCATAGGCTGCTTGTAGTCGGGATTCCACCTCTTGTGCTCGTGTAATGGCAGTATCTATATCCCCCAAGGGAACACTACTCAACTGCAATTGGATATTAAAGTCCAAACCATGTAGGAAATATTGCAATTGGGCAGCTGCGGGGATAGGGATAGAGGTGTCCAACTTACGAAAAACCTCTTTTATCTTCTTCGCATAAGCACGAATATCTTCGTGTGGTTCTTGGCGGGTCACGTTGAGTACACGCAACCAATATTGCCCACCCCTTTCAGGGGAAAACTCCCTTCGAAAAGCTCCATAAAATGCATCAATGTTCAATATGGTTCCGGCTTCTAAACCATGATACCATATAACGGCTCTTCCTTTGAGAGTCATATTGAAGAACATCATCAAATGTCCTTCCTCTTGAATGCGACAGTTAAACATCAGCTTTTGAAACTCCCTAATGTGGAGTTCCGCATCTTCCTCAACTAACCCATTAAAAATGGGTAGCGGGTAACCTAGAGCCGGCAAATCCGTCGTTCCTGCTGGAATTGCAATAGGCTGCGCCATGACGCGGATTGGATTTGCACTAGGAATAAGGAACCGTGGGGTTACACCTCCCGTACTTGACGTGGACTGGCTTATAGAAGGAAGGGGAGCACTAGAGCTTCCACCTTCTCCTAACTTACTGCTTGTGGTCCTAAGACCACTAGATCCACTCCCTCATAAGGGTTCAGCACCGCTACGCTTAGGGGAATATCTCCTAAAAATTTCAGCACGTCGCCTAGCTCTTTCGTCTCTTTCTTGCTTTTGGATTTCTGCTAGACGATGCTTATCAATAAATAACAGATCAATCTCAGTATCCTTTGGCATACACTGCTAGTTGGTCCTTAAACAACCAGGATTCGAGAACCGCCACTTTTTAGCGGCTCCCAGCAGACGCACCACTGATGGACCTAAAAACGGGCCGGCACTTGCTCACGCACTAGCCGGGCCTCGCCACTATGCACAAGACAACCCCCTCGGCCTCGCGGCCAGGAGCGTCTATCAAAATCTCTGCCTTCCTAAACATTGCGTTTGTAATACGTTGTAGTCCAACTGATCCTAACCCAATATTACTCCTCAGAGGGAGTCCCTTTCACATAGCCAAAAGGCTCGAATCACATACACATGGAGTTCCTCCTACGGCTGAATGCCGTCAACCCTCTGCGACTCTCCTACACCTCGGGGATTGGCCCCTCGATGCGTCGCTCAACATTTAGACATTTCGCACAAACGTCACTCAAGGTACCAAATAAGCGTGTCCAGGAATGTACCATTGTCCTTACTTAATTTCCCCTTTAGGATCCCACGACTAGCCTACAGCATGGGTATCTCACTGCCTCTCAACGTGGGTCGTGTCCTCATAAACCAATTGCAATGCATGTCCAGGAGCTGATCACTGATACTTTTAAAGTCTTTTCATGCTCTATGCATTTGGTGGATGTCTAGTGCTCAAACATTTAGCAAAACAGTATCGTGCACAAGTGCAAATCATTCTTTTAATGGTTTCCAACTACCGTTCGTGCTTCGTTGCATGGGCTTAGCACCGAGGTGATCCTCGTGCTACTAAGCTCTTAATTTTAATTATCATCCGTCCTAAATGCTATGCATAGAAATCAGCAACTTTCCCATCATTTCACACAGCATTTAGACATATTTCAACTTCTCTACCCTTCCCCGTTTAAGTATTGCATCGTTGGATAGATTTATAGGGTATTTCACCATCATTTTATGTGGAAAAAATAGAAAAAGACACACTAGAACAAGAAGGTGGGGTTGAACTGAGGCAAATCCTCATGCTTCAGTCCCCACAAACATTCACAAACATTGCTCTTATTTATCCTTATTTTTCGGAACCCAAAATGTATTTTTCCCCTATTTTTTAGGGTTTTTCCACCATTTTCTTGTATTTTCCCTGATTTTTTTGCATTATTTAATTGCTGAAAATTCAAAACAGGTTATGGGCTGTGGCCCTTAGTTCCTTCTTGCAGAAAAATGAAAGTTTAGTTGATGTTCCTATTTACCTCCCCATTTTTATGCCAAAAACTCTCTTTTTCCCTTGTTTTTCCATGTTTTATGTGTTTTAACATATTATTTTGAACCACAAAATGCATATTTTTCTGATTTTTTGATCATGACCAGCAAGAACTCATAGAAAACAGTAACATGAACAATTTTTATCCCATATGAACAACATTTCATCCATCAAAAGCCATAAAAGCTCAAATTTCCTTTGAAAATTTTAAATTACCGCTTATTTGCGTGTTTCGGGTTTCATGTCCATGGCTGTAGATTTGGAAACCAGCAGCACTTCATGTCCAGCACAATCACCAATCACCATTTCTAGCCCGTGGAGCAATCCGATCCATGCCGGACAAGCCTCCACCATTCTTTCTTCTTCCTTCTTCTCCCCACATGAACTTGCCTTTAGAAGAGAGAGAGGGAGGAGAGAGAAAGACTGAAATCAGAGATCTTCAAAGAGGGCATCATTCGACGGGCGAAGGGCGGCAAAATGATTGGCATCCAGGAGGGAATGAGGGGCAGTGGTCAGTTGGCATGGTTGTTCACAGCCAGGGAGAAGCACCATCATCCTCATGGCGTGAATTTCGGGCGCAGTCTATTCACGTTTTCTTCCCACGATTTCATGCATCATGCCTCTCCAAAGTTTCATGTTACATTTAAATTTTGGGCTCCCAAGGGTCACTTGCCCATTTTGGCCAAATTTTGTCCACCTCTTCGCATCTTGACCGGTTTCTTGGCCATTTCCCCGTCCGGACTCGGAATCGAGCTCTGAAAAATCCTGGGCGTCCGGCTTAGCATCCCACATTGGCCAGTAGCTCGTGTCAACCTGCACGACTGTCTGAAAAATTATGAAAAATCAACAAGTGTCGCTCAGGCGCCTTTAAAGCACTTTGGCGCTTAAAATCGTCCTAGATCGAGCCGCCGCCTTTGACAGTGAATATTTTTCCCTTGATATTCATAATTTTTAGCTATTTTTAAGCACTTCCCGTCACCTAAATTCCGCTGTCATTGGCGACCACAGGATAGGGCGACACAGCCCGTCGAATCCACGAACATATCTGCACATAAACAACCAAAGAAGCATCAAACTGATACAAAACAAGTATCATCATAAAACTCAGCACAATGCTCCCCCTACCCCTGGCAGAACCAAGGCATAACATCCACAAGGAGTAGGCCTAGCATCATTTAATAGAAGATCCGAAGCGAGTCACTAACCAGCTGCTCCAACACAGCCAAACTGAAAAGAAATGGCAAAGAGGTTGCCCTAAGTGGTAGTCTGAACTACTTACCAACTAAAGACAACACAACTAGGAGCTCCTACAAGGCGAGGACTCTTATAGCCTGATCAAAGTGTATTTTCTTCCAGTACATGTCTTCTTTTGGGGTTTGTATTGGATGAACATACTTGGGCATGTAAAAAGGAGGGAGCTGAGCGTAGTGACCCAAGGAGAACAGGGCATCGGTCTCAGGACCTGTCTCGGCACCCAAGAACCTACCAAGCCCTCGCAAGGCGACACTTAATCCTTTTCTAATGCTCACTTTTATTTTCACTCCACCCTTCCTTGTTTTTGGTATTATTTATCCAGCAAGAAGCCACCCCTAGGAAGACAAGGTATCGGCCCCGGGTCTGACTCGTCCCCAGGAACCTACCAGGCCTTCGCAAGGCAATGAGCAACGGCTGATATATTTTCATTTCTTTTCTTTTTTTTGATAGGGGTTAGAACCCTTTTTTACACACCTTCGTATTGATATTCATCTTTTAGGATATTCAGGATTTCTTGGCATCATTATTATTATCTTCTAGCAGGCTTCTCTAACTGCCTCACTACTAACAAGAACTCCTAGAACGGCTGCCTAGCAGGCTGGCAGAATAGGGCCACTAGGACTTCCTTCTCAAACAGGTCTTTCAATGCCTAACAATGTCTTTACAGGAGGCAATGACTACTCCGACCTCCCTCAAACATACTTAGCCTAAACCTGGGACTTTATGCCTTGGTTGCCGATCCCTAACAAAAATAGATCCCCTCGACAAGTACAGATACACATATAACAGGAAAGAAAGGTACTCGTAAAGGAGAAATATCACATGGATTGGCCACAAGAAGCTTCCATCGCAGCAAAGGCTCCTCCAGGCTCCATCAAATTCCACAAAACACGAATCTAGTATTCGTGTAGAACTCGGGGTTGTACCAGAGCATGGCACACGCATCTAGTATTCGTGGCAGCTGACTTAATACTGAAAGATATTTTGCCATGTCGAGTAGCATGGAACCTTGACCGAGTCTACTGGCAATATGTAACTCCTCCTCGGTGAGAACCTTATCAATCAAAGGGCCCTGTAGCCTAGCCCCAACGAAGTCCGCACCCCGAATGTCAGTAAGCACTCGAAGGGAAGTTGGTGCCACGTAGGTTGGGTCCCTTTGGGATCGCCATTTGGCTAATCTCTCTTCTGAGACCGTCATGATCTGAGCCCCTAGTTCGGCCATTACAACGCGGCTTTCGCACCAACGCCGCTCAAATTGACTCTGGCCTGCTGACAGTCGCTTTAGTAGCTCTAGGTCTACGAGATTCGGTCGGCAGAGCACTTCATTGAACGTGACGGTTAAGCGTAGTTCATCAGCCTCCTCGTCAGGGATGAGTCGCATCTGTTCATGCAGGAGCCTGTCGTAGTGCCCGTTAAGATGTTCTTGTTCTTCCCATGATAGAGGGAAGGTCAAGTACTCTCCAAGCTTCTCCTTGGGGATCGTGCCCACATCCGCAAGGTCGTAGACACACGCGACCACTTTGAGCTTAGCCTCCAACTCAGTTAAGCATTCTGCTACATTTCTATGTTCAACGAAGGCTTGCTCGGTTGCTATCTCATGCAAAGTCCTAAGAGTTTCCTTAGGCTTTAGCATGGCTGGGGGCTCAAGCCTATATGAGCAAGATTGGTCAACGCTAGGATTCCTTGTGCTCTTGGGGTTCTCACGTTCCTCCTGAGGTTTTGTTGTTACTTCATCATGGTTCTTCTCGGATGTGACTGGTATAGATTTTTCACCCTATTGTGACAGCGTTGTATCCACTCTTGATTGATCAATGTGAGTTCTATTGTCAGTGGATAGAGTGTTGCAAGCAACTATTGATGGCAACGGTTGCTTTGGTTTCTCAGAACACACGGATGTGTCTGGGGTTTCACCGCTTTTTGGAGAGGCATCAATGAGTTCATTGGTGGATGGACTCGATGCTTTATTCATCAGCTCTCCAGTGCTCTTCGTCTCAATGTTCTTTGGGTCCACAACCACCTGTGTCTGTTGTTGTTTTCTCTGCTTTCTCCTCTTTTTCTTGGTCAATGAAGATGCCTCTCTCGACGACTCAGGACCCTGGGCTATATCGACCGTTGATGTGCTTGGTCGGGCCTCAACATTTCCCTTCTCTAGTGTGTCCTTATGGGACATAGCCGCGGTGTGCTAAATAGCCTTGCTCGGTTACGAGGGCACAACTGCCTCCCTTTTTGGAGAGTCTAGCCCTTCAGCCAACTCCCTTGCGTTTAACTCCTCCAGCCTAGGCTTTAGGCACTTTGAAAGTGCTGGAGTTGTTGAGGGATGTGGTTGCGACACCTCCTCCACAGGTAAACTACTAAGGACATGTTCCACATAGGGTATTGTCACGGCCAAGGGCTGTGACTGCCGTGATCCCTGATTGGAAGTAGTAGCAACTAGTTCAGTGGGATGGCCACCCTTGGTGGATTGCAGTGTCAAGTCCTTAGGGCGATCAGAAGTGGCTGTGTCCTTTGTTGGCCTTTGAGCACTCATTTGTGTAGATCGAACAGGAGCTAATCTAGTCGCATTAAGTGGCTCAGGCATATCCTTGGGTCGAGAGGTACAGGTGGCATCGTGTCCCGCCTCTTTGACAGTTGGAAGCTTAGATGGAGGTAGAGATTGGAATTGAGCAGTCGCCCTTGACAACTGCTGTAGTGCTTCCTGTGTCCGTCTGGAAAAAGAGGATGTAGGAGATCTCGGACTCTTAGGTGGACTTGGCACTCGCTGAATGATTTGCTCGAGGCTATCAGATGATTGTGCCATTTGCTTTGTTGAGCGATCAACCTTGCCTTGAGCAATGTTGTCCCCATGATGCTTGTTCTCCCCTTGGGGAATCAAAGGCTCTTTGGGCACTGATGCATGCTCAATGGCTACATATGATTTCTGTCTATTTAGCATGCTAGGCTGAGGCTCCTTTTTTCGGACACTCATGTCCGATTTCTTACCTTGAGACCTAGAGTTTCTCTTAGATTTCCTCCTGTGCCATGCCTTTGAGGCACTCTGGCCTTCAGCTGATGGAGGCGGTTTAGCAAGGGATTTCGGTACCCAAATCCATTGGTTACTTGCGTAGTATCCTTGAGCACGTAGCAACTCTTTGGATATCCATCGCGGCGTTGCGCTAGCTCTCCATCGACGCCTCCGTCTATAAGGCTTGGGCTTCTTTCGTGGTCTTCTACGATATTTGTGAGTCCAAACCCTATCCTTGGCCTTGTCTCTTGACCTTCTTGTTTCCGGCATGGCCTCACTCACTGGTTCTCGTTGTTCGACCTGTGCTTGTATCAACTCTTCCAACAAGTCCTTGCCCTCGTTTGTAGGATTGACTGTTATGTCATCACCTTCCTTGCCTTTCCCTTGAGGCTCGATGAGGTCACCCTTGCTAAAGGTGGTGACTATCCTCACACCCGGTAGTGTCAGGTGTATCCTCTGTGCTACATAGTCAGCCTCACATTTGGTTGCCCTTTTGAAGGGTCTTCCTAGGAGGGTCTCTTTCCTGCAGCTAGCACTTTTTGGAGGAACATGAAATAGGATAGGCAAGCTTTCTGTTTTAATTGTCGCAAGGATTTTGCACTTCCCTATGAGTGCTTGTGGGTGTCCCCCATAAGGGCTAAGAGTTGCACTAGTCGGTGTGAGCTCCGGTTGGCCTAGTAGGGTCCATGATTCATAGGTCAAGATGTTAAAATCTACTCCTTCATCAATTAGGGCATCGATAGTATGCTCTCTTTTCGCGGTGAGTTTGACCCTAAGATAAGCAAGTGGTACTATGTCTTCATCCTCCCGGTCCTGGCTTGTAAATTTAAGCCTTGTGATAGATGCCCTTGAGTTCTCGACTGCACGACCAGATGTGGATTCTCCATTGCTGTCTTGGATCGTCAGTGCAATGCTATTCAAGGTACATCTCTCGTCAAGAGTGTCATGTCTAATCATCTCGGCATTCGTAGCTTGCTGATGTTGCATTCCATTCTGACTAGACATGGTATGAACACAATGTCTTTGTGTTCTCATGGTGTGGCCTTTTTGCACTTTTTGGCTAGATGGGCCCATTGACGTTCTAGGGTCTCTGTTTGTCTCTATTCGGGTACGGGCTTTTGGTTGCTCTTTTGCAAGTGAGCATCCATGCTTGTGTAGAGCCATTACTTCACTAGGGTCCAATTTGGGAGGCCTGTCATGGCGCGCATTTTCTCTCCAACCTACTCGGGGGAGGTGCGGAGGGGGCAGAGCCCCCTCTGCGGGGGTCCGGGGGGGCAGTCCCCCCCGACCCGCAGGGCCGTTACGGTAGACGCCATATGCAATTTTGAGGACCATTTATAGCCAAATTTTGAACTACGTGCTCTAAATTTTAGCCTAGTGAGGATCTGTGATGTGCATTTAGCTCTACGTAGCCTTTGGGGTCAATTTCGGGGTTTAGATGCGTCAGAATTTGTGTTCTGGATACCTGTCCGATTTTGACAGTTTTTTGGTCCGATTCTAAGATGTCCTATTTTCAGGACTCTGATTATCAGAATCCGACGTCCGATTTTGGGTGGGTCCGATCGGACCAATGGTCCGATTTTGGTCACGTCCAATTTTGGGACTCGGATCAAAAAGTGATCCGATTCTGGGAATCGGATCGGACAGGGTGGTCCGATTCTGAGCTGGTCCGATTCTAGGAATCGGTCAGCCTCGTCCGATTGTGAGTGATCCGATTATGGACTCGTTCGAGTGTCCGAGTCGGACGGATTGGTCCGAACGTCCGATTCTCAAAATTGGACGGGTTGGTCCGAGTGCCACGTGGCATGTCCGATCGAGCTAGTCCGATTTTGGGAATCAGACGGTCCGACTCCCGAACTCGGGTGGTCCGATTCTGGGAATCGGACCACTACGAGTTGGTCCGAGTGTGTCGGCGGCGGGCGCAATTCCGGCGCGTTTGTCCCGTCCTCACTGTCTGGTGCACGAAATCACCACAGACTTTCTGGATCTAATAAGAGTACTTGTTGGAAAACACCAGACTCACCTGAAGCAGCATGAATCACCGATGCCTAGGAATCGGGCAGCGCTTCCTCGTCCTGTGAACCAGAAGTTCTCTCTCTCTCTCTCTCTCACACAAGGCAAACCAAGGAAATGAGGTCTGTCTTGGCCTCCCAGGCCTTTTAAGGTCCTTTCCCAGCACTGCAGAACCTCACAGGCAGTTCCCTGTCCCTGCCTTCCCAGAACTTGAATCTGGTCCCCTGTTTCCCTATTTTAGCCTGTTATACAGCAACAGAAAACCCTGTTGTTTGCTTGTTTTTTCTTCTTTTTCTTTGTTTTTTCCTACCCTAAATGCATCCAAATCACAAAATAAATACCTATGCTACTCCATTCCACAACATAAATCACAGAAAGCAAAAAACCTACTTGCCAAGGAGATCGAATACCATCTTCAACCCCCTCGCTTCCTACCTATCTACCTCAAGCACCGGTTCGGGGGAAACCCCTTACTTCGATGCTCGATTCGAAGCGCGCAAGCGCTCAAGGCTTGAATCCGTTGTTCCCGGCAACGGAACCAAAATGTGGGAGCTTTCACTCAACCGCCAAGACCCACGGACCGCTTATTGATTCAAGCGTTCCAAGCCGAGCACTAATGGCTACCTCTCACATAGCCGACGCGCCATCCATATCTACGGGTGTAGTGAGCTTACCTCCGTGCCATTCGAGTTACCTCCTCTCCCGTGCACTCCGGTAGCTCCACGATCCAAGTGCAAGCTTCAAGCAAGCTCCATCCTCAAGCTCCACGCTCCAAGCTCCATTGCGGCGAGCAAGACAAGAGAAGAGAAGAGAAGAGAAGAAGAGAGGAGAAGATGGAGAGCTTCTCCTTCTCGGTCCCTCACCCTCACACACTCACTCCCTCACACTCTCACACTCCCTCTCTCAAGCACAAGCTCAAGCAAGCAAGAAGAAGAAGAAGAAGAAGAAGAGGAGAGCTACTTTTGGCCACACACAAGAATGAGCTTCTCATTCACTTTTCAACTTTATATACAAAACCCTAAATCCCTTTTGGGCGGTCATCCCCTTTTCCCCTTTTTACATGGCCGGCCATAGCCTAGGCCCTTTTTCCCATTGTCCTTCTATCTTCCTGGCTTCCTTTCCACCGCCCGTCTACCTTTACAAATTGCACGGGTGAGAGCCCGGCGCTCTTTTACAAGATTTCAGGGTGTGCCTTTTTATTTTAAAATGCTCCTTTCCCCTTTTTCCTTTGCCTTGGAATTTTAAGGTTGCCCTTGCGCTTTTGGCCTTTTCTCCTTTTCTTTCTTCAGTCGGGCTACCTTTTTCCGCCTTTGCCCTGCGTCTTTTCCACTTCTTTTTGCTTTCTTCGTGTTGGGGTTAACACACTTCTTCCTTTTCTTTGCGTATGACAGTGGCAGTGGCAGTGGAGGTGAGAAGCTCTCCTTATCTCTCTTTCTCTCTTCGTCTCCCTCTCCCTCCCAAAGCCACAATCTTTCTTGCTCTCTCTTTTGCTCTCTCAAAAAAGTTTGCGACAAAATGCCATGCTTGGGTTTTCAATGTTTTTTTTTCTCAGAACAGTGTTCTATTTGCATCGCTAACAGCTTCGCATTTGCAAAGCTATTAGAGTGACACAAATAGTGACACTGCTATTTTTCGTCGAAAATGACTGTCGCTATTTTCCCATTCCCTTGTAATGCATCATTCTTTTTGGTTGCCCTCACTTTTATCCAATTGTTCATGGAACTAGTTGCAATGATAACATAGCAGGCCTCTAAGTACTAGGTAGTAGGGTCGAAGGGTCTCATAAAGTCTATCCCTTGTGTTTTGAAGGGTTGATGGGTGATTAGAGGGAAAAATCCACCTTATCCTTTTTGATTGGAAGTTTAGCGCATTGACACTTATCATAGTGGTTGACAAAATGAGCCAAGTCTCAAAGACAATGGACCATCACAATTGGGAATGTAGAAATTTTCTTGCTATGACATTTTTGTCAAAGTATCCTCCTACAATTCTCAATATGTGGTTCTTATAGCTCACCCTAAATATCTGCTCACAAACACATTTGTTAAGAAGATTATCCTAACCTAGATCATAGAATTAACCAACAAGCATCCGCTCAAGTTAGTGGTCTTGATTAGAAGACAAGTGAGATGAGTGTTTTTAATGGGTCTCTTTGGAAGTCTATTTTCTAATACATGGATAATATCATATTGCCAAATGAGGTGTAAGATTTTCATTCTTGAGGAAGACTAGAACATTGCCCCTGACATCCATGAGTCAAGCATTTTGTATCCAAGGACGTCGAAGCAACAAATCATAGTCAACCCTTTTTATGATAATGTATCCTAACTACTTTGAATGGAGGATCCTTCAATATGCCTTGTGGGCATACTTTAAATCCATGAGTGATAGTCAAGTTGAAATGAACATGCTTGGTTGGGGGGTTTTCCTCCTAGGGATGGAGTACGTTCTTGTTAACCATGCTAACTCTAGCCCTAATGTTAATGAATCCTTTTTTGGTAGTGTCCTTGAGGGCTTTTACTAAGAGTATTACATGGTACTCTACCCCTTCCTAGAAGGTGTTAATCCCTAAGACTCCTAGGATAGGTGCAACTAGATAGTTGGGTTGTGGATCATGAGTTAATTGTGCAAAGTTTGTGCCATCCATCCATCTGTAAATGCTTGCTCTATATGGCTGGGATTTTGAAATGTTAGTAGATGTGAGAGGTGAGATTACATTGGGCTCTACATATTGAAAGTGAAATTTGTGTTGTTCTACATTGTTGGAAACTTGGTCTCTTGCTTGTTTGTTTGTTGGGCCAAATAGAGTGGATCAGTAGCGGAGCTCTTGAGGTTTAATGGTTGAGTAGACAAAGGCTTATATGAGGAGTTAGAGAGGTTGAAAGACCAATGGTCTCCAAAATAATCTCATATAGTAGTCCTTTTGTGTTGCTTTCACCCATTCCTTGATCATATCAATTGTGGCCAACTACTGGTTAGGATTAGGATACTCTCCCACCTTAGAAAACCTTCTCCATTTGGGATGCTATCATTGTATGAGCATTGTACTCATTGTAATTGATATAGGAGTTGGGACCTATGATTGATTAAGCCTTCGCTTTTCAACTTCAATTGAATGTTATTTTGCACTTTCTTACTTATTATTGTCACGCTTATTGTGATGGTGATTTTAACATTTTTGCTTTGCACTATACTGATAGAATTGATTGGAATGGGAAGGACATATTTGGCCTTGATCATTTCAATAGCAAAGAGACTCAAGAGTACTGAGGGTATGATTGCATTGTTGCTACTAGCTTTATTTGTCAAGAAATATTGATACATGTATGTGATTCCACATGTAGGGCATCGTTGGTCTACTTTTCTTTCTTTAGGCTATTCTTGTCATTGTGGATAACACAAGGATATGTGCCATAGTTGTCCTATTTTTAGCAAAGCAATTGTTTCTCTTGGCTAGATCCTTGCTCATTCTCTTCCTCAACCTAACATCATTATAAGCGTGGATCTATAATCCATCACGATGGGATGACCCTCTTTGTTGTATCAAAGAAAGGAATTAGTGTACTCCTTGTCCTTTGCTGATTCTTGATATATTATATGGGAACATCACTTGGGAGACAAGTCCTGGTGGTCAACACCTGAGGGGTTGATTTCATTTCATGAGATTATGTATTTTTACTTTTGGGGAGCTAGCAAGGCTAAAGGTGGAGCGACTTGCACCTGCAATGGACATTGAAACCAGTTTGTACTAGGGATAATAGCCAAAGCTGGAGCTAGGTCTTGGAAGTCTTTATAGAGCTTTGCAATAGGCAGCTGCATGCCCAAAGAATCCACAATTAGTGCATGTGTGTGCTAGCCTTGAGCACTTTGAAGGGAGCTAGTCTCCACCATAGTGAGTGCACTACATATTTTGATGATAAGGTTGGGACAACTTCAGGGTCTCTACCATTTTTAAGAGCTCTTGCTTTTGTTTTTTCACATGAATCATAGAGCCTTAGTTGTCATCCACTTGATCCTTATCATGGTTTAGTTGAGGGTGTTGATGGTTACCTAAAGCTTCCTTGTCCTTGCTTCTCATTGCTTTGGTCATAGCCTGTGGGTCTTTTAGCAACAATTAGTATGTGTTTAAAGGGACTTCTTACTTTGGAGACAATCCCACATGCTCTTCTTCTCCTAATGTCCATTAAGAAGATGATGAGGTTGTCATTATAACTAGCCTCTAACAAAATTTTTATGATATATCTTTGAGTAGTATAAATGAGGATTTCTTGATGCATCTAGCATGTTGAATCCCTTCTCTTTGAGGCATAGTCCTAAAATCTTACATATTTTTAGTATCACCCACAAGGATCTTTTCCTTGCAAACTTGCTCAAACTATTCAACAAAGTTGTAAGGGTCATGTCCCACTCCATATTTATCTAACTATTTTACCAATAATAAGATTTTAGCTTGTTCTTTACTTCTCGGTGTATTATCCATTTAGTATGTTATTGCGTACTTGTAACATATTAATATGGTTAAATAGGTATTGCTACACTAGATTCAATAATGAAACTTGTGATGATCTTGTAGCTCTGATGTTCAATAACATTATTTGAATGTTATCAATTTTTGCTTGTATAGTTGCAAGCTATTGTTGTCATTTATTTAATGTCCAACAATTACTTTATTTGAATAACATTATTTGAATGTTATCCACTTTTTCTTGTATAGTTGCAAGCTATTGTTTAGTCATTTATTTAATGTCCAACAACTACTTTGAGAGTATTGATTGCTTGCCCATGCAACTCCATAAGTTTTCTTTCCCAAGCTTTAATGGTTGAGTTAGCAGCCTATTGGAAGCTATTGATGACGATAGACTGGAAGGCATCCAAGGCTCCACTTGACATTTTAGCTCTCTCCATTTGTGCTCTCGGCACAATCCCCATGGTCTCTTAGTTGACTAAATTAATTATTCTTTTAATCAAGTTAGGTATATGTGTGTTTTTTATATTAAGGAAGCAACCAGGACTAAGGTCTCAACTAGTTGTGGGAGTCCAGAGATCACATCCATTCACAAGAAAATGCATCTACATTATGGTTGCAAGTCCTAGGATTCCTAGTGCTAGCTAGGTTTTGTGTGTTTATCTTGTTTTGCTATGCTACTTGTTTGTTAATTTTCTTGAACAATGTTTTGAATATCCAAAAAGCAAAAACTTATCATCTTGACTTTTTTGAATTCCTAGTGCACTATTCACAACCAAGCTTTTCAAACTATTTGTAAAGGTGCTCTTAACTCACAATGTTACTTTGATTAATTTGTTAAGTTTGAGTTTGAGAAATTTTTATGGTCTTTCATTTTGTGATGTTTGTTAGTTGGGTTGTTTAATTTATTGGTTGAATGTGTATGTGTACATGTGATGTATTGATATGCGGTCTATTTTTAAAATGCATGCCTAATTTGGAATGCATGGGCATGTGTAAATGAGCTAGGCGCATTAATTTAGTTACAGGGACTATATGTGCCATGAATGGAGAAGTTGCTAAGTTAAATACATACATTGAATTACAATTTACTTAATAATTCTATAATTGTGTGATGTGTAAATATTAAGAAAAATTGTGTACTCTAAGTGTGCTCTAGACTGCATGTAGGGTGATGTAAATAGTGTGTGTGGACAGTCAGTGTACACGTGCATGTCTGTACTATGCACTATGTAATGCGCATATATAGACATATACTGGATGAATCTAAGTGATTAGGTGCAATCTTCAATGTGTGATTATGGCCTAAGTATTTTCGAGGTCTTTCTGCGGTGGGGTTTACTAGGTATGTAAATCTAGGTGATGATGTGTGTGTGCACTGTGCATTCTGTGTGGCACTCCATGTGCATGTATGTGTCATGTATTGTGTAGTATGCCTTAAGGTGACCAATGATTGCACTAGGATAAAGGATGTGTGGATGGGTGATAGAATGTGGGTATGCAACTAAGTAGGTTGGATATGAGGTGTATGTTCACCCATATGGACATTTGCAATGTTCATTATGCACTATTACTATGCATTGTGCACTTTGTAGTGCATTCTGATAATGTAGGTTTAGGATATCTTAATGGTGTATATATTAACCTAGGTAAAACACAGATGGATTAATATGGCTATTGTATGGATGGATGCTAGTATACTATACACTTGTGTGCCATACATTGTGCATCATGCATTGTGCATGAGTACACTAGGGGATGTGCAAAGTTAGGTGTTGGGTGTTTAAAGCTTATAGTATAGGGTGTGATACACAACATCTATACTAGGTAAGGGTGATGGGTGCAATTGGAAGTGCTTGATGGGCATGTGCACTATGCATTCTTATGTATATACACACTATGCATCATGCACTGTGCACCATGCACTATGCATTGATCTATACACTAGTGCATCTTATAGTGTACTAATGGGAGAGTATGGTACAATAGTGGGATGTAGGTTAATCATTGATGAAATTCTAAGATAGATGCAAGGACTAATGTAGTGGGTTACTACGTGCTATAAGGGTATACACTAGTGCACTACAAGGTGCCCATTCTTCTTTCCTTGCTTCTCTTGGCTCCACCTTTGTGAACAAGCTAAACGTTGATTGAGTGAGAGAGAGAAAAAGATGACTAATGGGTGTAGAGTGGGTGTATAAGTGCATGTCTTTGGCTTTGGTGCACTAGGAAGGTGTGTCCTAATACACGTGTATGTGTGCACTATGCACTATGCATTCTGCATTGTGCACCGAGTAGGGGATTGTACACAAGGGTGTTATGCAATGAAGCTAATGTCCTAAAATGTTAGAGTATAGGTGTATGTTGTTGTGGTAAGATTGGCTAAGGTAGGGAGGTGCACTATTAGTTACTAATATGTGGGTACAATAGTGCATGCATATACTAGTTTGTGTATACCAGTGTACTTGCATTGTGTACATGTGCATTGTCAACCAATGGGTACACCAGTGCAATGTATAACACACTAATGAATAATGAAAGTGGTGAATGCAAAAGTGAGTTGTGTGCTACGTGTAGGCAATGTAGTAGTAAATTATATATACATGGACGTGTGGGAATATAGTGCATTAGGAGTGCAATGTGGTGGATTTAGCACATAGGATATGTGTATGAGGATGGAATCCTTGGGCAACTAGTTAAATGCAAGGATGAAATTCTTAGGAATGTGGTAACCACTTTTGAATCCTTGGGCAAGTGGTTAACTACAAGGTTCTAGGATGGTACATATGCCACTATGGGGTGCCTTTTCCTCTCTTCTACCCATCTAACCCCCCTTGAAAACAAGGTGGGAACTGATTAGGAGAAACAAAGAAAAGAGGAGACACAAAGAGTACTCCAATATACTTGTCAAGGTTGTGTGTGTATGTGCATATGCACCTAGGTGAATTAGTAAAATGTAGGACAAGACTTAGTGTATTCAATGAGTTTGGTGATGTGTCCTAGTGTGGGGTGCCATGCATGTGTGCACTATGCACTAATGTGGGTGTACTATATTGTACCTCCTTCCTTCCTCCTTCTTCCCCTTGTTCGACCTTGCAAATAGGGCGGTGTTAGGGAAAAGTGAGAAAATAGAAGGAGAGGCCTAACAAGTACACGAGAGTTATGCTATGCTAAGTGCAAGGTGTTGTGTATGTGGTGTGTGAGAGGGCACAATGTACCTATGCATTGTGTAGTGTGCACATGGATGTGTGCACTATGCAATGTCCAAAGATGTGGTGCACAAGGTTAAATACTTATCCTACTTTCCTTTCCCCTTGTTCCTCCCCTTGTGAATAGGGTGGGGATTAGGAAAGAGGAAAGAAAACCTAGTATATGCTTATGTGTGCAATGGGTGATGTGTACGTATGAGTGTAATTATATACCTACACATGTGTGTATGCACTATGCATTGTGCTATGTATTTATAAGGATCCATATATAACCAAAAGAATTGAATGCACCTCAAATACAATAGGCTTAATCATTCAAGAATTCAAATTTAATATGTCATCCAATCACTGAATGCAAACAAGGCACTTCCTATCCATTAGTTCTTTTCTCTCTACCTTGTTGCAAACAAGGTGAATGTTAGAGAAGCTAGGTTATTAGATAGCCTCTTGCCCACTCTCTCTTTCTTCAATGCATAATAGACCACCCCATTTGACAACAGATGCGACCCATAATGCTTTGTATAAATTTGAATAAACTCTTACCTATTATCCAATGATGGATGATTATATATATATATATATATATATATATATATGGTAGCTATACTTCCTTTCCCTAGGCATTCCTTCCCATTTTGCAATGGCTCTATTGGGGTAATTGCCAATGTGGCCAGCTATCCATCTTACTCATTAACCCTAACTATACATGTATACAATCATTTATTATTCTTTAAGTGATAATAAGGTGTTGCAAATTCATTATTATTTGACTGATAAGGTAATACTGTGTATCTCACAAGAAAGCTATAGAGGCACCAAGAAAGAAGCATCTTCCCCCCCCCCTCTCTCTCTCTCTCTCTTTGTGTCTCTCTCTCTATGCATCCTCCATGCTTCGTGCAACTCCATCGACTAGTTTAGAGTCTCTAGCTAGCACCATTAATGAAAAACTTCATGATAGCATGTAGGGGTTAGTCTACTTTGTTTTTCAATTTAAGGATGTTTTGGGCTGCATTTTTTACCTATAAATATTACAAAAACATTTTTAAATATTTTTTAATAATTGTACAAATATTATTCAAATCCTATAAATTAGGTCATTGGTTACAATGCCCATAAATGTTGCATACAGGCTATCAAGTTAAGATAATAGGTTAAAATTACTAGCACAAGCTATATCAACAAGGAGATAATTGTTTTGTATAGGTTAAAGAAATATTTGTAGTTGTTGTATATAATAGTCGATTATTGGAGTACACATTATGATGTATGTAGTATTTCAATATACAACCTACATGTATTGTTAATTGTGACATATAATTTATGATATATATACCTCATTTCTCATCAATGCTTTGTTTGGCTTATTCTCCGTTTTGGTTATATTAAGTAGTTGCTACTACAAAAACTTTGCCAAAATTTTGGTTTAATTTTTTGAGTTGCTGATTGATTTTCTTGAATAGTTAGTTACAATTTGAAAAAGTGGCTTCATCATCTTCTATATATATGAAAATATATAACATTAGTAAATTTGATGCCACAAATTTTACTTTATGGAAAGAGAAAATCCAAGATGTCTTAATACAAGAGAAACAATTGAGGCCAATAAGAGTCATAGATGCAAAAATTATAGATATGTCTCAAGATGATTAGATGTCTTAGATCACACCTAGTAGATCACTTTATTCTATTATTGTGAATGAAACCATTGTGCATGACTTCTTGAGGGGTGCATCTTATAGAACATATAAGATAACACTCGAGTTAAAAAGAAAGGGTATTTGATTTAGTAATATTTATAAGATTATATTTACAAAATGATTTTTAAAACTAATAGAAAAAACTTAGACTAAAAAATAAACCCTTAAAAATAATATGATTTAAGATGTGGGCCTTTTGGATTGTCCTATAGGAAGATTAGATGTTGATATCCATGGAGGGTAAATCTTCTATCTCCAAATCTTGGGTTATTTATTTAAAAAAGTGGTAGCGCAAGATTAAAAAAAGGAATGAATGAATATTATACAAAATTTGAGTTTCTCTCACATTGTATTTTTTCTCTTTCTTTGGTAAATTTTCAATTTTACATTTTTTGGTTAAAAAAATTAGTTTGACCCAAAAGTTTAGTAGAAAACTAATATCTTCACTCTCTTCTCCATTTTGTCAAACTTTTGTCTCCATTGAAGATCTCTGATAAGAGTAATTAGAGGTTTGACTGTTTTGCTTACCTCTCCACTTTCTTCTCCTTGTAGCTCTACAATTTGGGCAAAATACAAGTGCCCATTTCCCTTTGCATTTTCTCTTGTTTGCTATTTTTTTAAGTAGGGTTTGATGTCATTTCTTACTATTATTATTGTTTTGTTGTGCAAAAGCTGTTTTGAGCAGGAGACACAAGTGCTCGTCTCTCTCTCTTTCTCTCTCTCTCTCTCTCTCTCTCTCTCTCTCTCTCTCTCTCTCTCTCTCTCTCTCTCTCTCTCTCTCTCTCTCCCCCTATGTATTGTTTCTCTTTTTTGTTGTGTTTTCAATAGACCTTGATATTGGTTCTAATTGTTGTTATATTCTTGCAAAGTTCATTTGGAGCAAGAGGTGGAGATACCGATCTCTCTTTCTCTCTCTATGGATTTTCTTTGGTGCTATCTTTTGAATACAACATAATGTTGGTTCTAACCCTTGTTTTTTTATTACAGAGATAATTTTGGGTGTAACTTATCCACTTTTCCACTCGTGGGACACATCTTAGCAGCCCATCAGGAAGAGAGTCTAGAAAGCGCCACCTAGCACTCTCAAGGAATGTCACAGGGCTTGTGATCTAGGTCTTCCCGAGTCTGCCCCGAGCGGAAGTATTCAGCCGTTTCCACTTAGGACCGACCTGAAGTCAGGGTTTCTTTCCTATCAGCCAAGTCTCTAGGAAATAGCTAGCGTTGAGCTCTAGATGAACCACTTTGTGTAGGAACAACAGAGTTGAAGTGGATTTATGCTGCACTTGGTTCATGGAGAATGGGAAACGAGAGGGATGCGAAGCTCAGTCTCTCTGCCCATATGCCATAGTCCCATTCCGCTCCCCTAAAACAACATAAATCGGGATTCTAACTCAACTGACTCTAGGTCTTCACAGTTTCATTATCACGCCTTTTGAGAAAATTTCTCAGCTAAGTGGGATCACCCTTCCATAGGATGGACCCAAGTCATGTCCACTGCACTTTTCTCGGGTTGCTTAGTTATCTAATTATCTACCACAATATGTTTGACATGCAAAAGCAACTTTCTTAATTAGTCAATTTAAACACAGGTTCCTTCATGTAACTTAGACATTGACAGAAAAACAATGTCAAGCAAGTTCCTTTTTCAAATATCTAATATTTATTTATCATAGTCTCGGAATACATCAAGTATCATGCCCGAAGGCTATCCCAACAATCAACAGGATTGCTGCTCCAAGTTTCACCCATAGACTAGTACACGGGCCTCGAGATCCAATCTCGAGTCACGTCGGCCTCTTGTGCAAGATTCAGAGGCAAGGAATTTACGACCACAGCCTTCCATGGCACCCAAGCATCCTCCTGCTCCAAGTAGCACCCAAAGAGAGACCTCTCGCGGTGGGTTCGGTCCATGTTCCCGACATGGCTAACAACCCCCTTGGATAGGGCTAGGCGGACAGTTGGAGGTAACTGAACCTGCCTCTCCCTCCAGGATTTTAACTGAAGCGTTAAGTGTTTTTCCTTGAATTAGTTCCTTGAGCAAAGAAGTCCAAACAATGTACCTACGTGTACAATCACGAGCATTTCTGTGGTCATTCGTACGATCAACTGCTAAGGTGTGATTCCTTCTTACCGAATGCTCGAATGCTCCTAGCATTCCGTCCTGGGTCGTTCGCGACTTGGCAAGATTCTAGGGGCTTGGAAAGCTAGGTTGCCTATTTCCCCTTTTTCTTCGGGTTAGGGTTTGTATCCTACAAGACCCTAATTAAGCTTACCTTAGGTCTCCTTGTAAGATAGATCATGGACAACCCCGTCGTCCTCTGGTCAAGTTACTGGTTATCTCCTAGATCCCTTGAAGTACCTATGTACCTTTATCTTTGATCTTAACTTTTCAAGATTGTCTATCCCCTTGACCATGGTTGGTCAAGATGGTTCTATTTAGAACAATTCCTACTCTGTCTTAAGTATAATCTTCTTAAGCCCGCTTAATAATGCTCACATGCACTAAGCTTTTACCTATTCCTTGAAGTCACCAAGGACTTTGACATGGGACTCATGGATCTCATTCCCATTTGGTAAATTACAAACAACATTGAATTTTCCCAACAACTTTAATGCACGCAACATAATGCCATGCCTTCATTTCAATGCTTACAATTTTGATATAATCCATACGATATTTTATGCCACACATGCGAAGGTACTCTCTATGCATGCAAACTTAACATTATCCTCTATGTAATTATTTACACGATCTATAACCTTCTTGAATGATCCGATCTTTATAACTTTATATGATCATTGTATGAATCTAGCTGCACTTTAATCTTTTCTGCAGTTTATTACATGTACCTTAGAATCCATAATCTTGCGATATGGAGATGCACTTTGCTTCTTTTGATGTCCTCTGAAATGTATTTTTGCAAGAACTTGTGCAAGGAGCAATGCACTTTATGCAAGAATTCATGCAAGAAATTTTTAGGTAATCTATGATGCAATTACCTAATCAATTTCAACAAAATTTATCTTGTTTGCTACAAACATCACAACTAAATTCATACCTAGCCATTTATCAATCGCGCAATTAATGTGATGCATGTGAATATGATTTTCACCATGATAATTATAATCTATGATTTAATAATAGAGCAACCTGGGTTTGGAGTGAAGTCTTGATTCTAGTGGTGTTTATGCCTGATAACTCGTTCGCGGTTGCGGTACCATCTTGATTCGAACCTCCATCCCCACTTGCAGGGTTTTCAGCCATCCTTGTGGAACTATGCTGCGGGGCCATACTTGAAGACGCATGTACGAGAGATAGAATTCTCGCACTCTCCTATGCAAGATTCTCGCCGCCTCTCCTTGAGTGGAGAAAAGATAATGAAGGGGAGGGGTGTATTTTTGGAAATAATAGAGGGGTATGTGACCTCTCTTTAAGGAAGGGGGAAGAAGAATCTTTCAGAAACTTCACTCACGCACACACACATACTCTCTCGTGATGATGATGAGGAGGGGGAGGGGGGTTGTGCTTCCTGATGGGGGGGGGGGGGTACTATTGAAGATAGAGGGGGGCATGATGTAGGTGACGAGGGAGGGGGGGCTTCCCCTTATATGGTGGAGGAGGGAGGGCTTCACGAGGGGGGGAGACGGCCGCCACCCTCCACCTCGGGGGCTGCATGCCCCCCTCTCATTACTCACACACTCTCTCTCTCTCCCTGACATGTTATCGACGGGGAGAGAGAGGAAGAGTAAAAAAAATTATCCTAAATTTTTAAAAAAATCTTTTAAAGGGGGGTTCTCATGGGGGGAGGCATGGGGGGAGGGGGAGGGGGGGAGATATTACATCCTCTCCCCCTTAGAGGAATCGAGATGTCCTCATCTCGAGAAGACTTGGGGGTATTGTTAGTTGAGAGTATTTTCATCCATCCAGTTGGCATCCTCTTCGGGATAATCTTTCCACTAGATGAGGTATTCCCTCATGGTCCTTGATCTCAAATGCCTCTCCCTAACATCTAGGATTCTATTAGGCCATAGCTCAAGGACTCCTTGGCTAGGCATTACAATTTGTTGATCATCAAGTACATGATTCGGATTAGGTAGATACTTTTTCAATAGGCTAACGTGGAATACATTATGAATCTTTAGAGTTGCGGGCAACTGTAGTTTGTAAGCATTAGGCCCTAGGCACTTGATGATCTTATAAGGTCTACAATACCTCAGACTTAGCTTCTTGTACTCTCCCAAGGACAGTGAACTCTGTTTAGGGCGTACATGGATGAAGACCATATCACCTTCAACGAAAGATCTATCTTGCCTATTCAAGTCAGTGTTGGCCTTTTGTCTATCCTTGTCAGCTTGAATGTCCTGCCTTATTGATTTGATTTGATCATCCATGTCTTCCAGCATCTGTCTTGAAGCTTCTATCCTCAAATTTGGATCCAAGAAGTTCAAAGGGTTATGACAATCACGCCCATACAATGCTTGAAAAGGGGTCATCTAAATACTCTGTTGGTAAGAAGCATTGTAGGCAAACTCAACCAATGGTAAGTATTGAATCCACTTTTTGGGTTCACGGCAGTAGTATGCCTTAAGCATATCTTCAATGACTTGATTGACTCATTCTGTTTGACCATCAGTTTGGGGATGGTAAGCTGTACTGAAGCAGAGTTGAGTTCCAATAGCCTCAAAGATAGCCCTCCAGAAGTGTGATGTGAAAAGAGAGTCACGATCACTAATGATTCTTCTGGGTAACCCATGCAGTTTTAATATTTCCTTGATGAATAATCTTGCGATGTCTGAAGCTTTATAGTTTGTCTTGATAGAGATGAGATGTGCGACCCTGATGAGCATATCTACTACAACCATAATAGAGTTATATCCTCCCTGAACTTGGGGTAAGCCAACAATGAAGTCCATACTAATGAATTCCCATTTCATTTGGGGAATGTCAAGTGGTTGCAATTTCCCAGGCATTTTAACATGTTCTGTCTTAATGCATTGACAAGACAAACATTCCGTGACATATTTGAGTACATCTCCCTTGAGCCTTTCCCAATAATAGCTCTTTCTAACCGCATTAAGGGTCTTGGCATAACCAGGATGTCCTGAGAAAGGGGAGTCATGGGCTTCCCAAAGTATCTTCTGCTTGAGAGTTTGGCTTGCAGGGATACATAATCTTGTCCTAAAGTAGACAAATCCACTATTGACAGAGAATTCTTGATACTTCGACTTTAACTTTGGGTTTTGATCCTTGATGGTGATCTCCCTTAGCAATTTCTGATAGATTGGGTCATGACGTGCCTCTTCTCTAGCTAGTTCAAGAATTGGGTTATTTGGCATTGAAACCTTTGTGGCTAGAGATCTTATTGTTGAAGGATCTTGCAAAATTAGAGAGTTTAGAAATTCCTTGCACGACTGAGTGTATCGGCAACCACATTCTCTTTTCCAAGCCTATATTTGATTTCAAAATCATATTCTTCCAGCACTTCGATCCATCGACGTTGCCTCATATTGAGCTCATTCTGAGTGAAAATCCATTTAAGACTCTTGTGGTCCGTTACTAAGGAAAAATTGTTATCTAGCAAGTAATGTCTCAAAAGTTTGAGAGAATGGATGACACCTAACAGCTCCACGTCGTGGGTAGCATAATTCCTTTCATGGCTCTTCAATTTTCTTGAAGAATATGCTACGGGATGACCTTCTTGCATAAGTACACATCCTAAAGCAAGTGATCTAGCATCAGTTAGCACTTCAAACTCCTTATTAAGATTACGAAGTTTCAAGATGGGTGTTGATACTAAGCTTTGCTTTAGTTTGTCAAAGCTGGTCTGTTCAGTAGGTGACCATACAATTGCTACTTGCTTCTTCAGTAGATCAGTCTCACAGATGCTGCAATCAAAGCATAA
This sequence comes from Lygodium microphyllum, assembly GCF_053477565.2. Taxonomy (NCBI): domain Eukaryota; kingdom Viridiplantae; phylum Streptophyta; class Polypodiopsida; order Schizaeales; family Lygodiaceae; genus Lygodium; species Lygodium microphyllum. The sequence continues at coordinate 18,868,115 of NC_141163.1, forward strand.
TCTTTGATGAGAATCATGTACTACCCTATCAACCCAAGAAAACTACGTATTTCTTTGAAAGAAGTTGATGTTGGCCATTCCAGAATGTCTCTGACCTTAGCTAGATCTACTAAAATTCCTTCTGCTGATACAATGAATCCCAGATATTCAATCTATGGCTTGAAAAATGCGCACTTCTTCTTCTTGGCATAAAGCTTGTGTGCTCTCATTGTTTCAAGAACAATGCAAAGCTAGGATTAATTAGCCTTTCCCTATTTTGAGTAGACTAGGGTATCATTAAAAAAGACGAGTACGAAGTCATCAAGATAGGGCCTAAAGATATCTAGCATTAATTTGTTAAAGGTAGCAGGAGCATTTGTCAGCCCGAATGACATCACAAGGAATTCGAAGTGTCCATACCTTGTACTGAATACAATCTTTGGAATATCTTCTTCTTTGATCCTTATCTGATAATATCCAAATGTGAGATCTATCTTTGAGAAGATCTTCACCCCTTGAAGACAATCAAGTAATTCATCTATTCTTGGAATGGGGTATTTATTTTTTAAGGTTGCTTGATTCAACCCTCTGTAGTCAATGCATAGGCGAAGCGTTCCATCTTTCTTCTTTTGGAACATCACTAGAGCTCCCCATAGAGAATTGCTAGGTCAGATGTAGCCTTGATCTAACAGTTGCTTGAGTTGCTCTTTCAGTTTGATAGCTTCCGGAATGGACATCTTATAGGGCCTCTTTGCGACCGGTGCAGCTCGTGGCACAAGTTTGATTTCGTGGTCATCTTCCCTTTGGGGAGGAAGTTCCGTCAGATCTTCAGGGAATACATCTGCATATTCCTTTAACCATGAAGATTGTTCTCCAGATTCTCGATTCTGATCTAGCTTACTCAATTTAATCCGATAGACAAGTATACCCTTTTGTACACCTTTTATTATCTGTGTTGCTTTTGCCAACTGTAGTTTTGGCTTACTAGCCTCACCTTGAGCCGTGACTAGTTCCCCTTCAGAATTTCAGAAGGAGACTTGACCCTTCTCACAATGGATGTGGGAATCATTGGGTATTAGCCAATCCATTTTGAGTAAACATTCGTGGACAGGGTTCATTACCGTGAATCTCATAGAAGTTCGCCCACCCAGTAGGAATTTTACCTTAGCAATTTGCATAGTACACGTAACCTCACAACCATTTTCTAATTCCACAAGTAAAGTAGATGCATCTATTGTGGCTATCCCTAATCTTTTTGCACAGATTGGTGAAATGAAGGAATGTGTACTGCCACAGTCAATCAAGGTTTCGAAGCTTTTACCTTGACATTCTGATGGAGTTTGAATCATTGAGAATTGGCGAGTTGGACCTTCCTGTGAAGAGTGGCGTGAACCGTTGTCCTCTCAATGTCAGCATCCATGGATGGATCTTCTTCATTGTCCAACTCCTTGTTGGAAATACTGGAGGTTCTCCCTCTGGCCATAACGGTGGTTCCTTGGCCAAGAGCGGCTCTGTTTTGACCTTGGAATTTCCCCTGGCGATGTCCTCTGCTAAGATTGGGACACTCCCTCTTGAAGTGTTTGGGATCATTGCAATGAAAGAAATGTGGGTTGTGATCATGGATTTGTGTTGGAATAAAGTTGTTGACAGCATTGGTCCTAGCTTTCTTTCTTTGGCCTTGGTTCTAACCATGTTCTCTCTTAGTCTGAGCCTTAGACATGCCATTATTCTGATCTTTGTAAGGCCAAATCCTGTTGTTCCTTGGTTTGGTCTGCACCTCCTGTATTATTGGAGCAGCTCGAATGAGTGCGTCTTGTAGGTCCATTGGGCACATTGATTCCAATCGAGTGTTTATGGGTGGATTCAATCCAACACAGAATTTTGACACCTGTTGTGTCATATCCATTGGGGGTGCATACTTTAGGAATGAAACGAACTTCAAATAATATGCTTCAAGGGATAATCCTAGTTGCTTCAAGTCATAGAATTTATTCATCTTTTGTGTGCAGTAGGCAGGTGGCAGATACCTCCCTTGCACAGCTTCCTTAAGCTTATCCCAAGTGTCCCCTCCAAGATCGCTCGGTCTCTGCACCATTGTTTATCCAAAGTGACTGTCCCCTCTGAGATTGCTTGGTCTCTGCACCATTGTTTCCACGAAAGTCTCGCTTCGCCTGTAAGCTTAAGTTTCACGAGCATGGCTTGGTTAGCAGGTGTAGTTCCTGCTGCCTCAAAATAGTCTTCCATGGACTCAATCCAGATCTCGGTGTCGGCTTGTACAATCCTTCCCTTGCCATCAAACTCAGGTGGCTTAATTTGTTTGAGAAGGAATTTCTTCTCTTTAGCCACAGTTGGACTTAGTGCAGGAGTCAGATTTGGAACCTACACTTGGGGTTGCGTCTGAACAATAAGATTCTTTATGTTAACATGTTATCATACGTTCCCATATTATGTTAATATGACTAGCATAACTTTTTAGCTAAGTGATTTATCACTTAACACCTTAGCTAACATTTATGATCAAGATAGATAATTGTAAAAAGTCTTATTTATTCATGAAGGCATATTGATACATCAGTGTATTTATTTTGGATAAGTAGGACAGGCTGATTGATACATCAATTTGGGAAAAATAGGATGGTGTTACAATCGGCTATAGGGACAAAATAATAATATGGAGTGGGATCATGGATTTTCAGGAAACGGTAAGTCATAGGAAGCTTGGGGTATCCCTTCCTTTGATACCCGTTCTTCTCATAGCGCCCTAACACTTTGATTCTGTCAGCATAGATCACCCGAGTCACTTCTTTATAGACATACTTGTTCTGCTTGACTTGTCGACCACTAACGTGCAAAGTTGCATTTATGCGATCTTTGACAAAAATGAACAGCTTCATGATTTTCAATTCCTCCATCCACCCGATTCTCTTCAAGTTGGTCTGAAGGTACGCAAGTCGGTGGGCTGCTATGTAGTATATTCCTGAGTCTCCCGTCCATCTTCCTTCCTCATACAGGGGCGAAGGATTATAGATGCGGTCCAGAATATCCATCATGCCAAGCCTCTGATGATAATTCGAAGCATGCATTGCTGTCATGAACATGACCTGGAACACCAAGAACTTGCTCCATGCTTAGTGACTCTACAACCCAGCATGCATAAGTGAGTAAAGAAATGTTTTCAATAGAAAACACTGCTCTATTCTACTCACCTTCCCCTATTTATCCCCTTATTCCCATTATTTTCCTCCATTAAGTTCCCTTGTAATCTTTAGATTTTGTTGGTTTTCTTTGATACCAACTGTAACGTGTCCGCTTGTCCACTCGTGGGACACATCTTAGCAGCCCATCGGGAAGAGAGTCTAGAAAGCGCCACTTGGCACTTGCAAGGAATGTCACAAGGTTTGCGATCTAGGTCTCCCTCCCGAGTCTAGCCGAGCGGAAGTATCCAGCCATTCCCACCTAGGACCGACCTGAAGTCAGGATTTCTTTCATATCAGCCAAGTCTCTGGGAAGTAGCTAGCATCGAGCTCCAGATGAACCACTTTGCGTAGGAACAATAGAGTCAAAGTGGATTTATGCTACACTTGGTTCATGGAGAATGGGAAATGAGAGAGATGCGAAGCTCAACCTCTCTGCCCATAAGGCATAGACCCATTCCGCTCCCCTAAAATAGCACAAATCAGGATTCTAACTCAACTGACTCTAGGTATTCATAGTTTCATTATCATGCCTTTTGAGAAAAGTTTCCAGCTAATCGGGACCACCCTTGTGTAGGACGGACCCAAGTCACGTCCACAGCACTTTCCTCGGGTTGCTTAGTTATCTAATTACCTACCACATTATGTTTGACATGCAAAAGCAATTTCCTTAATTAGTCAATTTAAACACAGGTTCCTTCACGTAACTTAGACATTGACACAAAAACAATGTCAAGCAAATTCCTTTTTCAAATATTTGATCTTTATTTATCATAGTCCCGAAATACATCAACTATCATGCTCAAAGGCTATCCCAGCAATCAACAAGATTGCTGCTCCAAGTTTCACCCGTAGACTAGTACACGGGCCTCAAGATCCCATCTCGAGTCATGTCGGCCTCTTGTGAAGGATCCGAAGGCAAGGAATTTATGTTGAGAGCCTCCCCTAGCACGCAAGCATCCTCCCGCTCCAAGCAGCACCCATAGAGAGACCTCTCACGGTGGGTTTGGTCCATGTTCTCGGCATAGCTAACAGTCCCCTTGGATAGGGTGAGGCAGACAATCAAAGATAACTGAACCTGCCTCTCCCTCCAAGCTTTTAACTTGAAGCATTAAGTGTTTTGCCTTGAATTAGTTCCTTGAGCAAATAATTCCAAACAATGTACCTAACTATACAATCACGATCATTTCTGTGGTCGTTCGTAGGACCAACTGCTAAGGTGTGATTCCTTCTTCCCGAATGCTCCCAGCATTCGGTTCTGGGTTGTTCGCGACTTGGAGAGATTCTAGAGGCTTGGCAAGCTAGGTTGCATGTTTCCCCTTTTTCTTTGGGTTAGGGTTGGTACCCTACCGACCCTAATTATCCTTACCTTAGGTCTCCTTGTAAGATAGATCATGGACAACCCCGTCGTCCTTGGTTGGTCAACTTACTGGTTATCTCCTAGATTCCTTGAAGTACTTGTGTACCTTTATCTTTGATCTTAACTGATCAAGATTGTCTATCCCCTTGATCATAGTTGGTTAAGATGGCTCTGTTTAGAACAGTTCCTACTTCGTCTTAAGTATAATCTTCTTAAGCCCTCTTAATCATGCTCACATGCACTAAGCTTTTACCTATCCCTCGTGAAGTCACCAAGGACTTTGACATGAGACTCATGGATCTCAATCCCATTTGGTAAATTACAAACAACATTGAATTTTCCCAACAACTTTAACGCACGCGTAATGCCATACCTTCATTTCAATGCTTACAATTTTGATATAATCCATATGATATTTTATGCTACACATGCGAAGGTACTCTCTATACATGTAATCTTAACATTATCCTCTATGTAATTATTTACATGATCTATAACCTTCTTGAATGATCTGATCTTTATAACTTTATGTGATCATTGTATGAATCTAGCTACACTTTAATCTTTTCTGCAATTTATTACATGTACCTTAGAATCCATCTTGTGATATGGAGATGGACTTTGCTTCTTTCGATGTCCTTTGAAATGTATTTTTACAAGAACTTGTGCAAGGAGCAATGCACTTTATGCAATAATTCATGAAAGAAAATTTTTGGGTAATTTACGATGCAATTACCTAATCAATTTCAACGAAATTTATCTTGTTTGTTACAAACATCACAACTAGATTCATATCTAGGCATTTATCAATCACGCAATTAATGTGATACATGTGAATATGATTTTCACCATGATAATTATAATCTATGATTTAATAATAGAGAAACTTGGGTTTGGAGTGAAGTCTTGATTCCAATGGTGCTTACGCCTGATAACCTGTTCGCAGTTGCGGTACTGTCCTAATTCGAATCTCCATTCCCACTTGCAGTATAACGTGCCCGTTTTTCTACTTGTGGGACATGTCTTAGTAGCCCATCGCAAGGAGGGTTTAGAAGGCTCTGCCTGGCATTCGCAAGGAATGACACAGGGTTTGCGATCTAGGTCTTTCCGAGTCTGCTACGAGTGGAAGTGTCCAGTTGTCCCACTTGGGATCGACCTAAGGTTAGGGTTCCTTTCCTATCAGCAAAGTCTCTAGGAAGGAGCTAGCGCCGAGCTCTAGTTGTACCACTTTGCGTAGGAACAACAAAGTTGATGCGGATTCATGCTACACTTGGTTCATGGAGAATGGGAAACGAGAGGGATGCAAAGCTCAACCTCTCTGCCAAAAGGCATAGTCCCATTCCTTTCCCCTAAAACAAAATAAATCGAAAATTCTACATCTATTGATACTAGGTCTTCATTGTCTTATTATCTCATCATTTGAGAAAAGTTCCCAGCTAACCAAGACCACCCTTCCGTAGGATAGACCTAAGTCACATCCACCACACTTTCCTCCGTTTGCTTTAGTTATCTAATTACCTAACACATTACATTTTGACATGCAAAATTAGCTTCCTTAATTAAACAAATGAATCATGGATTCCTTCATGTAACATAGGCACTGATACAAAAACAATGCCAAATAGGTTCCTTTTTCTCTAATAAGTGCTCTTTATTTATAAAAATCTTGGAGTACATCCAATATCACACCCAAAGGCCATCCTAGCAATCTACAAGATTGCTGCTCCAAGTTTCGCCCGTTGACTAGTACACGGGCCTCGAGATCCCATCTCGAGTCACGTCGACCTCTTGTATAGGATCGGGATGCAAGGGATTTACAGCCACAGCTTCCCCTAGCACCCAAGCATCCTCCCGCTCCAAGTAGCACCCACGGAGAGACCTCTCACGGTGGGTTAGGTCCATATACCCGGCGTAGCTAACAACCCCCTTGGATAGGGCCAGGTAGACAGTCGGAGGTAATTGTTCATGCCTCGCCCTCTAGCCTTTCAACCTGAAGCATTAAATGTTTTCCTTGAATTAGTTCCTTGAGCAAAGAGATCAAATAATGCACCTAAGTACAAGCACGAACATTTCAGAGGTCGTTTATGCAATCGACTGCTAAGGTATGACTCCTTTTTTTCCCGAATGCTCCCAACATCCGATCTTGGGTCTTTTCGCAGCTTGGTGAGATCCCAATAATTTCAAACAAGATACGCAAGCAAATGGTCTTGGTAAGTTGACTTATACTTGCCCTTTTCCCTTGGGTTTTACCTTAGGGTGTCTTAGTCCCTAACTCAAGCACTAGCTTATCAGTCAAGGCAACGGACATGCCTTATTCGCAACCCAACCAAGGGTCTTTTAATCTCTAATTCCAACCAAGCTCAGTTAACACACATGGCAACACATGATTTTTCATTTAGACTTTCAAGATGCAATCTAGATGCATGTGATCCTTCCAATTTTATTAGTGCGGTTCTATGCAGGATTTCCCAAGCTCATTGTGTGTTTAGTATAGTTGTACCTCCTAAATGACTTTTATCTCTCTTTATTCCTGGCAACAAATACTTATTTCTAATGCATCGGAGCACATGTGACTTGTGTCTATGAAAGTCTAGGGTTTTTGTCTAACGATGCAAGTGCATATTATGAACAAAAATTAACATTTCATGTGTTTCTTTTAACCATGATTGCGAAACATGAATTCCAAATGACTATTCATGCATTGAACTGGTTAAAAAGCTATCATTTGATGTGAAGTAAGGTGATAATCCTATCATTTTATGTGAGTAAAAGCTATCATTTCATGTGAGGTAAGGCGATAACCTTATCATTTTATGTGAATTCCAGACTCTTCCGTTCGCACATGCAACTTAGTTCTTAAAGTAGACAAAACCCTAAGACTCGTTCTTATTCCATGCATAAACCATCTCATCTCTTCCATGAGTAATATTACTTAATTAATTTTAAGGCTTAGAACCTAGGCTTGATTCATGTGTGTTGCATTGGTCGTTCCGCTTGCCCCTCCAACATTACCGGTAGCGTGGGCGACTATGCTTCCCGTGCCTTTTTTTCTTGGGAGCCATTCATCTTGTGGAGATTGGGCAGTTCGGACCTTGATGGGTTTCAAGTTGATAGGTTTGGTAGAAAAGACCGCTGGATGGGGGTCCTTCGCCGAGAGGGTGGTTTGGAGTGTGGCTCCTTGCAGTTACCAACTCTCACTTCTTTCTTTCTCCCTCTCTCTCTTCTTCTTCTTTTCACTTAATCTCCCTCTCTTCTTCTCCACTTATTCTCCTACTCTCTCCCTCTCTCCCCCCCCTCTCTCTCTCTCTCTCTCTTCTTCTCCACTTATTCTCCTACTCTCTCTCTCTCTCTCCCTCTCTTCTTCTCCTTCTCCCACTTCTTTTCTCCTTCTGCTCCTTCCCTCTCTTTCTCTTTCTCTTCTCTTCTTTTCTCCTTCTACTCTTATTCTTCTTCTTCCTCTACTACTTCTTTCCCTTCTCTCCCTCTACCTTTTCTTCTTGTTCTTCTACCTCTCTACCTCTCTCCTCCTCCTTCTCTTCTTCTACTTTTCTCCCTCTACTTCCTCTTCCTCTACCTCTCTCCTCCTCCTTCTCTTCTTCTACTTCTCTTCCTCTTCTTCCTCTTCTCTCTCTCCCTCTTCTTTCTCTTCTCTCTCTTCCTCCTTCTTTCTCTTCTCTCCTTGTCCTTCTCCTTCTCTCCCTCTTCTTTTCTCTCCTCACTCCTTCTTCTTCTATCTCCTCACTCCTTCTCTCCCTCTTCTTCCCTTCTCTCCCCCACCCTTCTTCTCTCTCCTCACTCCTTCTCTTCTCACGACTGAGTTGGATGGCACTCACAGGGGAGAGGGCTTGTTTTGAGGGCCCAAGGAGGGTCCCACAATGATTAGTCAATAGGGGGTGACTAAGGTCAAAGGGCCCGCGACTGCTATCGGTGGGGAGAGAGGGAGAGTAAAGAAATTTTAACTTAATGAATTTTTTTTTTCCTTTTATTTTAAAATTTTAGGGGAGGGTTCCGATGGGATGTCACATCCTCTCTCCCTTAGAGGAATCGAGATGTCCTCATCTCGAGAGGACCTGGGGGTATTGTTGGTTGAGAGTATCTTTGTCTATCGAGGTGGCATCCTCTTGGGGACAATTTTTACACTGGATGAGGTATTCTCTCAAGGTCCTTGACCTCAAATGCTTCTCCCTAACATCTAGGACTCTATTAGGCCGTAGCTCAAGGACTCCTTGGCTAGGCATTACAATTTGCTGATCATCAAGTACATGATTCAGATTAGGTAGATACTTTTTCAATAGGCTAACATGGAATACACTATGAACCTTTAGGGTTGCGGGCAGCTGTAGTCTATAACCATTAGGTCCTAGGCACTTAATGATCTTATAAGGTCCACAATACCTTGGACTTATCTTCTTGTACTCTTCCAAGGACAGTGAACTCTTTTTAGGGCATACACGGATGAAGACCATATCACCTTCAACGAAGGATCTGTCTTGCCATTTCAGGTCCGCGTAAGCCTTCTATCTATCCTTGGCAGCTTGAATGTCCTGTCTTATTGACTTGATTTGATCATCCATGTCTTCCAGCATCTAACTTGAAGCTTCTACCCTCAAGGTTGGATTTGAGGAGCTCAAAGGAGTATGAGAATCGTGCCCATACAATGATTGAAAAGGTGTCATCTAAATACTTTGTTGGTAAGAGGCATTGTAGGCAAACTCAACAAGTGGCAAATATTGAATCCACTTTTTGGGTTTGCGACAGCAGTATGCCCTAAGCTCGGGGGGTTCACTATATATATATTCTCTATATAATGTGCGTTCATGGCATATTTATAAATATCCTAATCTGTGAATTTTTCTTGAATTAAAAACAACCCTTTCTATTCAATCTATAAGTAACCCCTTTATATGACACCCTTTTGTATGTAGAAAATTTATAGAAATGGTATTTTAAAAACCCCTTATTTTGAACTCACGTTATATATACATATATTCATGAGTGACCCCCCCGAGGCCCTAAGCATATCTTCAATGACTTGGTTGACTCGTTCCGTTTGACCATCAGTTTGGGGATAGTAAGATGTACTGAAACATACTTGAGTCCTAATAGCCTCAAAGATAGCCCTCCAGAAGTGTGATGTGAAGAGAGAGTCACAATCACTAATGAGTCTTCTGGGTAACCCATGCAATTTGAATATCTCCTTGATGAATAATCTTGCGATGTCTGAGGCTTTATAGTTTGTCTTGACAGGGACGAGATGTGCAACCTTGCTGAGCATATCTATTATAACCATAATAGAGTTGTATCCTCCCTGAACTTGGGGTAGGCCAACGACAAAGTCCATACTAATTAATTCCCATTTCATTTGGGGAATGTCAAGTGGTTGTAGTTTCGCTGGCATTTTGACATGTTCTGCCTTAATGCGTTGAAAAGATAAACATTCTGTGACATATTTGAGAACATTACCTTTGAGCTATCCCCATAATAGCTCTTCCTAACTGCATTAAGGGTCTTGGCATAGCCATGATGTCCTGAGAAAGGGGAGTCATGGGCTTCCCAAAGTATCTTCGGCTTGAGAGTTTGGCTTGCAGGGATACATAATCTTGTCCTAAAGTAGACAAGTCCACTACTCAGAGAATTCTTGATACTTCGACTTTAACTTCAAGTCTTAATCCTTGATGGGGATCTCCCTTAGCAATTTCTGATAGATTGGGTCATGACATGCCTCTTCTCTAGCTAGCTCAAGAATTGGGTTATTTGGCATTGAAACCTTTGTGGCTAGAGATCTTGCTGTTGAAGGATCTTGCAAAATAAGAGAGTTTAGAAATTCCTTGCGAGACTGAGTGCATCGCCAACTACATTCTCTTTTCCAGGCCTGTATTTGATTTCAAAGTCGTATTCTTCTAGCACTTCAATCCATCGATGTTGCCTCATGTTAAGCTAATTCTGGGTGAAGATCCATTTAAGACTCTTGTGGTCCATCACTAAGGAAAATTTGTTACCCAGTAAGTAATGTCTCCAAAGTTTGAGAGCATGGATAACAGCCAACAATTCTAGATCGTGGGTAGCATAATTCCTTTCATGGCTCTTCAGTTTCCTTGAAGAGTATGCTACGGGATGACCTTCTTGCATAAGCACACATCCTAAAGCAAGTGCGCTAGCATCAATTACCATTTCGAACTCCTTACTAAGATTAGGAAGTTTCAGGATGGGCACTGATACTAAGCTTTGCTTTAGCTTGACAAAGCTAGTCTGTTCGGCAAGTGACCATACAATTGCTACTTGCTTCTTTAGTAGATTAGTCAGAGGCACTGCAATCAAAGCATAATCTTTGATGAAGATCCTGTACCATCCTGTCAATCCAAGAAAGCTACGTATTTCTTTGACAGAAGTTGGTGCTGGCCATTCCAGAACATCTCTGACCTTGGCTGGATCTACTCAAATTCCTTCCGCTGATACAATCAATCCCAAATATTCAATCTGTCGCTTGAAAAATGCACACTTCTTCTTCTTGGCATAAAGCTTGTGTGCTCTCATTGTTTTGAGAATAATGCAAAGCTAGGGTTCATGATCTATTTCCTGCTTAGAGTAGACTAGGGTATCGTCAAAGAAGACAAGTATGAAGTCATCAAGATAGGTCCTAAAGATATCCTGCATTAACCTGTTGAAGGTAGTAGGAGCGTTTGTCAGCCCGAATGACATCACTAGGAATTCAAAGTGTCCATACCTTGTGCTGAATGCAATCTTTGGGATATCTTCTTCCTTGATCCTTAATGATAATATCCAGATCTAAGATTTATCTTAGAGAAGACCTTCGCACCTTGAAGACGGTCAAGTAGTTCATCTATTCTTGAAATGGGGTATTTGTTTTTAATGGTTGATTGATTCAACCCTTTGTAGTCAATGCATAGCCAAAGCATTCCATGTTTCTTCCTTTGGAACAATACTGGAGTTCCCCATGGTGAACTGCTAGGACGGATGTAGCCTTGGTTTAACAATTGCTTGAGTTGCTCTTTCAGTTCAATGCTTCCGGGATGGACATCCTATACGGTCTCTTTACGACAGGTGCAGCTCCTGGCGCCAGCTTGATTTCGTGGTCGAATTCCCTTTGAGGAGAAAGTTTTGTCAGCTCTTCAGGAAATACATTTGCGTATTCCTTTAACCATGAGGGTTCTTTTCTAGATTCCTGATTCTGATCTAGCTTATTCAGTTTAATCAGATAGACAGGTAGACCCTTTCTAACTCCTTTTATTATCCTTGTTGCTTTTGCCAGCTATATTTTTGGCTTACCAGCCTCTTCTTGAGTTGTAACTAGTTCCCCTTCAGAATTTCGGAAGGAGACTTGGCCCTTTCCACAGTGGATGTGGGCATCATTGGGTATTAGTCAATCCATTCCGAGCAAACATTCGTGGACACCTAGGTTCATTACCCCGAATCTCACTAAAGTCGCCTTCCCACCCAATAGGAATTTCACCTTAGTAGTTTTCCTAATATAAGAGGCCTCACGACCATTTGCCAATTCCACAAGTAAAGTAGGTGCATCTATTGTGGTTATCCCTAGCCTTTTTGCACACATCGGTGAAATGAAGGAATGTGTACTGCCACAATCGATTAGGGTTTTGAATCTTTTACCTTCATAATTTCATGGAGATTGGATCAACGAGAATTGGCAATTCGGACCCTTCTTGTGAAGAGCAGCATGAACCACTGCCCTCTCAATGTCAACATCCATGGATGGATATTCTTCATCACCCAGCTCCTTGTTGGCAACACTGGAGGTTCTCCCTCTGGCCATGACAGTGGTTCCTTGTCCATGGGCAACTCCTTGGAATGGCCCTTGGCATTGTCCTCTACTAAGCTTGGGACACTGCCTCTTGAAGTGTCTAGGCTCATTGCAATGGAGCAATGGAGATTGTGGCCATTACCTTGTGTAGGAACAAAGTCGTTGAAAGCATTGGTCCTAGCTTTCTTCCTTTGTCCCTGACTCTGACCCTGCGCTCTTTTAGCCTGAGCCCTGTACATTCCCTTGTTCTGATCCCTGTAAGGCCAAGTCTTGTTGTTCCTTGGCTTGATTTACACCTCTTATATTATTGGTGCAGATCGAATGAGTGCGTCTTGTAGGTCTGTTGGTGGGCGCAATAATTCTAAGTGGGTGTTTATGGGTGGATTTAACCCAACACAAAACTTTGACACCTGTTGTGTCATATCCATTTGTGGCGCGTACTTTAAGAGAGAGACGAAATTTGAATAATACGCATCAAGGGATAGTCCGAGCTGCTTCAATTCATAGAACTCGTTCATCTTCTGTGTGCGGTAGGCAGGTGGTAGATACCTCCCTCGCACAGCTTCCTTAAGCTTCTCCCAAATGATTGTCCCTTCTGATATTGCTTGGTCTCTGCACCATTGTTTCCAAACAAAGTCTTGCTTCACCGGTAAGCTTAAGTTTGGCGAGCATAGCTTGGTTAATAGGTGCAGTTCCTGCTGCCTCAAAATAGTCCTCCATGGACTCGATCCAGATTTCGGCATTAGTTTGAACAATCCTTCCCTTGCCATCGAATTCATGTGGCTTGATTTGTTTGAGAAGGAACTTCTTCTCTTGAATCACAGCTGTACTTAGTGCAGGGGTCGGACTTGGAAACTGCACTTGGAGTTGCACTTGGGCAATAAGATTCTTTATGTTAAAAACTTATCAAACGTTTCTCATATTATGTTAATATGACCAGCACAGCTTTTAGCCAAGTGACCTAATCATTGAACTCCTTTTCCAGCATTTACAATCAAGATAGACAATAGTAAAAAGTTTTATTCATTCATGAGGGCATAGCCCTTTGAGTACATTTATTTTGGGGAAGTAGAACAAGCTGATTGGTACATCAGTTTGGGGAAAATAGGATTGTGCTACAATCGGCTATAGGGATTGAGTAATAATATGGAGTGGGGTCATGGATTTTCAAGAATCGATAAGTCATAAGAAGCTTGGGGTATCCCTTCCTTTGATACCTGTTCTTCTCATAACGCCCCAACACTTTGATTCTATTGGCAGGGATCACTTGAGTCACTTCTTTATACACATACTTGTTCTACTTGACTTGCCGACCGCCAACATGCAGGGTTATGTTTGCATGAGCTTTGACAAAGATGAGTAGCTTCACGATCTTTAAATCCTCCATCCACTTGATTCTCTTCAAGTTGGTCTGAAGGTACGCAAGTCGGTGAGTTGCTATGTAGTATATTTTTTATTCTCCCATCCACCTCTGTTCCACGTACAGGGGTGAAGGATTGTAGATACGGTCTAGAATATTCATCATGCCTAGTCTCCATCGATAATCTGAAGCATGCATTGCAGTCATAAACATAACCTGGAACACCAAGAATTTGTTCCATGCTTCGTGACTCTGCAACCCAGCATCCATAAGTGAGTAAGGAAATGTTTTCAACACAAAACACTGCTCTATTCCACTCACCTTCCCCTGGCTGTCCCCTTATCCCCTTTACTTTCCTCCATTACGTTCCCTTGTAAAACTTAGATCCTCTTGGTTTGCTCTGATACCAACTGTAACGTGCCCGTTTGTTCGCTTGTAGGACACGTCTTAGCAGCCCATCGGGAGAAGGGTCTAGAAGGCTCCGCCTGGAACTCACAAGGAATGACATAGGGTTTGAGATCTAGGTCTTTCCAAGTCTGCCCTGAGCGAAAGTGTCCAGCCGTTCCCACTTGGGATGAACAAGAGGTTAGGGTTCCTTTCCTATCAGCAAAGTCTCTAGGAAGGAGCTAGTACCGAGCTCTAGTTGTACCACTTTGCGTAGAAACAACAGAATCGATGCGGATTCATGTTGCACTTGGTTCATGGAGAATGGGAAATGAGAGGGATACGAAGCTCAACCTCTCTACCGAATGGCATAGTCCCATTCCTTTCCCCTAAAAGAGAATAAAACAAAAATTCTACATCTACTGATACTAGGTCTTCATTGTCTTATTATCTCATCATTTGAGAAAAGTTTCCAGCTAACCAGGACCACCCTTTCATAGGATGGACCTAAGTCATGTCCACCGCACTTTCCTCAGTTTGCTTTAGTTATATAATTACCTAACACATTATGTTTTGACATGCAAAATCAGATTCCCTAATTAAACAAATTAATCACGGGTTCCTTCATGTAACATAGGCACTGACACAAAAACAATGCCAAGCAAGTTCATTTTTCTCTAATAAGTGCTCTTTATTTATAAAAATCTTGGAGTACATCCAATATCACGCACGAAGGCCATCCCAGCAATCTACAAGATTGCTGCTCCAAGTCCGCCCGTTGACTAGTACATGGGCCTTGAGATCCCATTTCGAGTCACGTCGGCCTCTTATACAGGATCTGGAGGCAAGGTATTTATAGCTAGAACCTCCCTTGGCACCCAAGCATCCTCTCGCTCCAAATAGCACCCACGGAGAGACCTTTCACAGCGGGTTAGGTCCATATATCCGGCATGGCTAACAACCCCCTTGGATAGGGCCAGGCAGACAGTCAGAGGTAACTGTTCCTGCCTCTCCCTCCAGGTTTTCAACTTGAAGCATTAAGTGTTTTTCTTGAATTAGTTCCTTGAGCAAAGAGATCAAATAATGCACCTAAGTACAAGCGTGAACATTTTGGAGGTCATTTGTGCAACCGACTACTAAGGTGTGACTCCTTTTTTTCCAGGATGCTCCCAACACCTGATCTTGGGTCTTTTCGCGACTTTGCAAGATCCGGAACAAGATACGCAAGAAAATGGTCTTGGTAAGTTGACTTATACTTGCCCTTTTCCCTTGGTTTTACATTAGGGTATCTTAGTTCCTAACTTAAGCACTAGTTGGTCAGTCAAGGCAACGGACATGCCTTATTTGCAACCCAATCAAGGGTCTTTTAATCTCTAATTCCAACCAACCTCAGTTAACACACATGGCAACACATGATTTTTCATTTAGACTTTCAAGATGCAATCTAGATGCATGCGATCCTTCCAATTTTCTTAGTGCAGTTCTATGCAAGATTTTCCAATGAACCTTAACCATCGTGCTCATTGTGTGTTTAGTATAGTTGTGCCTCCTAAATGACTTTTATCTCTCTTTATTCCTGGCAATGAATACTTATTTCTAATTCATCAGAACACATGTGACTTGTGTCTATGAAAGTCTAGGGTTTTTATCTAAGGATGCAAGTGCATCTCATGAATAGAAATTAACATTTCATGTGTTTCTTTTAACCATGATTGCGAAACGTGAATTCCAAATGACTGTTCATGCACTGAACTAGTTAAAAAGCTATCATTTTATGTGAAGTAAGGTGATAAACCTATCATTTTATGTGAGTAAAAGCTATCATTTCATGTGAGGTAAGGCGATAACCTTATCATTTTATGTGAATTCCTTAGAGTAGAAAAAACCCTAAGACTCGTTCTTGTTCCATGCATAAACCATCTCATCTCTTCCACAAGTAATATTACTTAATTAATTTTAAGGCTTAGAACCTAGGCTTGATTTGTGTGTGCTGCGTTGGTCGTTCCGCTCGCCCCTCCAACATTACCGGTAGCATGGGTGCCTACGCTTCCCGTGACTTTCTGATTGGAAGCCATTCGTCTTGCGGAGATTGGGTAGTCTAGACCTTGACTGGTTTCGGGTTGACAAGTTTGGTAGAAAAGACCGCTGGATGGGGGTCCTTCGCTGAGAGGGTAGTTTGGAGCGTGCTCCTTGTAGTTACCAACTCTCACTTCTTTCTTTCTCCCTCTCTCTCTCTTCTTCTTCTTTTCACTTAATCTCTCTCTCTTCTTCTCCACTTATTCTCCTACTCTCTCCCTCTCCCTCTCTCCCTCTCTCTCTCTCTCTCCCTCTCTTCTTCTCCTTCTCCCACTTCTTTTCTCCTTCTGCTCCTTCCCTCTCTTTCTCTTCCTCTTCTCTTCTTTTCTCCTTCTACTCTTCTTCTTCTTCTTCTTCTTCTACCTCTCTCCCTCTGCTTCCTCTTCCTCTACCTCTCTCCTCCTCCTTCTCTTCTTCTACTTTTCTCCCTCTACTTCCTCTTCCTCTACCTCTCTCCTTCTCTTCTTCTACTTCTCTTCCTCTTTTTTCTCTTCTCTCTCTCCCTCCTTCTTTTCTTCTACTTCTCTTCCTCTACTTCCCTCTCCCACTCCTTTTCCTCTCTCCTTCTCCTTCTCTCCCTCTTTTTTCTCTTCTCTCTCTCCCTCCTTCTTTCTCTTCTCTCCTTCTCCTTCTCCTTCTCTCCCTCTTCTTTTCTCTCCTCACTCCTTCTTCTATCTCCTCACTCCTTCTCTCCCTCTTCTTCCCTTCTCTATCTCCCTCCTTTCTCTTCTCTCCTTCTCCTTCTCTCCCTCTTTTTCCCTTCTCTCCTCCACCCTTCTTCTTCTCTCTCCTCACTCCTCTTCTCACGGCCGAGTTGGATGGCACTCACGGGGGGAGACGGTTGTTTGAAGGGCCCTGGGAGGGTCCCGCAATGATTAGTCAATGGGGGGTGACTAAGGTCGGAGGGACCAGGTCCCGTTTCAGTAGGACAATGGGGGGAGGTGACGTGTGGAAGGCTGGGTGGCGAAGCAACAGTCGGCAGAGGCTACTATTGCAGCACATCGCAGGGGGGGAAATTATGATTGGATGGCCAGGGGGGATGGTGCAGCAGCTAACAGGGGAAGGGGGTGTTGACATAGCCTCCTCTCTCCTTTTTGGGGAGGGGAGAAGCCCTCCCCTATATAGGTGGCATGGCCACCCCTCCACTTGGACGTTGCATGCCTCCCCCCCATCATCCACCACTCCTACTCTCTCTCCCCCTCCCCCAGATACTGTTGGCGGGGAGAGAGGGGGGAGTAAAAAATTTTAAACTTAATGAATTTCTTTTCTTTTCTTTTAAAATTTTAGGGGAGGGTTCCTATGGGATGTCACATGTAGGGTTTGTGGCCATCCTTGTGGAACTACGCTTCGAGGCCATACTCAAAGACGCGTGTGAGAGATAGAATTCTCACTCTCTCCTATGCAAGATTCTTGCCGCCTCTCCTTGAGTGGAGAGAAGATAATGAAGGGGAGGGGTGTATTTTCCGAAATAATAGAGGGGTGTGTGACTTCTCTTTAAGGAGGGGGGAAGAAGAATCTTCCAGAAACTTCCCTCTCTCTCTCTCTCTCATGATGATGGTGAGGAGGAAGGGGGTTTCTGATCACACAGGGGGGGGGGGGGGGGCGAGGAGGGGTTGCACTGCTTGACGACGAGGGGGGGCTGCTGTTGAAGACGGAGGGGGGCGTGATGTAGGCGATTAGGGAAGGGGGCTATTGCTTGTTGATGACTAGGGAGGAGGGGGAGGGGCTTCCCCTTATATGGTGGAGGAGGGAGGGCTTCACGAGGGGGGGGGGGGGGAGACGGCTGTTGAATGGCCGCCACGCTCCACCTGGGGGACTCTATGCCCCCCTCTCATTACTCACACACACACATACTCTCTCTCTCCCCAACATGCTGTCAGTGGGGAGAGAGAGGGAGAGTAAAAACAATTGTTCTAAATTTAAAAAAATTCTTTAAAGGGGGGGTTCTCATGGGGGGAGGCACCACGGGGGGGGGGGGGGGGGGGAAGATGTTACATTGGGTGAGTAAAAAAGCTCATTTCTCTCTTTTTGTGTGTGTGTTTTCCTATTTTCTATTGTAGAGATCAATTTGCGCAAGATTGGATAGGTATTCATTGCTTTCTCTCTCCCATTCACTTGCACACACTCTTTCTTTATGCTTATCTTAGGTACATATGTGTCCAAAAGTGAAGGGAGATTTTAGGGTGAAAGCATTTGCGATTGCAAATATATCAAATCACTAGAAGAGTAAAATTTCAACTCTCAAAGAAAGAAAGGTTGATTCTCACCTTGTGATGAGGCATTGTTATAACATGTATTCATGCAAAAGTAAATACATATTGCACTCACTATAATTGTTCAATGAAATATTGCAAACATTAAGTCTTTGCAACACATTGAGATTGACTAATTTTATGATATCTACGCAACTAATTGTCTTATATTTACAAAATTGTATCCTTTACATTGCTATGAGTGGTAGAATATTAAGAGTTTCATAGGTTCTTCTTAGTATTACCACCTCAAAATTGTTAGACTACTTTTTGAGAACCATACAACCAAGCAACTCACAAAGAACCTCGTATTTTTCTATGACTCCAAGTATATCTTGCCTAAGGGGGTTGAGAATGTGGAACCTTTGATTCTATACATATACCAAACCTCAATAGCATAGCATGGCCATTGTGTAGTAGTGACATTTTACACATGTGTAGCACAAAAGTTTTAGTAGACATATTGAACTCTATAAAGTCAAGCACTAGCTCAAATAATGTATCCCTAAGTTGGTTAATATCAATTGCAAATTTTGCAAATATGTTCAAGGAATGTGAGGGTATGAGATGTACCAAAAGTACTATGTCATGAAAACTATATTAGAGGACTATATAACAAGTGTCTTAAGAAAAATTTGGATGTAAAAATTTACTCATAGTCCTGATATGGTAGAGTGTTGAGTCACAACAAGAGACATGGATTTCAAGTAAATTTTTCCTATCTAGGTTGACTATTTTCTTACTTTCGGATGGATCAACTAACTTTTCTTACCCATTATAGGTACTTTATTGCATGACATACTTTATGTCTAGTGTTTAAGTATTTTAGATGGAGGATGCTTAAGGGTGAATGGTTGTGCCTTGATTAAGACACGTGAAAGCACAACTATGGTGTTACTATCATCTATGAGGTTTGTGAGTCCCAAGTGTTGTAGATGGACGATGATTGTCCCTTGAGTATAATGCAACAAGAAATCACAATATTAATGGAGAATCCACTTGCTAGCTTCTATTTTAAATTAGACGGTAAGAAGATTTGAAGCTAAGATGAGGGTACTAGTCCCAATAAAAAGTGCATGGCTTCACATATTTTAGAAATTGTAGAGTCTCCTTAAAATTCCAATTTCACAAGTTATAATATCCAACACTTGTAAACTTTTGGATTTTTTTGACTAATGGAATATTATTTCTTTGCAACATAATATAACTATAATATTATAACTTTTTATTATATTTTAAATAATCATGTATTTATGTAATTATATTAAAAAATATTCAAACATGTGTATGTATACACATACTTTAAATTTTGTGATAAGATGCATGCGCCCAACTACACATGAGGGGAGAGAAAAGCCTATCCTAACCTTAATTCTTTTGAATACATAAACATATTTTTTAATTGAGATAAGATGCATACATCCAAGCATCCACCTAGGGATGGGGTGAAGGCACCTCCCTTTCTACCTTAGTTGATAGAGTACATGTGTATTCTTGTAATTTAAAATGAAATTTTTGAACATATATGGTGTACTTTTATTGAAATTTGATATAAGAGCATACACATATGTAATAAGGGATGGAGAAATGGGGGTTCATTGTTGATCATTGATCTAATACAATGTGCAATTGCCACATCGACACGTTTATATATGCATGTGAATTTCACAAATACATTAAGTAAATCTATAACTAAACATCATATGCAAATAGTCCTTTTATGGTTTAAAACTAGGGGTTTTTAAGGTGGAGCTCCTTTAGTTCTTGTTTCTTTGTTTCATTTCACACATTCTCTCTTCATTTCTTTACATCCACCACATTCCTCCTCTTGGCTATTATGATGGATGTCCGCATACACTTTGATGCATGGATCCATGAGACTCTCTTTGCCAGCCAAGGTGACGAGATCTTTGTTGAGATATTTGCAATCATACCTACTTCAGTCCCTTTGTAAGGAGTAGTGAGGGCTCAGGACCAAAATCCCATATGCACAGTAGGAGAAAGTATCACCACTCAATTCCTATAAAGCATTATACTTGCACTCTTTTTCTAATGCAATGATAGTACTCTTTTCTTTCCAGTAAAGTGTCATGTCATTGTCAATACATAAGATTGTGTTTATGAGTCCAAGTCTCAATCTTGGAACCTAATTCACTTGTGTAACAATTTGTCCTTGTCAGGGTCAATGTCTTCATGAGTTTCTTTTTTCTCTTTCAACCTCCATAGCTTCTGCATTTGCCATGCTCTAGATCCCGCGTATTTTAACATGGTATCAGAGCTTAGTCGGGCATGGCACTGCCTCTCTAGCCTCTCTTGGTTCCTCTCAATCTCTGCCCAGCTCACATCCAGCTTAGGATCAGTGCATGACTTCATTCTTTTTCAACTTCATCTTCAAAGTACCTTGTCGCAGCCATAGCCAGCCTGTACATCCCCACCTTTGAGCTTCCATAACTTCCTATAGAGGGCATATCTCTCCAAGATCTCTTCTAGAATTTATTTCTTGACTTCCAAAGGTTCTCTGTATCAACATAAAATCCTAGCATTGCCCTATCTAAATCTCAGCATTGTCATTTCTGTTAGTTGCTGCCATAACCTCAGTCTGTGGCCTGCAAGTCATACCCACCTTGGAGGAGCTGGATCTCTAAATACAGAGCATATCTTCATGAACCCTCTTCTAGACATATCTTCCCCCACTTATGGAACTCCCTCCTGGCCCATAACTCAATGACATTAGCAATCTATAATCTCAGCATTGTAGAAAATGACAAAATTTGTCAAAAACTGTGCCTACCATCGTCTGCCCTGCACACCTGAATTTGCTAGTGATCTGATCGATTAGCATAGGGATTTGATAGAGCTTGAAGAGAGCTATATTTTCTTTTTCTTTTTTGAAAATGATCCATTGTAGCTCCTAAAATCAGTAAAAAAACCAGGCTTGGGTGAAAACCCTAATCCAGGAAGCCATAGCCAACTGAAGCTCAAAAATCTCATCATTGTCTCTCTTTTTCCATTGGAACAACCCACTGCCACTCCGATCTACTATCTGAGAATCAAAACAAGAAGGGGAAGATTTTGATCTAAAAGAACTTGAAGGATTTTTGTAGATTTGGAAGACTCAAGGAAGAAACATAGTGTCTATTGACACCCATTTTAGTGATCTAAACACTTGTGTCTTTTGACACATCTCAACCAACTCTTTTGTTGCTTAAATCTTATAAGTTTGAAGATGATTTGCTACTAGTCCCACATATCTAACATGGGCAAAGACTCTCCAACTACCCATTTCAAAGAAGTCGGGTTTCATACCTGGCAGACCCGCATCAAACTCATCTTGATGAAGAAGGGCCTCTGGGCCATTACCTCTAGAAAAGAAAAGAAGCCTCATGATGTAGATCTTGCTGTCACTTGGCAAAAGAATGATGATAAGGCTCATGCCATTATAAAAATTAGAGCTAGACAACATCTATATCCACCATGTGGATAACTGTGAGATCTCATTGGATACATGGAAGAGACTTGACACTTTGTTCGGTGCACAATCTAAATCATCAAAGTATGGTCTCTTGATTGAGTTTTTCAAGCTTGAAATGAATTCCAGCATGTCACTTGCCACACATCTTGATTACATGGAAGGACTTCTAACCCAACTTGCAAGAATCAACATTAAAATGGAAGAAGATATTTGCATCGGTGTTCTACTTAAGAGTTTGTCTCCTGAATATAATAATGTATTAACAACCTTAATCAACATGCCAAATCATGAACTTGTTGATATTCAAGCATCACTGTTAGATGAGGAAAAGAAGCTAAAAACTAAGGAAGAACCAAGCTCCTCTTCAGATGAACATGCATTATATGTTGGCAACAGGTACAAAGGCAAGAGGGATTAGCTCTTCTGTGACTTTTGCAAAAGGACCAAACACACCGAGAAGTTCTACCATGCCAAAAAAAGGTCCCAAAAGGCCTATCTAGTTGCAGTCAAAGAAGAAGAAGAAAATGGAACAAAGGAAGAAGAAGAAGAAGAAGACCACCAGGAGAAGCACAAACCTCATCAGTCCTATCCAGATAATCTTTTTTAGCTTTGCATTTCCTAGCTCTAATGCCTTAGACATAAACTTGTAAACTCCTCAGTTAGCTATGTATTACACTCTCTGTACACTTTATGAGGCCCCTGCTACAGCCTCTAGATATCCATCATGTTTTTGGTACCCACACTTAGCCTCTTTTGCAACAGCCTTTGGAGTTTTGCCATGTTTATGGTGTGTCCACACTTTGCAGGTGTTGCTTTCACTAAAGACTCTACACACTTTGTACTTCTGGTTGTGATTGAGGACGGATGTTGAGATATTTGCAATCACACCTACTTCAGTCTCTTTGTAAGGAGCAGTGAGGACTCAGGACTAGAATCCCATATGCACAATAGGAGAAAGTACCACCACTCAAATCCTATAAAGCATTGTACTTGCACTCTTTTTCTAATGCAATGATAGTACTCTTTTATTTCCAGTAAAGTGTCATGTCACTGTCAATACACAAGATTGTGTTTATGAGTCCAAGTCTCAATCTTGGAACCTAATTTACTTGTGTAACAAATTTTCCTTGTCAGGGTCAATGTATGCATGAGTTTCTTTTTCCTCTTTCAACCTCCATAGCTTCTACATCTATCATGCTCTAGATCCCACGTATTTTAACAATCTCTGAGGTCTTCTTAAAGAATTTGAATCTTGAACACATGCTCTCATTATTAGATTCCCCCTTCAAGTCTTGGAAGACTTTGTGACCACCTCACCAGTTGCACATGCTCCATTGAGGGATTTGACATGACTTGGGTGCCTCTAGAATAGCTCACAATATTTCAAGCAAGGAAGAACCATAAAACATTGCTGAATAGGTATTTGGTACATATGGATTCTTCACATAGAGTATGCATTGTTCCCATGGGAAATGTACCATGTACAACACCTATAGTTTGTGGATTGGTATTGGGGACTTACCTCCTTGCATTGGATACACCCATAGAGGAGAAGAGAAATAAAGATAGAACTCCACATGCTACTACTATCACATACAAGGGAGAAGAGCTAATTGAATAGATAATAAATTTTCAAGAGGTATGTCACTTGGTGGTGGAGCAAGGGTTGGCTCTCATAGTGCCATCCTCTTTAGAAGAGCCATAAGGTAATAAACCCAATCTTGCCTCCTTGACATCCATTGGAGTAGATGGTATGTGGTACTTACTTCTCTCGAATGTGCTACAATACTTGAAAATTAAGGGAAAAGATTTGTTCTCTATACTAGTTAAGGACTTGATGGAAGACCTCATCAATTATGATTATTTTGATGTGCATCCAATGATGTCATAGACTAGAAGATATGATGGCACAAGCTTAGATACAATGAGTACCATCATACTAGTATATGAGTAGATTGCCTTGGCTAAAGAAGATTACCTTGTGTTGGATGCTAAGTTTGAAGTGCTATAGCATGATCTATTTGGACTAAGGGCCTAAATTCCTACCAAGGAGTTTGTGGATTCCTCTAGCCAGAGAGGTGCCTCTTTGAAAAAAAAAGGAAATCAAGATATGAGATGATCTAGAAAAGGAGAGATTTCCAACTATCATACATTTTTATATGATGGAACTTGATTGTAGAGTACATCAAGTCCCATGGAGTCCATTGGTGAAATCTTGCCAAACAATGATGCATACACATGCCTTGTCCCAAATGTGGCATCTAGGGCTACTTCCCTGGCTATCCTATTTGAAGTTTGAAATCCAGGGTCACTTTTCTTGCTAGAAAAGTGGCCCTAGATACCAAACTTGGAAGAGAGTAGTTGCATGTATCATTTTTTTGGCAAGATGTCACCAATGGACTTGGGGGACTTGATGCATCCTACGGTCAAGTTTCATTGTTTTTTTATAACTCTAGATTTTTTTACTAATCATGTTGTTTGATTTGACCATGTCATTTAGGATACACTATCTATATGATTTTTCATCAAGGCTAGGAGGATCTAGACATGCGGATCAAAGAAAGGATTAAGCTCTAAAGAAGTACATTGGCAACCTTGTTGCCAACTTGGTGGTCTTCCACAAGAAGTGCTCATTGTGAGGAGAGGAAAAAATCATGAAAATTTTGGCCTTGACCAAGTTTGGATTTTTTTGAGCGATATCTCCAATATCTAGCTTGGAGAAAGTACTGCCAATGAAGCAATCAAAGCTTCTCTACATATTTGATCAAGAATCAATTTATCTATTAAATGAGCTTGTAAAAGTATTATATATTCTTCTCCTAGAGGAAGAGCTAAAGAGAAAGCATATCATTTTTGAAGCAAAGAGGGAAATTCTATTTTCATTGAAAGCTAGTCCTCCTCTCTACCGATGAAAAATCCAATAAACAAATGAGAATTCTTGTTGGCTATCGGCTCTTTGTATTTGTCATCATGATTAGACATCGCATATATATTTTTTAATGAATATAAAACATTTTCTTTGTCCCTATAATTTTATAACCATTGAATAAATGTGTGGTACATTTATGACGCATTCACATACATTAATATAATCGGATTTAATTATGTTAATATGTAGTGTGCATACTCACATTGTGTGTAGACAATAACATATCTTATATCCATACCTATTACTACTTTTGATGCACAAATACATTAAACAAAAAATAAATGTCAAACATTTCAAGAAACAATACAAAGTAACTTTACTTAAACTAATTGAATTAAGTGTGTGTGTGCGCACACACACACACACACATGTATATTCAGATGTTACATAGTATACATAATGTTTCGGCTTTCCAATTATGATATTTTGTAGTACTCATGGAAAACCTACAAATGAGTCTCCTTGTCATGTCCAAAACAGATGATAAAGTTCATGTCTTTATTTGTGCTTGTGATGTGCTTTGCATGGATGGTAGCTAGTTGTGTATAATCGAGCAGGTTGAGGAGAAATCCTTCTACAACTGTTTTTGCAGGGCCTCCATGACTATAATAGTCTACTTGCATGGTAATGGGCAATTAGCCACTCGTGCCAAAAATCTTCCCAGCCCTTTTAGCCACATGCTCTATAATATTTATTGAAAGACCTTTTAGAAGGAACTTTTTGGGATGAGAAGCTCATATCCATGCTAGATTATCCTTATTTCTCAAAGGAAAATAGTTCTTGGTATCCATCTCCTCCTCTTTTGTGGTGGTCTTTGTGGTCAAGGGGAGCAATTGCTACTCCACTAGAGGAGGATCCACCTTGTGCTCCAAGTGGGCCATGACATGCAATCCTTACTCAGGCAAAATGACTAGTGGCTTAGTTGGTACATGGCATATAAGGTCAAGGAGAGTGGGATGGAGGAGAGATAGAGATTGGGGATGTGAGAATGGAGGAAATAATGAAAGAAATATATGAAAATGAGAAAAATAATGAACTTGTGGCATGCTCTTCTTCATGAATCTCTTCAACCATTGGATATGCATCAACATGTAGTAAATTTCCTTATTGATCTTCTTCTTCTTCAAATTCCACATCTTGAGTGATCACCATATTGATTTTTTGAGTTCTTAGCTTTATACTTCAGCTTATGATCTTATGACCACTTCTCCCCACATTTGAAGCATAATCCTTTTGCATGCATTTCTCTAAGCTTATCATGAGGAAAGAAGTTGCTATTAGAATAATTTTGAGATAATTTAGGAGCACTTTTAGCTCTTGAAAAAGTGCATATTTTCTAAGCCACATTTTTGAAAGTTTACCCCTATTTTTGTGCATAATTTCCACATTTTTTAGAGGCATAAACAGTGGGAAAAGTTGGCCCTTTGCTGTTATAACTATTTTGACTATTATGACCCCTGTTTTCTTGCTTAAAAGAGTCTCTTGATTGGCTGAAAACTTGCCCATATTTTGTAAGTTGATTGAAAATATTATTGCCCATACTCCTTTGCTAGAAATTTCTTGCATCTCTCTTGTACTTTAAGGAGTATCTTTTAGCCAATTGTATGGCCTCATGTAATGTTTTTGATTGTTGAGCTCCTATCTCTGATGATAGGGAAGGGTCAAGACCAAAAATGTATTTATTCAGCTTAGAAAAATATGAAATGCCTTCAATATACATGGAGAATTTCAAGCATGTGTTGGAATAGTCTCTAATGGACATTTATCTTTGAGTACATGCATACCATCTTCTTTGAAGCCTTTCTTTTTCCAAAGGAGAAACAAAGACATCAATCATTGCTTGCTTGAACTCCTCCCAAGTGACAAAGTTTTACCCAATCTTGTGCATGTAACCCCACCAAGTATGGGTGTAACCTTCAAGATGAAGAGCTACGAAATAAATCTTGGCTTCTTCACTTCTAGGATAAAGGGTAAAGTACAATTCAAGCTTATTAATCCACTCCTTCCATTTCGAAGGTGAAGCGTTATCCCCTTTGAAATTAGTGATATTGATTTTTTTCTTATATTATTTTTCATTGTAAGATGGCTCCCTATAAGAATGTTGTTTCCATGAGTTTTACCTAAAAGTAGGTGGCCAAAAACCATGAGATGAGGGTTGACCATTTGAAACATGCTCTTGGTTTGGGATGTCATGGGTTGATCTTAGCTCATCATACCTTTCACCTTCATGAACTTGATTGTTGATTGCATTTCCTTTTTGTACATTTGAGGGCTGATGATAAAAAGTCTTGTAGAAGGGGTCACATCCATGATAATCATTATTCCATTGAGTGTTATCTTGTTCCCCTTCATGTCTATGATTATCTTTTGGGCTACTAAACTGAGACCTTGGGGTATGAATGCCATGGATTTGTGAAGGGTGATGGTTTCCCCTCACTGAGATGAGTTCTTGGAATAAAGATTTGTTGCTTTGTTACAAATCAGAGATTCCCTTGTTTACTTGTGCCATCCCTTGCAACAAACCTTGATTCATATCTGATAAGCCTTCATTCAAAGTCTTCAAATCCTTAGGAATGCCTTCACTGACATGTCTCGCTTCTTTTGACAGTAAAAGGTAATCATTCACTGTATGCACTTCATGTATGTCATGTCATCTTTGATGTGTACTCTAAGCAATCCCAATGCTTAAATCTTCATCTATTTTGTTCAACATTATGGGCTTCATTTGTGTAATTTTGATCTCTTGAAAGTCCTAGATACCATCATTCAATGCTTCAATAATGGGGTATTTTCTTGGGGAAGTTACTATACGTATATCCTTATCTATGAAATTTTCCTGAATAAAACATAACCTTTTTCTATTCAATCTATAAATAACCCCTTTATGTTACACCCCTTTGTATGTAAAAAATGTAAAAATTTTGTATTTTAAAAATACCTTATTTTGAACCCACGTGATGCACACATATTCATGAGTAACCTATTAGAGGGTCTTTCTTCTTATTCTTGGCCATTAGGAGATAGTGATGAAATAGTAGACAGTTTGTCAATTATTCCCCTGTTTCTCTCAGAATATAGCAACAACCCCAATGCTTAATAGCTTTATGGGAATCTTATTATATGAGGATATATTAAATTTGAAAAGATATGGACTTGGGTTGGATACTTTGGGTGGAACAATGTCAAACAATGTCCCCTTGTATGTTGTCTGGGTGTTGTCTCACTATACCTAGTGTTAGAAAATTAGCAATAATGTAAGCTCTCGATATTGGATCTTTTTTTTTTTTGATTCAAATTAAAGCCTAGAATCCCTCTTCAAATGGAGCTATCAAGTTCTCAATTTATATTCAGATAAAATTTTACTTAATTGAATCTTTAGGCCTGAAACAAGAGTTTCCTGCACCTTATCCACCACATGTAAGTACCTTGTTGACCCTGTTGTAAGAATACCCTGAGTGGAGAAATCCCTTATAAACCATTGTAGCAACTAAAAGAGGGTTATGGGACACTTGTAGGGCTCAAGGATAACATGTAGATTTGTAGGTACCTACTATAAGACTTGTAAAAACTCTATTCACCACCTGTAGGTATCCTGAAAATAGGAGATGCCTTATACCTCTTCCAATCTTGTTCCAATGGAACCTTCAACCACCTACGGTATCCTGAATAGGCTGAGTGCTGTTATAATACTACTAAACTCTAATAATGGGGAATGTACTTGCATCTAAATTTTAGAATTATATGGGCTCTGAGAGACAAGAGGGGTGTACAAAGTTCCACCTCAAGCCGGGTTGTACACCCCTTCACAAGGTCATAATCAGGAAGGGAGGGTCATCCCTCTTTTGTCTTTCTAACTTGCTTGGCATCCGCTTTTCGTTGCGATAATCAAGATGGAAAGTACATTCTAATGGCTAATTAAACAAGGATGCTATGCATTGATTGAAAAAGCCTTTAAATTCTTTAATGAAATGTAAGTGGGCATTAGAAAATGATTGAATTGAAAGGGCTATGGATAGGGCATTACCCTTTTGTAGTGACTCACTATTTTTAAATATTTCCACTTACCATTTTCATCATTATTTCAGTCCTATATCATCAATATTCAATCATCCAAAAAAAATCCAAGTTAAGTAGGCAGTGAGTAGCATTTATGCAATCAAATTAGCATCAACATTTGAATGGGCAGGAAATAAATTCACCAAGCAATCATAATTAGTCCTAGGCTGAATTCTACATGCCCTTGAATGGGAATTAAGAGGCTCTATTACACTTAATCTCTCTTATGAACTATAGAACTAGTTCAAAAATTTAATGAAAAGAGAGATTAAGCTAAAAGTAATAGAATTACCTCTTTAATGTTGATGAAGAGTTGTAGATGAATCCAACCAATCAGTATTCAGCATAAACCAGCATCAATGGACCAAGATTGCAGATCATAAGGTGAGCTTTAAGAAATCTTAGTCCAATATGAATGCTCCCATATAGTTTTCAGCTCCCAATCAATGAGATTGCTCCAATGCAATAAAGAGAATCCAGTGATTTTATAGGAGTCTATAATGGCTTGTTGGAGAAGATCCTTTGAACTTTGAAGAATGTAAATTCTTGTTAGAATCAAAGATTCCAAGAAAATTTTGACATTATCATGTACAAGGGGCTAAAAATGCCTTCAATGTAATGTCCCCATTACTTAGTTTATTTTAATAAACGATGTGCATATAAATTCTAAAAATTGACTTATGTTGAAAACAAAATTACATATTTTTAAAACTAGCTCTAAATATGAAAAAAAATATTATTATTAATGAGGTATTATATGCCAATTTATGGAAGAAAGACTTGGGAAACCCCCCCAAGAAAAGCTGATTAAAACTATGTTTGTAGTATAGAACAAAAAAAAGAACTAGAATGGTTGGCAATTAAGTGCACTTGGGTGATGACACTACTAGGATGGGTGATCTCTGGGGGAAGATTTTCCTACAAGCTAGTGGGAGCTTCTCACATTTAGCCAACGGTGCCAATGAATCCTTCATAGCCCATTGCCAAGGATGCCAAGGCCAAGATGCTAAGGTCTATGCCTTGGTCGCCACCTTGGAGTGATGCCCCCCTGACGACACGACATGCAGGGCTCACCCATATATTCGTAGATTTTTATTTTCACGCTACAAAAAGGGAGTCCCCCTCTTTGATGTCATCAAAGATAATAAAAGAAAGTATCATCTCTTTATCATTGATGATGTCATAAAAATTGCTAAAAAGCAAGCGTTCTCTCTTTACTTCACCCCTCCCCCCCACATTACTATATAAACAAGGATGAGGGTCATGACAAAAACACAATCCATGTAGAAGTCTCTCTATTCTTGATGTGATGAAGCTCTACTGCAATCAGCCGAGGCTCTCTCTCTCCACACCTGCACAGAAGCACTGCTCAGATTCATCAAGCTTCTTTCGTGGCTCCCAAGAGACATCGAGATGATGGTCCAGGTCATGATCGGAGAGCTCCCCAACAGGAGGAAGTAACCGCTAATGTGGAAACTCAACATGAAGATGAAGCACAAGCAAAAGTTGCCCCCAAATCCATACAGCCTGAAGGACCAATTATTCCACTACAAACTGAGGTTGCAGCCATAACCCATAATCACGATGGATGGCCAAACAGAGATAATTAGGTTTAGTACATAAGAAAAGGATTGCTTTTAAGCTATTAACTTTACAACTTCCTAATGAGAGATAATTACTTCGTTACATAGATTACGATAAGTTA
The DNA here is from genome assembly GCF_053477565.2 of Lygodium microphyllum. Classification (NCBI taxonomy): domain Eukaryota; kingdom Viridiplantae; phylum Streptophyta; class Polypodiopsida; order Schizaeales; family Lygodiaceae; genus Lygodium; species Lygodium microphyllum. The sequence continues at coordinate 18,898,662 of NC_141163.1, forward strand.
GAATGCACTTAAACTTACAAAAACATGTTAGTATTATCAATTGCTTTTAGGAAGGAATATAGAAATTGATGGAGGGGATAGATTCTATGCATCACATACATTAATAAGTGTGTTAAAAATACCTCATGGTTATGAGAGCTTTTGGATTTGTGAATGATGAATTATGGCTCTTATGATTCCATGCTTACAGAGACGGATGAGAGTTGGATTGTGGTGGTTCGCGACATTGGGTTCACCAACCCAATGCTCCTTAACACTCTACGGAGTGTGGAAAAACTCACATGCGGGTGGGGGTCCTATGCTCCAGAGGAAGGTAGGTGTTTTTAGTTTTTGATCACTCGAGCACGTGAGAGGGCAAAGGGCTGAGTGATAAGTGTCCCTATTATGTAGGACGACTCCTAAGGCTCAGGGAAGCCTAAAGGGGATCTGAGTCAATAAATTCCTTGTTGATCACGGATAGAGTGTGATCACATACAACCCAATCTTGAGGGATTGGAAGATCGTATACTTTGCTAATTAGAAAACTAAGCAAACCCAATCAAGGAAAGTGGGAGGCATCGATCTTGATGATTGAATGCCTATGGTTGGGTGGACCCGATAAGTCGGGTAACTTTTCAACACTAGATAGAGCTGATTAAATTGTGACCCTCCCAATATCGGTAGGATTACTTACCAGGTTTAACACTGTTTTAGGGGGTTAGAGTTGAGATTTTACGTTATGGGTAGAGGGATCGAGTTACACTCTCCCCTATCTCTCACTTTATTTGAACCAAGTGCAGTGTTAACCTCACTCTTGTCTTTGATTAATTACAAAGTGATCTTTCTTAGGTGGGTGTTAGATTGCTAATAGGGGTGACTTGTGCAGCTTCCCTTGTGAAGTAGAATCAAGATTCCCATGTTCAACTATGTCCTAGGTTTCCCATGGTGAGATTGGATGGTGACATACATGGATATGAACTACTAAGAAGACTCTTCCACGTCAATTGGAAGAGGCACCTCACATGTGGCAGTAGAGCCTAGGTTTCAAAAGAGCTTTTAATGTAAGGTTAAGTAGTCAACGTATAAAATGAATTAATAAAATAACCACACTTGTTTGAAGAAACTACTATTGATTATCTTGCACTAACACTAGCATACACATTGTGCCCACAAGAACTTAGCGATGAGGAAGCTACATGTTTGTGGGATATTTTTCCCATCATGTATCAAGTAGCCTTAAGGTCAAATAATTTCTCATACCGTGAGGCTATATTTGAGATAATGGAAATGATCTTTATTTCTCCAATTGTATTGCAACCTTATCCTAACTCATGGTACATGAAAGATTTCTAGCCAAGGAATAGGTCACATATGGGGATATATTGTGGGTGTAACATCCTTGTTCATTATGAGCTATGGAGGATTCGATGGGCTGAACGACTAAGGATAGGTAAGATATACATTTTGTTTAGTGCCTTTGCTGAATGGATACTAGACATTGGGAATGAGCCTATACATGAAACCTCGTGGGTCTATCAGAAAGTGCTACAAATAGTACCACATGAGAGAATTGTTGTAGTGCCAAGAAGGCCTTATTTTGGCATGAGATGTTTTGGGTACCCCCAAGAGCCACCGTATTATGTTGTTTGCCATGTACATGAGAATCCCCCAAGATATGAGAGTATAGATCGTGATACTTTTCATGAGGAAAGCATCCATGAGATGATGTATTGGTAGATCATAGTATGATCAATACATCTTTGTAAATACTTTTCATAAATATAAAGAAGAAAGTGAGTTATGAGTTTATGATGATAGTTGAGTTGCTTTGACAACTACACTTTATGCGATTGATTTTTGAGATCATGTATTTCATTGCTCGCTAGTCCAACATGTTCGAATTAATAGAGAAAGGGTAATGGCTATCTTAGAGAAAGAATCATCTATGGAGTTGTTTAAGCTTACAAAGGGGCTACAATTGGAGCCCAGGACAAGATGACCCTTACTTTTACTTAGACTCAACTCTATACAAAGATGTGAAAGTCCATCTCAAGTTGTTGAAATGGCTTGAAGACCTCAAATTGATAGGACTTTATAAGGCAAAATATATAGATGAAAAAATTGTAATGCGAAATAAATGGGTGTATGACCAATATACAAAGTTTATTTATCCCGATAGGATTGCCCTTATCGGGAGTGTAAAGTCAAAAATTTATGAGCTTCCAGAGTATCCCAATCTCCCAAAAATCTTATCGATTCCTAGAGACGAAGGCCAAACCACCTCGTTTTGTAACAAAAAAGTTACGGAGATAATCAGAATCACCAACTAGTGCGAATTGATGAAACATACAAGGAACTCCAAGAGAAGAAGTTTCTTCTCAAGCACACACCACCACCTAGGTATAGCGGTGAAGAAACCAAGGTGGAGCAAGATGTAGAAGCTTGGATTGAGGCTATGGATGACTATTTCCTAGCCATTGAAACTACTATTGCAAATTAGTCCATGACTGCTCATCTTTGTCTTACTAACGAAACTAAGCTTTGGTGGAAATAAATTTTTCCGAGATAAAGGGGTAACAAAATCTTCCCAAACTTGGGAGAAGATAAAAGAAGCTATGAAAGGACATTATCTTCTCCCATCTTTTGAACTAATCAAGATGAATGAATTCTACAAATTATAACAATTAAATCTAACCTTGGAATGATACTATTTTAAGTTTGTGAGTCTATGCAAATATGCACCCCCAATGATAGCGTCTCAATAGATTACAAGGTTTTGCCAAAGGACTAAATCCACCATTGGACACTCGCCTTGAATCAATGAGACCAATGACTCTCAAAGATGCTCTTATGCGAGCAAATACTATGGCCATGAAAATCTCTCGAAATGACCAAAGGAACTGTCCAATAAACAATATGGAAGGGGCTACCCAAACCATGGTGTCGACATGACCAATAGGAAAGGGAATGATAGAGCTAATGCAATCACCCAAGGACCAAATGGGATAGGAATTAGGCGATGCTACCAATGCAGAAGGACTAGACATTGCAGGGCAATTTATCCTAACCATCCTCAAAATGCTACCACCCTAAACGAGGTTGGTGGAAGAGGCCCATGCAGTGGACGTGGAATAGTAGCTAGTGCTCGAGTAAATACCATGATTGGACCATCCGAGGAATGCACATTAGGTGAAGAAATTGAAAGAGGACCCATTCATTATGCCATGGAAAGGAAAGGAGCGGACTACCAATGTTCATTAATTTAATCTCCAGTTAGTTACAAGGGTACATCATTTATACTATTGATTTATTGTGGTAGCACTAATTCCTTTCTTGCACCCAAAATAGTTAAAAGATTTCATCTAGAATCTAGGGGGACAAGGAAAATGATAGTAGAATTGGCTTAGCGGGAAGGAAATCGCCTCAGCTAAAACTATAGGGAAACTTCAATTTGAGTTAGACAACATACAATTGAAGTAGAATTTCGAATCCTACCACTAGGATCCTACAATTGCATTCTAAGGATGGATTCGCTCAAGAAGAACAAAGAGTCAAGGTTTTTTCCAAGATTGATTCAAGGTTTAGATACTATCAAATATGAATCAAGGAACAAGATATCCCAAATACTTCCTTCTTCAGCACTAGATATGGTCATTATGAATTTTTGGTCATGTCATTCGGATTGTGACTAATGCCTTAGCCACATTCAATCGTCTAATGCAAGACATCTTTCGACCATGTCTAGATGATTTTGTGCTAGTATTTTTGATGATATACTAGTATACTCCAAATCAATAAAGGAACATGAAGGTTCCTTAAAGATTTCCCTAGTAACACTCCGTAAAAATCAGCTCTATGCCAAGATGAGTAAATGCATATTTCTCATTGACACGATTGAGTATCTTGGGTACATTGTTTCCGCTAATGGAATATCAGTAGACCCTACCAAAGTAAAAGATATCCTAGAATAGCCAATGCCTAAGACAATTTAACAAATCTGAGGATTTTTGGGACTGACAGGATGGTACGAATCTTCATCAAATATTATTTCCTCATTGTTGCACCCTTGACAAATCTTTTGAAGAAAAATATAGTAATCATTTGGACCATTGAGCATCAAGAAAGCTTTGATAAGCTTAAAGAAGCTATAACCACTACACTTGTACTAAAACTCCCTGACTTTAGTCAAACATTTGAGGTGATCATAATGCAAATGGACTTGCAATTGGTGGGGTGCTAGTACAAGAAGGAAGACCAGTGGCCTATACTTCTAGAAAATTGAAACCCTACAAGCCCAACTATGCCACTCATGACCTTGAGTTACTTGTAGTAATCCATGCCTTGAAACTATGGAGATACTATCTATTGGGAAGGAAATTCACTTTAGTGATGACATATCATAAAGGTATTAAGTGGATCTTCACCCAAGCTGACCTAAACATGAGGCAAAGAAGATGGATAGAGATATTACAAGAGTTTGATTTTGAAATCAAATATCATCCAAGGAAGGACAATGCTATTGTAGACACCTTAAGCCAAAAAGACTTTCTTAATAGCATTGTCAAGGTTCGAAGCTTAAGAACCGTATCCATGCCTGATAACCCTGTACTTGAGCTTGTATGTGAAGCTATTTCTCAGGATAAAGAATATGAAGGACTCATGGCTAAGGTATTTCAAGAAGAAATATCTGACAAAGAAAGGTCTAAGATTAAGGATTATCGAGCTAGTAATGGTTTTCTATATTACCATGATTGCCTTTGTGTCCCAAAAGGACTAGAAGTGAAGGCCAAGATCTTATGGGAAGCACATGCTAGCCCCATTGCAAGACATTTTGGGTATGCCAAGACACTCAACACAGTTCGTAAGAGCTATCATTGGCCAGGATTGAAAAGGGATGTATTAAAGTATGTAACTTAGTGCTTGACTTGTCAAAGAGTCAAGGTAGAAAGGATCAAGATGCGTGGAGAGTTACAACCCTTGCACATTCCACAAATGAAGTGGGAGTGAATAGGTATGGACTTTATTGTTGGATTACCTACTATTGCTGGTAGATATGATTCCATCATGGTAGTGGTTTATAGATTGACAAAAGTTGCACACTTGATCCCAGTCAAAACAACCTATAAGTCATCTACTCGAGTCTTTATCAAAGAAGTATTTAGGTTACATGGATTGCCAAAGAGAATAATGAGTGACTGAGACTCCAAGTTCACCTCTAAGTTTTGGACTTGCCTATTTCAAGAAATTGAAACACAACTATGCTTCAGTACTACTTATCATCCTAAAGCTGATGGCCAAACTGAGAGGGTGAGCTAACCATTGAAGATATTCTAAGGTCTTATTGTGGCAAAGAATCCAAATGGTGGATTGAACATTTACCTTTGGTGGAGTTTTCTTATAATCCTTTCTTTTAGCAAACAATCAAGATGTCGCCATTTCAAGCCTTATATGGGCAAGAATGTCATACACCTCTAAATCTCTCAGATCCCACTCTCAAGGTAGAGGCTTCTAAGGCTATGCTTGAAGACATGGATCAACAAATCCAACTAATCTGACATGACATTCAAGTTGCTCAAGATAAAAAAAAGTCCAATGCAAATCTTGAAAGATCCATAAGAACATTCAAGGAAGGTGATATGGTGTTTCCAAGGGTAAGGCCCAAAAAGAGCCCATTATCCTTGGGGAAATACAAAAAGTTAATAAACAATGTGCGTATACATTTCAAAAATTGATTTATGTTGAAAATAAAAGTACACATTTTTAAAACTAGCTCTAAATATGTAGAAAATTGTTATTATTAATGAGGTATTATATGCTAGTTCATGGAAGAAAGACTTGGGAAACCCTCCCAAGACAAGCTTATTAAAACTATGTTTGTAGTATAGAACAACAAAAAGAACTAGCCTAGTGGATAGTCACTTGGAAGTTAAGTGCACTTGGATGACGACACTGCTAGAATGGGTGACCTCTCGAGAAGATTTTCCTACAAGTGCTAGTGGAAGCAACATCTCCACCTTCCAAAAACCATAGTAAATGGTCTTAATTCTTAATTATTTTATAGCCTTTGGGAGATTTGGATGGATAGGGTGAAAAATAGACAAGAGGGAGAGAGGTGAAGCACCTAAGAGTACACACAAAAAAGAAATGGAGACTTGAGAATGTAGAGAGATAGGGCTGAAATCTTCTTCTTCTTATTCTCACAAAAAAAATGAGTCCACAACATGATAAAAGACTAATATGAAAGTACCACAACGTATGTATACATGGTCACTAAGTATGAGCTTGCTAGGAAAGAAGAGGTGACATAATGAATGTGCCATAAGCAAGGATGGACTATGTGAATATAGTCCAGTTGTAGAATCACTAGCATATCCTCATGTTGATCACCTAAGATTCCAATGAATAATTGTTGAGATATCGAGCTCCACTCATGATATGCCAGGGTGACCGTTGTGCATTTATGTCACCGACTTGTCAGTTGCAGATGCGGTTGGTACACTGCTCATGAATAATAGCTAGATGACAGCTATCCTTATCTACTCTAGTTCGTGGCTCAGTTAGTATGCCACCTTAGTTAGTTGAGTTTGGTTTGAGACCCATATATAGGGTTCTTCTATTTCTTTGTACCAGAGTTCTTTTGGCTTACACAACTAAGAAGAGGAAATTTGTTTTTAGACTCCACCCTTGTGTGTATTCCCCCATTGTGCAAGCAAGAAAGCTACAAGTGAGACTCCTTCCTTCTCTCCCACAATCTTGACATGGTATCAGAGCCTTGTTCGTGGTAAGGAGCTCAAGAAAGCAAGCCAAGCTTGTGGTGTTTTGGTAAGAGGAGCAGTGTTGCTTTCATTTTCTGTTTTGGGAGCAGATCTCTACAGGTAGCACAGCCGTAAATTGCAAGAGTGCATTGTCTCAGGTTGAGACGCCCTTCGCGACCCTGTTTTTTTTATTTGAGGCCATTTCTGGGCTTGTTTTAGAGGCAGAAGTTTTCTGCACGCACTCAGGAAAACGCCCAGTTTTATGCTGTGCGACCACTGTTCTACATGTCAGTGAAAAGTTACCACAGAAATTGCATCGTATGCTTGTGTATAGAGACATTGGGAGTTAAAGAATCATCCTTGGTTCCTGTTTATCAAAAATCGTCACTAGGAAGTGACTGTGTGGTCAAATACCACTTTCGCCAATTTTGCAGATTTGCCCTTGTGAGGGTGAAGTTGTGTTTTTTGCAGTGACAGAATTTTTTGCAGTGTTCTGTAATGGCATCTGATTCTCTTTCACAGATTGTAACTGAAAAGCTTGACAAGAACAACTTCCAAGAATGGAAGTTTAGAATGAAGAATTTCCTTATGGGAAAAGGATATTGAGAATTTGTTGCAGGAAATGAAGAAGAACCAGTTCTTCCTGATATTCCCAATCAACAGCAAATGCAGGCATTCAAAGCATGGCATGAGAGAGCCAGGAAAGTTATGTACTGGCTGTCTATCAATATTTCAGACTCTATGATTGTGCATATTCAGGATGCAAGTACGCCAAAGAGGCATGGGATACTTTGTCAAAAATGTATAGCACAAATACGCAAGCCAGGAAAATGCAGCTCAAGCAAGAGTTGCATAATGTGCAAAGAGAAAGTATGAGCATTAATGACTACCACATGAAGGTGAAGAAGATTGCAGATGCACTTGCTTCCATTGGGTCACCAGTGGAAGATGATGATTTAGTTTCTGTGACCTTGAATGGTCTAGGAAAGGATTATGCACAGTCTCGGACATCCATTTCAGTTCGTGAAAGATTTCTTGATTTTGAGGAGTTGATTGCTCTTCTAATTTCTGAGGAGCAAAGAAATGGTGGTGCATCTTCTTCAGGAGGAACTTCAAAAGAAGCTGTCTTCTACTCAAATGCTGGAAGAGGTAGAGGCAGAGGTAGAGGAGGCCGATTTGGAGGCCATGGTAGAAATCAGAATATGCAGCAAACTCAAGAAAACCAGTCCTATGGAGGAGGACGTGGTAACTCAAGAGGGAGGGGGAGCCAAAGAGGTCGTGGTGGATGGCAAAGAGGCCAAAATGCAAACAGTAATGTTGAATGCTACTACTGTGGTAAAATGGGTCATATGGCTAAAGACTGCTATAAAAAGCACAATGACATCACGAATGGAAAATTGCAACAAGGGAATTATACATCTTCTAGTAGACAGGGTGATGACAGAAATGAGCATTTGTTTATGGTGCAGCACATGAACAATTTTGTGACAAGTGCAGAAGAAAGCAATGATGTATGGTATGTTGACTCAGGTGCATCAAACCACATGACAGGTCATGCAGAATGGATGGAGGATGCAAGGAAAATGGAAAAACTAGGATTTGTGGAGACTGGTGATGATACTGCACATCCTATTGTGCAGATTGGAAAATTTCCTTTGTCTATGCAGGATGGGAAAAAGAAATACCTGTCCGATGTATTTCATGTCCCGAATATCACCAAGAATCTAGTTTCTGTTGGTCAAATGGTTGAGCAGGGCTTGCAGGTCAGATTTAATCCTCATGGATGCTTTGTTGAGGATATGAAAAATAAAGGTCGCTTGATAGCAAAAGGAAAGAAGAAGGGAAGAATGTTAACATTGGATGCAGACATGCCTGAATTGAGTGCATCAATGTTTGCACATGGGACCGGTGTAGTTGCAAATACTGATATCTGGCATAAACGCATTGGTCATGTTAATGTACAGCGACTTAAATCAATGTAGGCCCAAAACATTGTTGCAGGATTGCCTAAATTCAAGGTTGCAGAAATGCATAAGGTATGTGAAGCCTGTCAGTTTGGAAAACAGGCAAGGAAACCATTTCCTAGACATGTTCAAGAGAGTGAGAAGCCTTTGGATTTAATCCACTCTGATGTGTGGACTACTAAAGCTGCATCTCTTGGAGGCTGTCATTATTTTGTTACTTTTATTGATGACTATAGCAAAAAATTTTGGGTGTATTTTATGAAAAAGAAAAGTGAAGTTTTTGGGCATTTCAAAGATCTTAAAGCTATGGTTGAAAAAGAAACAGGTCTGCAAATAAAATGCCTAAGGTCAGATGGAGGGGGAGAGTACCTCTCAAATGAGTTTGCAAAGTTCTTGCAGGAGCATGGCATAAAGCAGCAATATTCATGTAGTCATACCCCACAACAAAATGGAATTGCAGAAAGGAAAAACAGGCATATTTGAGAGGTATCTCGTGCCATGCTCAATGAAAAAGACTTGCCAGATTTTTATTGGGTTGAGCAGTTGCTACAGCAGTCTACATAATGAACAGGACTCCCACTGCAGCAATACATGGAATGACTCCATAGGAGAGGTATACTGGTAGGAAACCAGATATTTCTCATTTGAAAATTTTTGGTTGCATTGCCTATGTACATGTGCCAGATGAGTTGAGATCCAAGTTGGATCCAAAAGCTGAGAAGTGCATCTTTATTGGTTACTCTCTGCAGCAAAAAGGGTATAGATGCTATAACCCTTCTACTCGTAAGTTTACAGTGAGCAGAGATGTTGTTTTTGATGAGATGAGTAGCTAGTATAAACCAGTAAATGTGATTGATGATGTAGATGCACAAAATGGTAATGCTACAAGAATTCACAGCAGCAGTCACAAAATATTAGTGGACTTGGAGCATCCTCTAGTAGTGGTTCACATTCTTCGCCATGGACAGGTAGATTGAGATCAGGAGAATCTTCTCAAAGCAATGTAGATAGTGGTATGCAGGTATCACGAAAAGGAAAAGAGAAGGTAGATCAGCCCATGTTTGATGTGAATGCAGGTCACTCTTATGTGGATGGTGAATCCAGTGGCTCAGAACAGAGCATTGATGATGAGTTGGGTATTCCTTCTATTGTTACACCTGGAGTAAGGAAGACCAGGGATGTTTTGAGAGCACCTGGGAGTGAACCTACTTTGTACAGGTCTACGAGAGCTAGGTATCCTGTGGATAGGCTGAAATATGATGGATTTACAGCCATTCACTATGCCTATATGGTCAAAGTGATACAGGAACCAGAACCCACTTCTTTTGAGCAAGCCATGGGAAAAGAAAAATGGGAGAAAGCCATGGATGAAGAAATGGATGCCTTGGAAGCAAATGCTACGTGGGAATTGGTACCTTTCCCTAAATGTAAGAATGCAATTGGCTGTAAGTGGGTTTATAAGGTGAAGCACAATGAAGATGGTTCTGTGAACAGATACAAGGCAAGATTAGTAGTCAAGGGGTATGCACAAACATATGGCATTGACTATGAAGAAATATTCAATCCGATTGCAAGGATGGCAACCGTAAGAGGAGTCATTGCTATGGCTGCATCAAAGGGATGGTCTTTACATCAGATGGATGTAAAGAATGCCTTCTTGCATGGTGATTTGCAAGAAGAGGTCTATATGGAGCAGCCACCAGGTTATGTGCATGCTGTTCATCCTGAGTTTGTTTGGAGGTTGAAGAAAGCCTTGTATGGCTTGAAGCAAGCACCTAAAGCATGTTCTGACAAGATATGACATTATCTTGTCACTATTGGCTTTTAGATTTCCAAGGCAGATTTCTCACTTTATGTGAGAAAAACAGAGAAAGGTATTATGCTATTTGTCATTTATGTTGATGATTTGATTATGACAGGTAACAGTGATGAAGATATCCTTCATGTGAAAATGCTATTGAAGCAGAAGTTTGAGATGAAGGATTTGGGAGAGCTGCGTTATTTCTTGGGCATTGAGGTGATTAGATCACCAAGTGGGATACAGCTCTTGCAGAGGCAGTATGGATTGGACATGCTGTCCAAATATGGGATGACAGGCTGTAAGCCTATTTCAGTTCCTTTGGAGCAGAATGTGAAGCTGAGCACAGATGCAGGTGAGCTTCTAGAAGACCCTACTATGTACAGACGCATAGTAGGAAGTTTGATTTATATGACTATTACCAGGCCAGATTTGAGCTATGCTGTTGGATTGGTAAGTCAGTTTATGCAGGCTCCAAGGAAACCACATTTGGATGCAGCTAGACGCATACTCAGGTATGTGAAGTCCACATTGCAGTATGGCCTATTTTATGAGACTGGGGTTCAGATACAGTTGCATGGATACACTGATGCTGATTGGGCTGGTAGCATTTCTGATAGACGATCTACCAGTGGATATGTGTTCTCTTTTGGGAGTGCTGCAGTCACTTGGAGCAGCAAGAAACAGCCTACAGTTGCCTTGTCGAGCACAGAGGCTGAGTAGAGGGGTGCAACAATGGCTGCATGTGAGGTATCTTGGTTGCATAAGCTACTTTATGATATGCATCAGCCTAGAGATGGGCCAGTTGTCATTTATTGTGACAACATGAGTAGTATACACTTGGCAAATAACCCAGTCTATCATGCTAGAACAAAGCACATTGAGGTGCATTATCACTATGTGCGGGAGAGGGTTTTACTAGGTCTTATTGATATAGTTTATGTCAGCACAGAGGATCAGGTAGCTGACATATTCACGAAGGCATTGGGCGCAGAGAAGCTGCGCAAGTTCAGAGACCTGCTTGGTGTGTAGGAATTGGGATTGAGCTCGAGGGGGAGTGTTGAGATATCGAGCTCCACTCGTGATATGCCAGGGTGACCGTTGTGCATTTATGTCACCGACTTGTCAGTTGCAGATGCAGTTGGTACACCGCTCATGAATAATAGCTAGATGACAGCTATCCTTATCTACTCTAGTTCGTGGCTGAGTTAGTATGCCACCTTAGTTAGTTGAGTTTGGTTTGAGACCCATATATAGGGTTCTTCTATTTCTTTGTACCAGAGTTCTTTTGGCTTACACAACTAAGAAGAGGAAAATTGTTTTTAGCCTCCACCCTTGTGTGTATTCCCCCATTGTGCAAGCAAGAAAGCTACAAGTGAGACTCCTTCCTTCTTTCCCACAATCTTGACAATAATATCATGCCACATCACCAAAGCACATAGTGGATGCCATCTCATGTAGAGGTTGATATCTCAACACTCCCCCTCGAGCTTAACAAGAGCTCCTGAACTCCAAGCATAGTCTTGAAGCATTGAAGCTTCTCAACTCCCAAGGCCTTGGTGAAAATATCAACAACTTGATCCTTTGTGCTGACATAAAACAAGTCAATATCACTTGGGAGAACCCACTCTTAAATGAAATGGTAATGGATCTCTATGTGTTTGGTTTGTGCATGATACACTAGATTCCTAGCCAATAGAATGTACTAAGCTTATCACAGTAGATGATAACCTTCTTGCCCACCTACATCCCCAAATCACCAAGTAGCTTGTGGAACCAATCTACCTCACATGTTGCAATTGCAACACCATTGTACTCTGCATCTCTACTAAATTGTCAGCTATTTCTTAATGCTCCAAGTAACATCAACACTTAAAAAGAAAAACATAAAACCACTAGTAGATCTCATGTCTAGAATACTAGTAGTCCAATCTGTATCTATGTAACCATTCAAATACAATGATACACCTACACTATAAAAAAAGGCATAGTCCAATGTGGACTTGACATACCGCAATGTGCATCGCACTGCATCCAAATTTGGCTTTCATGGAAGGTGCATAAACTGACTCTCCAAACCAATTGTGTAGTTTAGGTTTGGTCTAAGGATCATCAAATAGATAAGGCTGCCCACAATCTTTTGATATGTAGTGACATCCTCAATCAAGTCACCCTCATATGAACTGAGCTTAGCATTAATGTCCAAAGATATAGAAATTGGCTTGCAATTAGCCATACCATACTTCTTCAACATCTCCAATGCATATTGTCTCTGTGAAAGTCCTGATTATTTCTATGTCAAGAAAATAACATAGCTCTCCTAAATCCTTCATTTCAAATTCAACCTTGAGAAGACTCTTCACATTGTCAATCTCTATCTTAGTATCACCCACAATGATCATATCATCCACATACATAGTAATGATCATAATACTTGCATTACTTTCACATAAATAGAGTGAGTGATTAGCTTGTATTCTACAAAATCCAATGTTAACAAGGTATTCTGCAATCTTGTCATGCCATGTCCTAGGTGTTTGCTTCATCCCATATAAAGCCTTACAAAGTTTACATGCATAATCTGAATGATTCTCATTCACATAATCAGGTGGCTGCTCCACATAAACCTCCTCCTATACCTTCCCCTACAAGAAGGTATTCTTAACATTCATTTGATACATGATCCAACCTTTTGATGCAACCAATGCTATGAGAGCCTTATAGTGGCCATTTAAGACAATGGAGAAAAGGTCTCCCGATAATCAATACCATGATTCTACACATACCCTTTGGCAACTAGCCATGCCTTATAGAGCTCAATAGATCCATTTGATTTATGCTTGACCTTGTAAAACCCATTTGTAGCTAATAACTTTCTTGCCTTTAGGTAAGGGTACCCCCATGCATCATTATCAATAAGTGTAAGCATTCCTTCATCCATAGCATGATCCAAATACTCATTACCCTATGTGTTGTCAAAACATAGGGGTTCCACATCTTTTACAACCTTAGCTATGTAAAAAATTATATGGCACAATGAATAGAATCTGAGAAAGGTTGTCTACCCATGCGCTTTCACTGTGAAGCTTAGATGGTGATCTAGGCAGAAGATAGGTGAAGAGCTTAAGGCTAGCTGGAGAAACACTTATTGGGTGAAAGATAGTGAGAGCTGATTTTTGAGCTCAAGAGGTGCTTAAAATTTGCTTTAAAATCTGAATTTCAAGGGAAAAATAAACTCTGTCAAAGGCAGCATAGGCAATCGAGTCAATTTCAAGCGGCAAGTATCCGACGGGTTTCAAAAGTGCTTTAAATATCCACTGAATGACGGTTGGGGAATTTTCATAATTTCCCAGGATGTCGGATAAGACTTCAGGAAATACTCAACAATGGAGGATCCCAAGACAGATTGCCAGAAATTTGTGGACTTTGAATTGGACGCTAGACTCGGGAGATAGGCTGAAAAAGAAGGCCAAGTCTAAAAAGGCTTAGGGGTAAGGGTGGTGACCCTTGGGGTCTCCCACCCCCCAATTTTCATGCAGGGGCGGGGGGGAACCGGGGGGGGGGGGGACTATGGGGCCTCAACACAACCCACCAATTTAGTGATCTTACCAACTTGATGATTGATTTCTTCACCCTCCATCACCACTCTCCACTCCTCCAATGGCTGCCCAGATCAAAATACAAAAAAACAGTCATTCTCTCTCCTCCCTCTCTCCCCCCTAAGAGGCAATTCATGTGGAAGAAGTCAAGAAGAAGAGGGGCTAAAGGATGCTTGTTTGGTGACGATTGGATTGCTCCAAGATCAAGAGGAGGCTAAGGGAGGGTGTTCAACATTGAAGAATGATTTCCGGATGGAGTGCGTATCAATTATTAAAAAACCCACAACACGCGCATAAGCGGTATGCCTCATTTTTACAAAAGAAGCTTTATTTGTTTTGATGTTTGATGGTATAAATGAAATCCATATGGAAAGAAAAAAAATTAAGATCTTGTTTGCATTATGATTGAGGGTTGTGTATAAAAGAAATGCAGAACAGTAATAATAAATACCCGAAAAGTGACTTTTTATAGAAAAAATGAAGATTTTGTTGGTTTCGGGTGGGGAAAAAGAGATGCACATGGGATAAAATTCTGATAAAAAACCATTTCTCAACTGTTATAATCAATCACTAATCATAGATCAGAAAATAAACTTTTTTATGTATAAATAAATAGAGAAAAATAGCTAAAAATGGGAAAAAATAGGTTTTTGTGCTTTAGAAATTAAGAAAAAATATTATTAATGTTCGTGCATGTTTGGCAAGGTTGAGGCATGAGGTTAAGCCTCAACTCACCCTTTTTTTTATGTTTTAGTGCGTCTTTATTACTTTATATATGAAAAATGACAAAAGACAAAACCGTACACCTATGCAACGCAATGCACAACCTAAACGTTAGAGGGGAAGGGTGATGTTAAGAGATTAAGAGGACTGAGAAGGTGTGAATGTTTGAAATATTTGACTGTGCATTTCATTTAGAATTGCAAAATTTTAGTTTAAGGGGCTAGTAGCATGAGGAATCGGTGCTAGTCTCCATACATCAAAGCATACGTTTAGTGAAGATCATGAAAGGGTTGTATTTTCACATAACAAAATGCTGATTTGATAAACATTTTTTGTGCACTAGGATCATATACACCATGCTTGATGCATGACATGGTATTAGTCCTAGAATGCATAGCAATTGTCTTCCTAGGGAAATAATTTATACGTGGAGTGAAAAGGAGCCTAAGCTGTAGGTTAGTTGCATGGTTTCCTTAGGACTGTTGGTGAGGATCTATATATTCCTGGATCGTAAAAAACAAGAAAAGAGTAGACTGAATATCATGCATTTTATATGTTGAGGTAGTGCATCTTTGGATCAATCCCCGAGATGTAGGAGAGGTGCAGAGTGGAGCTGCTGCAGTCAATCGAGAGGTGCTTCCCTATGTTTGTATAAGGAGGTGTCATACCTATATGTTATGGGATCTCCCTCTTAGGAGTATGGGAAGGTAAACGTTGGGCTATGTCCTATTACAAATGCAAGATCGATATTAGAGTTTAGTGTAGTGTGAGCTTTAGAGCTCTTGGCTGCGAGGCCGTGTGGGGTGTCTTGTGTGTCTTCGAGGTTTGGCTAGTGGTAGAGAGCCAGTGTCGGACCCATTTTAGGTCCCAACAGGTGGTGCATTTGTCGGGAGCTACCAATAAGTGGTGGTTCCAAATCTAGGGTCACTAGGGACCAAATAGTCAGTTTATGTCCTCTGACAAGAACCATCAAGCTGAAATACAAAAATAGGAACATGTTGAGAGGGCTAGACGACAAGCTAAGATTCTAACTCGTTATTCTCCTCAAAGAAGCAGCCCAATATGCATACGCGGCAGTGATTTTAATAACCTAAGTGTCACAAGCAGCCCTTTGAGTGCAGGAGGAAGTTTTATTACTTCCCCTCTTCGAGTCAATCGACCCACTTTAAGTGGGGGTGTAGTTTTACCTACACAAACTCCTATTGTCAATCTAGTTGTAGCCATGGCACAACCTATCACAATTCTAGCAAGAACATTGGGTTTACTAGCATTAGCAGCATCTTTGCCCATCTTCCATGGGTTAGCAGAAGAAGATGAAGAACTCCATATTGATGAGTTTCAAATAGTCATGTTCAACTATCGAATCCAAGATGAAGGACACTTAATGATGTTCTTCAACATGACATTAAAAGGACAGGCAACAATATGGTATCATGGTCTAGAGGCCGGAACCATAACTAGCATTGACCAATTCTTCATGGCCTTTTGTAGAGATTTTTCCCCTGAGAGGGGTGGACGTCATTGGTTGTGTGTCTTGAATGTAACATACTAGGAGCCAAATGAGAATGTCCAGGCCTATGCCAAGAAACTAAAGTAAGTTTTTCGCAAACTTGATACTTATATTCCCATCTCACCGGCTGCATAGTTGCAATATTTCCTACATGGATTAGATTTCAACATCCAGGTGCAATTGATTAGTGTCACTTTGACTGACATTAACACTACTATTACCCAAGCTGAAGGAGTAGAGCCATGCTTGCAAGCAGCTTATGCAGCAAGGGTAATTTGGAATGGCAATAGTTTGGCACTAACCAATGGGAACCAAGGGGACCCCGTGTCAAATGTGAATGGAAGAGGGAGTATCATGCCAAATTTTCCTATGTTACTAGCTCCTCCTAGTATGACTATGCCTATGGCTAGTCAGATGGGCCCAATGAATGGTGGAGGCCAAACAATGACTCCAAATGTTTTCCTAGTAAGTCAGCGGGTTGATTCCCAATCAAGTGATTAGGCCGATGGGATGACAGACAGACAATCGCAGCTATGAGTCAAGCGCCTTAAATTTCCTTGGTGAAGTCAATGATATGATGAAGCACTACACCGATATGATTACCGAACATTATAGACAAATAGCTGTGGATGTTAATTTTCTTAAGAAGCAACAGAATTTGATAAGTAGTTGACACTTGAAGAGGGTTCCCCCTCAAGATTCGGCTGTAAGTGGTGTGGTGGCTAACATTTCCCTAGGAATTATCCGAATGTCAAGTGCGACATTTGCAGAAAGTCTGGCCACTTAGCTGCTATCTCTTGGAGTAAGATCAATTCTCTCCGACAAGGAAGTAAATAGCCAAGTCCAATTAATCATCGTGCACAAGGGAATAATCTCTAGTAAGATGATGGACCAAGACAAATATTGCAAAGAGGAAAGGCTACTGTAGAGAAGTTGCCTCATGGTGGCTAAAGAGAGCTACTTTTGGCCACACACAAGAATGAGCTTCTCATTCACTTTTCAACTTTATATACAAAACCCTAAATCCCTTTTGGGCGGTCATCCCCTTTTCCTCTTTTTTACATGGTAGGCCATTTTTTCCATTGTCCTTCCATCTTCTTAGCTTCCTTTCCACCGCCCGTCTGCATTTACAAATTGCACGGATGAGAGCCCCGGCACTCCTTGAATTAAACCATGATGCGCTTGCGCTCTTTTACAAAATTTTTGACTTGTGCTTTTCCTTGTGCGCCTTTCTCCCTTATTTAGGACTCTTCTCCTTGTGCGTCTTTGTCTTCCATTTCTCTTTGCCTTGGCCTTTGTCTTTGTCTTTTGCTTTAGCTTTTTCAGATTTTCCACCTTCGTTCATTTGAGGGTTAACATTACCCCCTCCTAGACAAGTGCCAGTCCCATGGCACTCACCGTCGTAGGTAGCAAGCGTTTAGCATGCACTGAAGATGTGGGTGGCAAGGGCGTCTATGATTGCCATGGTGGAGTGTTGGTAGTGGTGAGGAGGAAGGTCATTGGGGGCACATTGGTGGGTTGAGTGGTAGGTGGTAGGGCAATGGGAGTTGGTGGTAGGGTTGTTCTTTGGGGGGGTTGCACTGATGGAGTACAAGTGGCAGTTTGTTGGGGATTCTGTACATGTTGATTCTTGGCAAGCTTACAGGGTGATAAGGATAGGAATTCAGAGTTGAGTGTTGATGAAGAGCGAACAACACCTTCGTTGGAGTCTTCAATACTTGCAATTGAAAACCTCTCATGTGGTCTCTCCCTAAGGGGTAGTTCTAGTCTTCTTATTGTGCACAAGACATATTTTGATTAGTTTGGGAGACATGTCAACTCTAATCAAGCTGATAGTATTGTCATGCACTTGAGGACCCAAACGGTGTATATACTTCGGTGCAAATATTATGTGAATGCTTGTGCATACTTAGATATTCCATAGTTAGAAGACCGCGGGCTAGTTTCTCGTAACAATGTGTGGATGAAGCAAAGTTGTCCATGTTGAGAAGAAGTACACGTGAAGGTATATGAGACATCCTTTGCATTGTGACTGCACGACGTAGCATAATTGAATACAGGGACACTGTATTTTTGGTAGTAGCTGGAAGCTATTGGACTTGCTTGATGAGGACAATGTACATTTCACGGCCAATCGTGAGGTGCTTATCACAATTGATTGCAATGGTATTAAGGCAGAGTGCAAGAGGAAATTGTGCAAGTGGGTCAGGGTGACAGGCCTAGCTCCCTAGGTATGTCCTACCCTTGATGTGTTCTGAACAATTGTGGGTGATGCTAAAGGGCTAGGGGACTAGGGACGGAGCCAGTCGATCAAGGTCACTGAAAATACCTAATTTGAGGACCTCTAGGTGCTGTGCTATGATTGTGGGTGCTTCTTCTCTTTTCGTTCATTTCTTTTCTCTCTTTTTTAAAAATTTTCTTTTTTTTATTTTTTTTATTTTTTGATTCTTTTTCTTGTGCTTTTTTATTTATTTATTTCTTTCTCTTCTCTTTTTTTTCTTTATTTTTCCTTTTTCTTTTTGGACTTGCCTGAGTACAACCATTGCAATATGTTGAGGCTATCAACCTTTTAGTGGGTTGGAAAATGTCAAGCTTCGAAGGCTCAAGAAATGGATATAACAGTGATGATTGTGCCCTAGCCTCGTTGTTAGAGAAGCAGTTGTTGAGATGGGGAGATACACTTGAGATATTACAAACCTCCTTTGCGACACATGCGATGTTGGTACAATTGAGGTAACGACTGCCATGAGCCAACTATAGAGCTTGACCCAGAAAGAGAGCGTAGCCCATGAATATGCTTTGGGCTATGTGATGTGGGCGGTCGGCAAGGGTGATTTTTGCTTTCGGCAGCGTGTTTTTGTCGTGGCTCTTTGTGGGGTCGATGGTCTTGCGGTGATTGGGCATTGAACACTTTCGCACAAAGACCTGTATCATCCTGTATCCACTTGTCACTTCATGAGACGACATGCATGGTATATGCTGCAACTATAATAAACCAATGCAACGCAAGGAGACATCACTTATCTGAATTCTATGGTGTTGACTTAGATATTTAGCACCAGTGCTTGATTAGCTTTTTCTTTTTCTAAAGACGTGAAATATATTAAACGCAGATATGAAAAGTTTGCACAATTCGGGAACATGTCAACACTGAACCATTTAAAGGCAAAAAGTCATGGCCAGGTAGCATTTGATAAGCCTTTATTCAACATGGGGCTACTCCATTTGTATGAGGCGGGGCGAGTCTAGATGGTCGGGTGACTGGGGCTCTACTGGTGCGGGGCTCCCGTGGGGTTGGGCAGGGAACATGTCAGCCGAGACATGAATGGTGTAGTCCCGGGCCGCCACCATTTCCAAAATGCCTTTAAATAGTTCATTGAATGCTTCCCTGTCTCGAGCTGCCCTTTCTGCCCTTGAGCATCTGGTGCCGGAGCGTACGTTGGGGGTTTGTGCCACTGGTGTTGCCACATTGTGTGCGCCTCCTCGAGCGTCCACTCCCCTAGCCCGCGGATTCTTCGGCCTTCGTCCGGGGCGGTGTCGTTTGGGGCCGCATTTCTTGGTGTACCTTTTAAGAGTGGGCACGTAGTGCACCGGCGGAGGGGTGTGTGCTGCATATTCCCATCGGCCGCGGAGAGCGTCCTTGCAAGCTAACTGCCCTTGGTTCTCCATGTTTTTCTCATAGGGGGCCTGTAAGATGAGAATCAAGGATTAGGATTTGTTACATGATAAGACCATTCATATGTAAGGGATTATAGTGCAGGTTATCAAGCGCATAGGACGAGAAGGGGAGGGGTGGGGCATGCAGTGCTTGTTGTAGAGGGATGGCCCCCGTGAGATATATTTAGCATCCTACCATTAGCAGATCTTGGCTCATGCCAAGTTACGTCAGCTGGTGGTCATGAAGTTATGCAGGGCTCAACCTTGAAAGGATAGATCAGAAAGGGAAGAAGCTGTATAGAAAAGGGACTACACCCTATCTACACCATCAAAGTTGTTGGTCAAGGATTCCTATGGTGGTAATGTGAGTTGCATGCCCTTCACTTGGAGGTGGGGATGGTCACACAACTTTTAAATGCGTGATGAGAGGAGGACTTGAGGAGATTAGCCTGTCAGACCCAACTCTTCTCCCTGCACTTAACTATCATTGCTTGTGTGTGTTGATATTGTTTATACACGCTGACACAAAAATCAGTGTTTATTTATATACATATTTATGAATCCATGTCAGTTCACGAGGATAAGAACCAATTGTAGAACTCGGGGTTGTACTGGAGCGTGGCACATGCATCCAGCACTCGTGGCAGCTTACTTAGTATCGATAGATATTTTGCCACATCGAGTAGCATGGACCCGTGTCCGAGTTTATTGGCAACATGTAACTCCTCTTCAGTGAGAACCTTATCAAAAAAAGAGTTTTCTTGGCTAGGTTCAGCCAAGTACGTACCCCGAATGGTAGTCAGTACTCAAAGGGAAGTTGGTGCCACATAGGTTGGGTCTCTTTGAGACCGCCATTTGGCCAATCGCTCCTCAGATACTGTCATGATCTGAGCTCCTAGTTCGGCAATTGCAACGCGGTTTTCACGCCAACGCTGTTCAAACTGACTCCGGCCTACTGACAATAGTTTTAGCTGCTCAATGTTTACAAGATTTGGTTGGTAGAGCATTTCATTAAATGTCACGGTTAAGGGTAGTTCGTCAGCCTCCTTGTCAGAGATGAGTCACATGCATTTATGTAAGAGCTTGTTATAGTGCTCGTCAAGATGTTCCTACTCTTCCCAAGATAAAGGGAAGGGCAAGTAATCTCCAAGCTGCTCTTTAGGGAATACGTGCATGTCTGCCAGGACATCGACATGAGTGAACACCTTGAGCTTAGCATCCAACTCAGTTAAGCATTCTGTGACACTTCTATGTTCGACGAGGCTTGCTCGGTTGCTATCTCATGCAAGGTTCTAGGAGTTTGCCTAGGCTCTAGCATAGCTGGGGGTTCAGGCCTATATGAGCAAGATTGGTTAATACTAGGATTGCTCATGCTCTTGGGGTTTCCATGTTTCTCTTGAGGCTTCGTTATTGTGTCATGGTTCTCCTTGGGTGTGACTGGTGCAAATTCGTCACCCCGTCATGACATTGTTGTATCCACTCTTGATTTGTCAATGCGAGTTGTATTGTTAGTGGATAGAGTGTTGCAAGCAGCCATTGATGGTAACAAATGCTTTGATTTGTTGGAGCACACGGATGTGTCTGAGGTTTCACCACTATTAGGAGAATCATCAGTGGGCTCATTGGTGGATGGACTCGATGCTTTATTCATAGCTCTCTAGCACTCTTTGTCCCAATGTCCTTGGGGTCTGCAACCACCTGCAACTGTTGTTGTTATCGCTGTTTCCTCCTCTTTTTCTTGGTCAGCGCAGGTGCATATAACGTCTCAGGACCCTGGGCTATATCGAATGTTGATGTGCTTGGTCAGGCCTCAGCATTTCCCTTCTCTAGAGGGTCCTCATGGGACCTAGTCGTGGCCTGCAGAGTAGCCTTGCCAGGTTGCATGGGTACAACTATCTCCCTTTTGGGGGAGTCTAGCTCTTCCACCCGTTCCCCTATGCTTAACTCCTCCGGCCCAGGTTCTAGGCGCTTTGGAAGTGCTAGAGTTTTAAGGAGGTAGGTCATAACACCTTCTTCATAGGTAAACCACTAAGGACACGTTTTGCAAGGGGCCTTGTCACAGCCAAGGGCTGTGACTACTGTGATCCTTGATTTGCAGTAGTAGAAACTAGTTCAGTGGACTTGCTACTATTGGTGGATTGCGGTGTCAAGTCCTTAGGGCAATTGGAAGTGGTCGTTGCTCTTAGAGCATTCACTTGCATAGATCGAGTATCAGTTGAGCTAGCCACGGTGGATTGCACAGGCATATCCTTAGGTTGAGAGCTAAGGGGGTGTCGTGTATCACCTCTTGGACATTTGGAAGCTCTGATGTAGGTAGAGATTGGGATCGAGTAGCCACACTTGATGAGTGTTGTGCTTCTCGTGTCCGTTTAGGGGAAGAGGGTGAAGGAGACTTGGGACTCCTAAGTGGCTTTGACACTGGTTGGGAGATTTGCTCGTGGCTGTTAGATGATTTTGCTATTTGCTTTATTGAGCATTTAACCCTTCCATGAGCAATGTTGTGCCTATGATGCCTGCTATCCTCTTGGGTAATCAAAGGCTCCTTGAGCACTAGTGGCTTTTGCGTATCCTCAACGATTACATCTGATGTCTGCTTGTCAAGCACACTAGGCTGAGGATCTACCCTCCAATTGGTCCCGTTGGGTTTCTTGATTTTGAACATGAGGGGCTCGGTCACTCCATTGTTTTTGACTTGGGACTTGGTTTTTCGTTTAGATCTCCTCCTACGTTTCTTTGGGGGTTTAATAGGAGGTTTAGTAGGGGGTTTTTGTACCCAAATCCATCGGTTGCCTGCATAATACCCTTGAGCACGTAGCAACGCTTTGGATATCCATTGCGGCATTGTGCTGACTCTCCATCGATGCCTTCGTCTATAAGGCTTGGGCTTCTTTTGGGGTCTTCTACGATATTTGTAAGTCCAAAGGCCGTCCTTGGCATTGTCTCCTAACCTTCTTGTTTTCGGCATGGCCTCACTCAATGGTTCTCGTTGTTCAACATGTGCTTGTATTAACTCTTCCAACAAGTCCTTGCTCTCGTCAGCAAGCTTGACTGTTATGTCAACACCTTGCTTGCCTTTCCCTCGAGGTTCGATGAGGTCACCCTTGCTAAAGGTCATGACTATCCTCACACCCGATAGTGTTAGGTATATCCTCTATGCTACATAGTCAGCCTGACCCTTGGTCACCCTTTTGAAGGGTCTTCCTAGGAGGGTTTCTTTCCCGCAGCTACTAGCACTATTTGGAGGAACATGAAATAGGATAGGCAAGCTTTCTGTTTCAATTATCGCAAGGATCTTGCACTTCTTCATGAGTGTTTGTGGGCGTCCCCCATAAGGGCTAAGAGTTGCACTAGTCGGTGTGAGCTCTGGTTGGCCTAGTAGGGTCCATGATTCATGGGTCAAAATGTTAAAATCTGCTCCTTCATCAATCAGAGCATCAATAGTATGCTCTCTTTTCGCGGTGAGTTTGACCCTAAGATAAGCAGGTGGTACTATGTCTTCATCTTCTGTGTCCTCGCTTGTAAATTTAAGACTTTTGACAGATGTCCTTGAGTCCCCACTTGCATAACCAGACGTGGATACTCCACCAATGTCTTGGGTTGTCTGTGGAATGTTGCTCAAGGTACATCTCTCGTCAAGAGTGTCATGTCTAGTCATCTTAGCATTTGTAGCTTGCTGATGTTGCATTTCGCTCTGACTAGACATGGTATGAACACAATGTCTTTGTGTTCTTGTGGTGTGGCCTTTTTGCCCTTGATGGCTAGATTGGCCCATTGATGTTCTAGGGTCTCTGTTTCTCTCTGTTCGGGTATGGGCTTTTGGCTGCTCTTTTGCAAGTGAGAGTCCATGCTCATGTAGAGCCATTACTTCACTAGGGTCCAATTTGGAGGACCTGTCACAATGCGCATTTTCCCTCCAACCTACTTGGGGAAGGTGTGGAGGGGGCAGAGCCCCCTCTGTGGGGGTCCGAGGGGGGGGGGACAGTCCCCCCTGGCGCGTAGGGCCATTACGATAAACACCATGTGCAATTTGGAGGACTGTTTATAGACAAAATTTGAACTACTTTCTTTAAGTTTCAGCCCAGTGACGGATCTGTGATGTGCCTTTAGCTCTATGTAGCCTTTGGGGTCAATTTCGGGGTTTAGATGCGTCAAAATTTATGCTCTAGATACCTGTTCGATTTTGATAGTTTTTTGTCCGATTCTAAGATGTTCGATTTTCAGGAGTCCGATTATCAGAATCAGACGTCCGATTTTGGGTTGGTTTGATAGGATTAGTGGTCGGATTTTGGTTACGTTCGATTCTGGGAGTCGGTTCAAAAAAGTGGTCCGATTTTCAAAGTGGTCTGATTCTAGGAATCGGATCCGATTCTAGACTGGTCTGATTCTGGCTAGTCTCATTCTAGCTGGTCCGATTCTGACTGGTCCGATTTTGGGACTCGAACGGCCTAGTCCGACAGCGCGGACGGCAGCTCACGAGTTGTGCGCGATGCCTCTATGTCAACGTTTACTCCACTGAATCATCCCACACCTTCCAAATAGGTACAAAACACTAGAAGGAATTGCCAGACATGCCTGGAATCACTATGGTGCTCGAATCAAATGGCACTCCAAGGATCTGTGCCCCCCCTATTTCCCTGGTTTAGCCTATTATACAACAACAGAAAACCCTACTGTTTGCTTGTTTTTCTTTGTTTTTTCCTATCCTAAATGCATACAAATCACAAAGCAATCACCTACACTACTCTAACATGCTTTTTCAAATCCAAAAAACCAAAAACCTGCTTGCTAAGGAGATCAAATACCTCTTCAAACTCCCTCGCTTCCTACCTATATATCTCAAGCACCAGTTCGGGAAAAACCCTACTCCAATGCTCGATTCAAAGCGCGCAAGTGCTCAAGGCTTGAATGCGTTTGTCCTAGAAACGGAACCAAAATGTGGTGGCTTTCGCTCAACCGCCAAGACCTACGGACCACTTATTGTTTCAAGTGTTCCAAGCCGAGCACTAATGGCCACCACATAGCCGACGTGCCAACCATATCTATGGGTATAGTGAGCTTACCTCCATGCCGTTCGAGTTACCTCCTCTCCCGCGCACTCTGGTAGCTCCATGATCCAAGTTCAAGCTTCAAGCAAGCTCCATCCTCAAGCTCTACGCTCCAAGCTCCATTGCCGTAAGAAAGATAAGAGAAGAGAAGAGAAGAGAAGAAGAGAGGAGAAGATGGAGAGCTTCTCCTCCTCGGTCCCTCACCCTCACACACTCACTCCCTCACACTCTCAAGCACAAGCTTCAAGCAAGCAAGAAGAAGAAGAAGAAGAAGAAGAAGAAGAGGAGGAGGAGAGCTACTTTTGGCCACACACAAGAATGAGCTTCTCATTCACTTTTCAACTTTATATATAAAACCCTAAATCCGTTTTGGGTAGTCATCCCCTTTTCCTCTTTTTTACATGGCCCTTTTTCCCATTGTCCTTCTATCTTCCTAGCTTCCTTTCCACTGCCCGTCTACATTTACAAATTGCACAGATGAGAGCCCCGGCACTCCTTGAATTAAACCATGATGCGCTTGCGCTCTTTTACAAAAGTTTTGACTTGCGCTTTTCCTTGTGCGCCTTTCTCCCTTATTTAGGACTCTTCTCCTTGTGCGTCTTTGTCTTCTATTTCTCTTTGCCTTGCCCTTTGTCTTTGTCTTCTGCTTTAGCTTTTTCGGATTTTCCACCTTCGTTCATTTGAGGGTTAACAATATGGAAGGTGGACCTCTAAGGCCTGTTGATAGTAAAGTTGATCCCAAAAAGGATAAAGAATTACCAAGAAATAAGGAAATTTTTTTAAAAAAAAGACATCAAAGCCGGTCCAAAGACCAAAGAAGAGGCTAGTTTGGCGAGAGAAGAGAAATTTGGCTTACTACCAAAACTTTGATTTAGCAAATTCTCTTTGTGAAGTTAAACTAGATGTAAACCTCATGCAATGGATTAAACTATGTCCAGGAGTATGCAAGGAATTCAAGAAAATCTTACGTATTAGGCATATTATAGAACCTTTGCACATAGCTAGAGTGGGAGAAGCTTGGTTTGATCATGCTAAAAAGCATTGTCCTAGGGTTCAAGCATACGTGGATGGAATATTAGTGGAGCATGCGATCATGGACACTGGATCCTCCATCAATATCATGAGTTTAGATTTGATGGAGAACTTGATGGAGAGGTTAGGTCTCCATCATGCTATCGTGGACTTGATGAGTTTAGAATTTGATGGAGAACTTGATGGGATGTTTGAGGATGGAGAACCAAAAGGTTAGGATGGAGAACCAAAAGGTTATTGTTTAGGATGGCTAATGACAAGATGGAGAACTTGATGAGTTTAGAATTTGATGGAGAACTTGATGGGATGTTTGAGGAGGTAAAAAAGTTGCGAAAAGTGGGTTTGATCTTCCCTGTTCAACATACTGAATGGTGTCCACCAGTTGTGATCAGAAAGAAGAAAAATAATCAAATCGGGCTTTGCATAGAATTTAGAGAGCTGAATAAGCTGACTATTAAAGAATACTACCCGTTGTCACTTATTGACCAAATTTTGGATCAATTAGAGGGTAGGGAAATATATTCGTTCATGGATTGCTTTGCAAAGTATAACCAAATAGCGATTGCTGAGAAAGACAATATGAAAATAACATTTATTACTGTCTTTGGTACCTTTGCGTACCATGTGATGGCATTTGGTTCATGTAATGCACCTAGTTTGTGGCAAAGAACAACCGATAAGACCTTTGGTGACATTTCCCTAAAGGAATTGAAAGTATTCATTGATGATCTAGGGGTAGCCACCATAAGAAAAAGGTATTTGATTATTTTGCGGAAGTGTTTTGAGTGTTGCAGACAATTTTGCATAGTTCTTAACCCACGAAAGTGCGTCTTTGGAGTCCCTTATGGGCTATTGTTAGGGCACGTGGTGAGTTTAGTAGGGATCGCGATTGACCCTAAAAAGATCAAGGTCATAGTCACCATGAGCCCGCCACATACTCCAAAGGAGGTACATAGCTTTCTGTCATGAGTAGGGTATTATCAAAGGTTTATCAATGCCCTGGTAGAACAAACGTTGCCACTGACAAACATATTGTCCTTTAATTATTTGTTTGCATGGAGGGATGCTTGCAAAGTATCCTTTGATAATGTGAAGCAAGATCTTTCCAAAGCACCTATTTTAAAAGCACCTAAAAGGGGAAATTTTTTTAATATATTTTCAGCAACAACAATGCATAGTATTAGCTACTGTTTGGCCCAAATTTGGGAGGAAAAATGGCCCAAATTTTCTGGTTGGAAGTTGGGCATATAAAAAATTAACTACACCTATATGGAGAAGTTATGCCTTGCAATGGTATTTGCAACCAAAAAGTTCATGCATTACATTCTTTATGAGAAGGTGGTTAATCACTACTTTGATTGTTGTTGAACAAGTTACAACTACCTGATCATTTAGCAAAGTGGTTAATCACTTTGCAAGAGTCTGATTACGAGATCAAGAGCAAGCAATTGAAGCTATAGGGCATTGTAGAATGTCTTGTGGATTTCAGAGAGACAAAAGAGGTCTTGGCTAAAGAAAGTGATATGGAAACATTGTTTAAGATTGATACAGTGTCTATTCCATCCTGGTATGCTGCTATAACGCACTATCTATCTACAGGAGAGATTAGAGCTGCTCTATCAAAATCCGAGAAGAGAAGAATTAAATAGCAGACTTTAAAATTTGTGTTAATCGCAGGAACACTATATCGACAGGGTGTTGATGATATCTATCGCCGATGTGTGATGCCTAACGAGGTTCCATTTATTTTGGAGTGCCATCACTCTGCTTGTGGAGGGCACTTTGTTGGGTGGTTGACGGCACAAAAGGCCTTAAGAGCTGGATATTGGTGGCTGTCCATCTTCCAAGATTTATTTGAGTATGTTAAGAGATGTGATACTTGTCAAAGACATGACAGTAGAGAGAATAGGAAGTCACCACTCACTCTAATTATGGCTATCCGTCCATTTGAAAAGTGGGGCATCAACTTTGTGGGTCCTATTACTCTGTTGTCCACTACACAGAAGAGATATATTATAGTAGCAACTGATTACTTTACAAAGTGGTCAAAAGCATGGGCGACGAGGCAAGACAATGCAAAAGAGACTGCCAATTTCCTACTTGAGCAGATCATCTGCCATTTCCGTCCACCAAAGGAAATAGTATTGAATTGCAGAATCCATTTCGTAAACAAAGTGATTAAAAACTTGGCTAAATCATGAAACATTAAGCATAACAAGAAAACTCCTTATAACCCGTAGGAAAATTGACAAGTTGAAAGTACTAACAAGCAGCTTGTGGGTATCCTATAAAAAATAGTATCTGAAAAGAAACGTGACTGGGATACAAAATTGTATGTGGCGGTGAGGGCGTATAACAAGACATTGAAACGAGCCACTGGCCACACCCCATTCAAATTATTTATGGGGAGGATTGTATCTTGCCCTTAGAAATTGAGTTGTCGACCATATGTTTCACAATCAATCATCCTTTGGGTGACGAAGATGCCCTATTCGAGTGTTTTACAACTTTGGCCCACTTGGATGAGCTTAAATTGCAAAGTCTGTTGCACCATGAAGTGGCTAAGTGTCGGATGAAGTGATTGCATGATTTAAAATAATATATATATATATATATTTAAAATGGGGCAGTTAGTTTTGTATTACAATGGCCATAGGGAGGTATTTCCAAGGAAGCTGGAACCTATATGGGATGGCCCTTACAAGGTAGTTAGGATAGGTAAAAATAAGTCCATGACTTTACTAGCTGATCTAGAGGGAGTGGAATTTAAAAATAAGGTTAATCTTAATAAGATTAAACATCATTATTTTTTAATATGCTAACGCAATAAATTCATTGTAGGTCCATGTTGGGGTTGATATAAGACCTGCAGAAGAGCTTAAATTGGTTGATGGGGCAGTTAATTCCCTATTTGGAGTACCCATATCTAGAGCAAACATATCATCAAGGGAAGCTTATCTGGTGGAGCAAAGGATACAAAGTGATTGAGCAAGAAGATGGAACCTTTGTATAGAAAATCAAAGTTTTTTGCCATCACTGCTTGCAAATTCTAGCAAGCATCCCTATTGTGTTCAATGTAGAAGGTGGGATGGAGCCATCAATTCATCCTCTAAGTATGTTGAATTTTGACTATCATAATTATGAATAGAGGAGTCCATGATGGTTGATTGTGTAAAACCATTGTGGAAGTACACATTGTACTTTGATGGAGCGTCCAAGGGCCCTAATAAAAAAGAAAGTGTTGGGGTAGTTATCCAAGATCCTCGACATAGAGTTACAATGAAATTAGTTGTTTATCTCGGGGTAGGATTCACCAACAACATAGTAGAGTATAAAGCCTTGATTATGGGACTGAATATTGCTAAGAAAGGTGGAATTCGGTGGTTGTTAGTAAAAGGGGATTCCTAGTTGATCTTGAATCAACTAAATGAGACATACACAGTCCAGAATCCCATCCTTTGTATGTATCATCGCACTACTATGACCCTACTTGATGAATTTGAGAGCATCTCTCTTTAGATGATCCCACGTTCTTGGAATTAGTTTGCGGATTCATTAACTAATTTTTCTTATGAAGAGGACCTCTTCTTCAACTGTGGTCCTAGCCCAGATGTTGTTGTTGATAATGAGACAAGACTTGGTCGCTTGTGGGGAATTTTATCAACCCATGTGTTATATGGCAGGCAATGGTTGGTATGGGTAGTGCGAAGAGTGGTTGAGACCCATCTATCACTATTATCTTGGACCATAGGTTAGTTCTCAATGACATGTTATGTGTACGCCCCTTGTTATATATGCATGAGGGATGGGTCACAACTTGATATATTTAGTTTAGGGTTGAGAGCCCTATTTTTTCCCATGGAATGGAGCATATTTTCATCTATCTTCCTTATTCCAAGGAGGGATGTGTAGGTGTTGTTGTGTTTGATTTAATTAGGCCAAAAGGGCCAATTAGTTTGCCGTAAAATGTGCTACTTCATCAAGCCAAGAGGGTCAATTAGTTTGCCATAAAATGTGCTATTTCTTTAGGCCAAGAGGGCCGATTAGTTTTCCATTAAATGTACTATTTCTTTAGGCCAAGAGGGCCATATGTCTATTTGGTGCAGGTATGTTTAATGGATTTCTATTTTAGTGATTGCATCATACAGGTTGATGAAGTCACTAGAGGGAGCCTTTGTTGCAGAGGAGCTTCTTGTGGCCCTTCCAAGTGGTTTCGCCCCCTTCTTGAGTCTTTTCCCTTTTCCTTGAAGAAAATAATGATATATGTGTATGTAGTGGTTACTTTATTTTTGTTTTTTGGGGATCAGCAAGGCATGAAGTCCTAGATTTAGGTTAGGCATGTCTAAGGGAGGTTTGTGTAGTCATTTGTCAAGAATCGCATGGTGGGGGGAGTTGCTCAAGATGCTGCGCCGAACACATATAGAATGCACAAGGAGAAGCTCACTCAAGAGACAAGAAGAGAGATGGAGGCCAAAACGTTTTCTTGCTTATTTCTTCTTCTTCTTCCACACTCTTTACAATGTACACAAAGTATAGATAAGATGCAACATAAAGAAAAGTGGCCTACTAAGTCAAACAATCCATAACCGACTACATTAGTCGACTGGCGCTATAACTATGCCAGTTGTAAATAGGTGTAACAACATGAATATAATAAGTAATGAGTCAGTGGCCATGTGAGAGTCATAATGACCACCGACGTGCTAAGTGTAGACGTGTGGACCCATCTAACCAGGCGGTCCATCATCCATGTCCAGATGTGTTGAGCTTGCCATCTCAACACTCCCCCTCAAGCTCAACTGCATCTCTGCAACTCCAAGTAAGCTTCGAAACTTTTGAAGCTTCTATGTACCCAATGCCTTCTTGAAGATATCAGCTATCTCATCCTGCGTGCTGACATACACCAAGTCAATCTCACTTGCTAGTACCTTCTCTCTCACAAAGTGGTAGTGTACCTCAATATGTTTTGTCTTGGCATGGAACACAGGGTTCCTAGCCAACTGTATACTACTCATGTTGTCACAATAAATGACAACTAGACCTTTCACCTGCACATCCAAATCAGCCAATAACTTTTGCAGCCATACTACCTCACATGCTGCAACAACAACACCTCTATACTCAACCTCTGTACTTGACAAAGCAACTGTAGATTGCTTTTTGCTGCTCCAAGCAATTGCTGCACTACCAAGAGAGAACATGTATCTGCTGGTAGATCTTCTATCAGACATACTACCAGCCCAATTTGCATCTGTGTATCCAAACACCTGTACGTCTGTACTTGCCTCATAGAAAAGTCCATAATGTAATGTGGACTTCACATATCTCAATATGTGTCTCACTGCATCCAAATGTGGCTTTCTAGGTACTTGCATAAACTGACTCACAAGACCAACAGCGTAGCTCAAGTCTGGCCTTGTAATGGTCATGTAGATCAAACTCCCCACTATCCTCCTAAACATAGTGGGGTCTTCTATCTCATCCCCAACATCAGAACTCAGCTTTACATTCTGCTCCAATGGGACTGAAAGTGGTTTGCATGCAATCATACCATACTTGGACAACATATCCAAGCCATACTGTATTTGGGACAGCCATATACCATCATCACATCTGATCACCTCAATGCCAAGGAAGTACCTTAGCTCACCTAGATCCTTCATCTCAAACTTCATCTTCAAACAGCCCTTGACTTTAGCAATCCCACTATCACTATCACCTGTAATAATCAAGTCATCCACATAGATGACTATGATGACCAAACCTGCATCTCCCTTTCTCACATTAAGTGAGTGATCAGCATGAGAAATATAAAAGCCAATATTGACAAGATACTCTCTGATCTTGTCAGACCATGCTCTAGGTACTTGCTTGAGTCCATGAGTGCCTTCTTCAACCTGAACACATACGTGGGATGCTCTAAATCTTCATAACCTGCTGGCTGATCCATATACACTTCTTCCTGCAAATCACCATGCAAGAAGGAATTCTTTACATCCATTTGCTGCAACCTCCAACCTTTGGCTGCTGCTAAAGCAATCACACATCTGACAGTTGCCATCCTAGCAACTGGACTAAAGGTTTCATCATAATCTATGCCATATGTTTGGGCTTAGCCTTTTGCAACCAGCCTAGCCTTGTACCTACTAATAGAACCATCTGCATTGTGCTTAATCATATAAACCCACTTACATCCAATAGCTTTCTTTCCCTTCGGCAATGATACTAGATCCCAAGTCTTATTGGCCTCTAATGCAGCCATCTCCTCATCCATTGTTGCATCCCAA
This sequence comes from Lygodium microphyllum, assembly GCF_053477565.2. Taxonomy (NCBI): domain Eukaryota; kingdom Viridiplantae; phylum Streptophyta; class Polypodiopsida; order Schizaeales; family Lygodiaceae; genus Lygodium; species Lygodium microphyllum. The sequence continues at coordinate 18,931,011 of NC_141163.1, forward strand.
TGAGCATGACCAACAACCTTCTCAAAACATGTGGGCTCAACATCCTCAACTAGTTTCACCATATAAGTATAATGGTGAGCTGCATAACCTTCAAAACCAAATCTTTTAACAGGGTATCTCACCCTGCTAGACCTACGTACCACTGGATCACTCAATGGAGTCTTTGCATTAACGCGTGCTCTCTGCACACCTGGAGTCCTCACTAAAGGAATGCCAAGCTCATCATCCAAGCTCTCTGAGCCACTGGAGTCTCCATCAAGAATTGCATCAATGCCTTCTGACACTTTATTCTTTCCTTTGTCTTTACCTATAGTGCTACTAGATGCACATGAAGATGTAGAGGTACTCCTTAGTCTCCCAGACCAAGGACTACCAGATGATGTCTTTGGTCCACTAAGAGTTCGTGATTCTTGCTTTTCAGCCTGCACATGAGTGTCATGATCATCATCATCATCCAATGCATCACCACTAGATGCATACCAGCTACTCATTTCATCAAAGATGACATCCCTGCTCACTCTAAACTTACATGTGACAGGGTTGTAACAGCGATACCCTTTCTACTCTAAAGAGTATCCAATAAAGACACACTTTTCAGCCTTTGGATCCAGTTTCTTCCGCAACTCATCTAGCACATGAATATACGCAATGCAGCCAAATACTTTCAAGTGTGAAACATCAGGCTTCTTACCTGTAAAACATTCTTCGGGGATCATACCATGAACTGCGGCTGTGGGAGTTCTATTCATAATATAAACAGCAGTATGAACAGCCTCAGACCAAAAATGCTTAGGCATATTCTTTTCAGCCATCAAGGCACGTGCAACTTCTGCAATATGCATGTTTTTCCTTTCTGCAACCCCATTTTGTTGTGGGGTATACCTGCATGTGAACTGTCTCTTTATCCCATGAGACCTCAGAAAACCACTGAACTCATTTGAGAGGTACTCTCCCCCTCCATCTGACCTCAAGCACTTTACTTTCAAGCATGTTTCTCTTTCAACTGTAGCCTTGAAAGTTCTAAAGTGTTCAAAAGCTTCACTCTTTTCCTTCATAAAATATACCCACAGCTTTCTAGAACAATCATCAATGAATGTGACAAAGTATGAACTACCTCCAAGAGATACATTTTGTGTAGGCCCCCAAATGTCTGTATGCACAACATCAAGGATATTTCTACTTACATCTCTGTCATGTGAAAAGGGTTGTCTTGCTTGCTTACCAAACTGATATGCTTCGCATACCTTATGAAATTGTGCAACTTTAAATATAGGCAAACCTGTAACCAACCCTTTGGACTGCATTAATTTCAGGCTTTGTACATTTGCATGTCCAATGCGTTTGTGCCAAATTTCAATGTCTGCAACAACACCTTTTCCTTTCGCATACATAGCAGCATTCATAGTAGGAATTTCAGCATCCAGATTAAACATACGTCCAACTCTACTTCCCTTTGCTACCAACCTGCACTTGTCATTGAAATCTTCTACAAAGCAGCCCTTTGCATTAAATCCGACTTGTAGCCCTTGCTCTACCATTTGACCGACTGACACCAAGTTCTTTGTAATAGATGGCACATGTAATACATTTGAAATACTCTTTATCTTACCATCATGCAAGGACAAGGGAACTTTTCCAATGTGTGAAATTGGGTGGCATGAATCATCACCCATATGCAGATAACCTGCATTCTGCAAATCTTGCATCTCTCCAAACCATTCTGCATGGCTGGTCATATGATTGGATGCACCTGAATCAACATACCAAACATCTTCATGTGTTCCCTTGCCTGTAATAGCATTTAGCATATGCTGCATAACAAACAAACGTTCATTTTTATCTTCATTCTGTCGTGAAGACGATGCATAGTTTCCTTGCTGCAACTTACCACTACGGATATCATCTTTCTTAACATAACATTGGGCTGCAATATGACCTATTTTTCCACACTAGTGACACACAATACGAGAGTTGTTAGAACCTCTGTTCTGCCATCCACCTCTTCCTCTAAAGCTCCCCCTGCCTCTAAAGTTACCACAACCCCCTGAAACCTGCATATCGCCAAATTGCTGATTCAATCTATTTTGCTGGTTGTCACTACCACGTACTGTACCACGGCCTCTTGAAGAGAACTTGCCACGTTCCCTTCCTGAACTGGAGTAGAAAGCTTGGACCTGTTCACCACTTCTTTCAAATGTCTCACTCTGCATGTTGATCTCTTCAGTGATCATAAGGGAGACCAACTCATCGAAATCTGAAAATGGCTTTCTAACATATACGGAAGTTACAAAAGACTTCCAAGCCTTTTCATTGTTAAGTCCACCCAAGGTAGACGACACCAAATCATCATCATTGGGCATTGCATCAATCGCTGCCAATGTATCTGCAATGCTCCTTACCTTCAATGCATACTCATTGATAGACATCTTTCCTTTCTTCAATGTATTCAACTCTTGCTTGAGTTGAATCTTTCGTGCCTTTGTATTTACAGAAAACATACTTTCAAGTATGGTCCAAGCTGCATATGCATTCTCTGCATTTCTAATGTGTCCCAGCATATTATTGTCAATTACTACAGACAACCATTACATGACCTTCTTGTCTTTTGCATTCCATTCCTTTCGTGCATTTGTCTCTTCTGCAGTTGGAGGATCACTCATCTCCGGCTCCTTTTCTTCACTTGAAACAAACTCGTAGAGGCCTTTTCCAATAAGGAAATTCGTGACACGAAACTTCCATGAAGGGTAGTTGTTCTTGTCGATCTTCTCAATGATGGGGCTTCCACTATTCTCTGCCATCCTCACAGAACTAATACCAAACAACAAGCAAATCTTCTACAACCCTCGACTTGTAGTGCATAGCAATACACCAGACATCCTTTTTCACTGTCTGCTCAACAATACATGCAATTTGCAACCAGTTTGCAGATAAACCTTGTGTTTAATCACTGGTAAACACCTTTGAACTTACAGATTTGAAATCTGTAACCTGCGCACCCACTTTTGGTCAATACAGTCGAAGTCATAGCGTACCCTGAAACTGCTATCCGCAACCTTGCGGCTCTAAAACGGGCCCTGAAACGGCCTCAAATGCCCAAAATAACTGCGGAAATGTCCTAAAGGGCTAATCTGCACAGAATACACAACACTCTTCGCGCACACCAAATCTCACTGCAATCTGAGATTTTTGCTCTGCCCTGCTTCCGGTGCCTCCACAGGCACTATCCAAGAGAAAGAGTGGAAGGATGGGAGAGCTTACCCGTGGCTTGCTTGCTCGAACCTTGCTTCTTCTCCTTTGCTTCAACCTTCAAAATCAGCCTCTCTCAGTGGTGTGGCTCTGATACCATGTCAAGAATCGCGTGGTGGGGGGAGTTGCTCAAGATGCTGCGCCGAACACACACAGAATGCACAAGGAGAAGCTCAATCAAGAGACAAGAAGAGAGATGGAGGCCAAAACGTTTTCTTGCTTATTTCTTCTTCTTGTTCCACACTCTTTACAATGTACACAAAGTATAGATAAGATGCAACATAAAGGAAAGTGGCCTACTAAGTCAAACAATGTATAACCGACTATACTAGTCGACTGACGCTATAACTATGCCAGCTGTAAATAGGTGTAACAACTTGAATATAATAAGTAATGAGTCAATGGCCATGTGAGAGTCATAATGACCACCAACGTGCTAAGTGTAGATGTGTGGACCCATCTAACCAGGCGGTCCATCATCCATGTCCACATGTGTTGAGCTTGCCATCTCAACATCATTGCCTCTTGCAAAGGCATTGTCAAGCACTAAAAGACCTATTTTCAAAGGGAGTCCTAGTGACCCTATGCTACTAACCCGCTCGGCGGCTGTTTTAGGAGTTTTTATTAGTTGTAAGGTAGTTAGAAAAGCCTGCCAGAAAAAATGTTAATACAAAGAAAAAAAAATCCTAAATATCTGAATGAAAATATATGAATATACAAAGGTGTGTAAAAAGAGGTTCTAACCCCTATCAAAATGGAAAATGAAAGAAAGAAAAATCCTTGAGCAATTGTTTATCGCCTTGTGAAGGCCTGGTAGGTTCTTGGGGACACGTCAGACCCAAGGCCGATGCCTTGTCTTCTTGGGGGTGGCATCTAGCTATAAAAATAAGGAAAGGAAAGGAAGATTGGAGCGAAAATAAGAGTGAAAGTTAAAAAAGGATTTAGTGTCGCCTTGCAAGGGCTTGGTAGGCTCTTGGGTACCGAGATAGGACTTGAGGCCGATGCCCTATCCTCCTTGGGTCCCTACAGTCAGCTCCTTTCTTTTTACACATTCGAGTATGAAAAATAAAGGCCTAAAAGGAGAATGTGCTAAAAGACAATATTTCCTGATCACAAGCTATATGAGTCCTCACCTAGGAAGAGCTCCTGGTTGAGTTGTCCTCAGTTCTATAGGTAGTTCAGACCACCACTTAGGACGACCTCTTTGATAGTTCTTTTTTGCTTGGCCATGTTGGAGTAGTTGGCTAGTAACTAGCTTTAGGGTTTCCGACAGAGTACCCTAGGCCTACTCCCCGTGGATTTCATGCCTTGGTTGTGACAAGGGGTAGGATGAGAGTTGTGATGTGTTTTTTTAAGTGATTTATATATCAGCTTGATACTCTTTGTGGTTGTGTTGATATGCAGATTTGTTTGTGGGATTCAATGAGTTGAGTCACCCTATCCCGTGGTTTCCAATGAGAGCTGATTTTTGATCCCGATATGTGCTTAAAATTTGCTAAAAAATCCAAATTTCAAGGAAAAAATAAACTTTGTTGAAGGTGGCATAGGCAATCAAGTTGATTTTAAGTAGTAAGCAACCTGACGGGTTCCAAAAGTGCTTTAAAGACCCATTGAGTGATGGTTGGGGAAATTTCATAATTTCCCAAGATGTTGGATGAGACCTCAAGAAATGCTCGGCAGTGGGGGACTCCAAGATGGACTGCTAGAAATTTGTGGACTTCGAATTGGACGTCGGACGTAGGAGATAGGCCGAAAAAGAGGGCCAAGACCAAAAAAGCCAAGCCTAAAAAGACCTAGGGGTAAGAGGGGTAACCCTTGGGGTCTCCCACCCGCCAATTTTCATGTGAGAGGGGGGACTATTTTTTATGATGGGGTGAAGAAGAAAAATCGCACCTGTTGCATGACGACGATTTTTGGAGAGGGGGGGGACTATGAGATCTCAGCACAACCCACCAAAGTGATCTTACCAACTTGATGCTTGATTTCTTCACCCTCCATTGCCACTCTCCACTCCTCCAATGGCTACCCAGATTATAAGACCAAAACTCCCCTCCCTCTCTCTCCCCTAAGAGGCAATTCATGTGGAAGAAGTCAAGAAGAAGAGGGGCTAAAGGATGCTTGTCCGACGACGATCAGATTGCTCCAAGATCAAGAGGAGGCTAAGGGAAGATATTCAAAAATGAAGAATGATTTCCAAATAATCCATTGGTAGTCTATATCAATTATTAAAGAACCCGCAACAAGTGTATAAGTGGTATATCTCATTTTTACAAAAGAATTTTGCTTCATTTTGATGTTTGATGGTCTAAATGAAATTCATATCAAACATTTTTTTTATCTTTTTTGCATTATGATTGAGGGGTGTGTATAAAAGAAATGCAAAACCGTAATAATAAATAGTCGCAATAATTAAATTATAACATAATAAGTATATTTTTAGAGAAAAAATGAAGATTTTGTTGGTTTTGGGTGGGAAAAAGAGATGCACATGGGATAAAATTCTAATAAAAAACCATTTCTCAATTTTTATAATCAATCACTAATCATACATTAGAAAATAAACTATTTTTATGTATAAATAAATAGAGAAAATAACTACAAATGAAGAAAATTAGGTTTTTTCCATTTAGAAATTAAGGAAATATATGATTATGTTCGTGCATGTTTGGCAAGGTTGAGGAATTAGGTTAAGCCTCATATCACCCTTATTTTTATATTTTAGTGTATTTTTATTGCTTCATATATCGAAAATGACAAAAAACAAAACCCTAAAACCTATGCAACGCAGAGCATAACCTAAACGTTAGAGGGAAAGGATGATATTAAGAGATTAAGAGGGCTGAGAAGGTGTGAATCTTTGAAATATTTTACTATGCATTTCATATACAATTGCAACATTTCAATTTAAGGGGCTAGTAGCATGAGGAATCGGTGCTAGTCTCCATACATCAAAGCATACATTTAGTGAAGATCATGAAAGGGCTGTTTTTTCACATCTCAAAATTTTGGTTTGATAAATATTGTTTGTGCACTAGGATCATATGCACTATGCATGACACATGACATGGTATCAGTCCTAGAATGCATAGCAATTGTCTTTCTAGGACATGACTTATACGTGGAGTAAAAAGGAGCCTAAGCTGTATGTTAGTTGTACAGTTTCCTTTGATTATTTGGTGAGGATCTATATATTCATGGATCGTACAAAACAAGAAAAGAGTGGACTATGTATCATGCATTTTATATATTGAGACAGTGCATCTTGGGGTCAATCCCGGAGATATAGGAGAAATGCAGTTGAGCCATGGTAGTGAGCCGAGAGGTGCTTCCCTATTTTTGTGCTAGAAGGTGTTATACCTATATGTTATGGGATCTCCCTTTGAGGAGTACGGAAAGGTAAATGTTCTCGACGGTGTCCTATTACAAACACAAGATTGATATTAGAGTTTAGTGTATTGTGAGCTTTAGGCGCTCCTGGCCGCAAGGCCGTGTGGGGTGTCTTGTGTGCCTTTGAGGTCTGGCTAGTGCTAGAGAGCCATTATCGGGCCCATTTTAGGTCCCAACAGATAGATAATCGATGGATGTAAAGGGGTTTAGCTTTTATAGCCTATAAAGGTGGTTAGGTCAGCCTAACCGACCTACCATATGAGCCTCCATTAGTCAACCAAGGAATATTCCCTTGATCCCCCAGAGCCAAGGGCTGCTTTTGCGACCCCCAAACCTGAAAATAAGGGCCCCTAATAACTCCCTTATCCCACAACTTGATGCAATGTGCCTTGAGTTACTACTAGCTTAATTACTGTATCTAACCCAAAGATTAGACCCATAGTGGTCACCTTATTGCCATTCGGTCACATAGACCTTACCTAACATACAAGTCAGTGTCAAGAATATCCTAGTGAGGGGACTTGCTTGAGTTGCTGTGCTTGCCAAACACACACTATATACATAAGAGGAAGCTAACTCAAGAATACAAGAACAGAGATGGAGCCCAAAACGTTTTCTTACTGAATTCTTCTTCCTCTTCCACACTGTATACAATGTACACAAAGTATAGATAAGATACAACATAAAGTAAAGTGACCTACTAAGTCAAACAGTGCATAACAGACTACACTAATCAATTGGTGCTATATCTTTGCCAGTTGTAGGTAAGTATAACAAGCTAAATATAATAAGTGTTAAGTCAGTGGCTATATGAGTATCATAATGACCATCAACATGCTAAGTATAGATGTGAGACCCATCTAGCCAGGCAGTCCATCATCACTGTCCGCACGTGTTGAGTTTGCCATCTCAACACTCCCCCTCAAGCTCAACTCCAAGTAAGATTTGGAAATTTAGAAGCTTCTTTGCATTCAATGCCTTTGTGAAAATGACAGTTATCTAATCATGTGTGTTGACATATACCAAGTCAATCTCTCCTACAAGTACCTTCTCTCTCACAAAGTGGTAGTGCACCTCAATGTGTTTTGTCCTAGCATGGAACACTAGATTCCTAGCTAGTTGTATGTTGCTCATGTTGTCACAATGAATGACAAATTGGACCATCTCCCTGCACATCCAAATCACCTAATAACTTTTGCAGCTATACCACCTCACATGCTACCATAGCAACACCTATATACTCAACCTTTGTACTCGATAAAGCAATTGTAGGTTGTTTTTTGTTGCTCCATGTAATTGCTGCACTAGCAAGGGAAAACATGAATCCACTAGTAGCAGATCTTTTGTCTGACATGCTACTGACCCAATCTACATCTGTGTATCCAAAGACCTGTACATCCTTACCTACCTCATAAAAAATTCCATAATGTAAATTGGACTTCACATACCTCAATATACTTCTCATTGCATCCAAATGAGGCTTTCTAGGCATTTGCATAAATTGACTGACAAGGCCAACATTATAGCTCAAGTCTAGCCTTGTGATAGTCATGTAAATCAAACTTCCTACTATCCTCTTGAACATATTAGGGTCTTCTATCTCAACCCTAAAGTAAGCACTCAACTCCATATTTTGCTCCAATGATACTAGAAGAGGCTTACATGCTGTCATACCATACTTGGATAACATATCCAAGCCATACTGCCTTTGGGATAGCCATATACCATCATCACATCTGATCACCTCAGTACCAAGAAAGTATCTCAGCTCATCAAAATCCTTCATCTCAAACTTCTTCTTCAAGAAGTCCTTAACGTTAGAAATCCCATTGTCATTGTCACCTGTAATAATCAAATCATCCACATAAATGACTATGATGACCAAACCTGCATCTCCCCTTCTCACATAAAGTGAGTGATCAGCATTAGAAATACAAAATCCAATATTGACAAGATACTCGAGTCCAATCTTGTCAAACCATGCTCTACGTGCTTGCTTTAGCCCGTAGAGTGCCTTCTTTAATCTACACGCATATGTGGGGTACTCTAAATCCTCATAACCTATTGGTTGCTCCATATACACTTCCTCTTGCAATTCACCATGCAAGAAGTCATTCTTAATATCCATTTGCTGCAAACTCCAACCTTTGGCTATTGTGCCAAGGAAATCACACATCTAATAGTTGTTATCCTAGCAACTAGACTGAATGTCTCTTCATAATCTATGCCATATGTTTAAGCATAGCCTTTTGCAAACCAGTCTAGCCTTATACCTGCTAACAAAACCATTTGCATTATGATTGACTTTGCAAGCCCACCTATAGATAATAGCTTTCTTACCCTTAGGCAAGGGTACCAAATCCCAAGTCTTATTGGCTTCTAATGCAGCCATCTCCTCATCCATTGCTGCATCAATCCAATGAGCATGACTAGTAGCATCCTCAAAACAAATGGGCTCAACATCCTCAACTAGTTTCACCATATAAGCATAATGGTGAGCTACATAGCCTTTAAAACCAAATATTTTAACAAGGTATCTGACCCTACTAGACCTGCGTACCACTAGATCACTCAATGGAGCCTTTACATTATTATGAGCTCTCTGTACACTTGGTGTCCTGGCTGAAGGAATACCAAGCTCATCATCCAAACTCTCTAAACAATTAGAATCTCCATAAAATCCCAAATGACTAGTAGATACATCATTTCCATTCAGTACTTTCTTCTTTCAGTTCCCTTTACCTACAACACTTATACATCATTTCCATTCAGTACTTTCTTCTTTTCTTTCCCTTTACCTGCAACACTTATAGATCCACCTGAAGATGTGGGGCTACTCTTTAGACTCCCAGACCAAGGGCTCACTATAGATGTAGTACCAGATGATGTTTTTGTCCACTAAGACTTTGTGATTCTTGCTTTCTTTCTGCACATAGCTATCATGATCATTATCATAATCTAATACATCACAAGCACGTGCATATCAACTGCTCATCTCATAAAAAATAACATCCTTGCTCAATCTAAACTCACTTGTGATAGGGTTATAACAATATATCATTTCTTCTCTAAAGAGTATCCAATAAAAATTCATGTTTCAGCCTTTGGATCAATCTTCTTTCATAGCTCATATGGCATATGAACATATGCAACACAACCAACTACCTTCAAGTGTGATACATCGGGCTTCTTGCCAATAGAGCATTCTTCGGGAGGCATCCCATGAACTGTAGTTGTGGGCATTCTGTACATAATATAGATAGTAGTATGGACATCTTCATATCAATTTTTTTTTAGTATATTCTTTTCAACCATTAATGCTCGTGCAACTTCTGCAACATGCCTATTTTTTCTTTCTATAGGCAATCCCATTTTGCTATGGGGTTATACCTACAAGTACATTGCCTCTTTATCCCATGAGTCCTTAAGGAGCCACCAAACTCATTAGAGAGGTACTCTCCCCATCCATTTTATCTCAAACACTTCAATTTCAAGTCTTTTTTTGTTTCAACAGCTGCCTTCAAAGATTTGAAGTGCTCAAATACATCACTCTTTTCCTTCATGAAATATACCCATAGCTTCCTTGAACAGTCATCAATAAATGTGACAAAGTATTTGCTACCACCAAGAGATACATTCTATGTAGGCCCCCAAAATTCTGTATGCACTACATCAAGTATATTTTTCTCACTTCTTTGTCATGCGAGAAGGTTTGTCTTGCCTGCTTACCAACTTGGCATGATTCACAAACTTTATGAAATTCTACAACTCTAAAAGAAGGCAACCCTATAACCAATCCTCTAGACTACATTAATTTCAGCCTTTACACATTTGCATGTCGAATATGTTTATAAAATATTTCAATGTCCGAAACCACTCCTTTTTCTTTAGCATGCATACCAGCATCCATTGTAGGAATTCTAGCATATAAAGTGAACATGTGGCCAATTCTACTTCCTTTTATGACCAACCTACACTTATCATTAAAGTCTCCTACAAAACAACGTTTTGCATTGAATCGAACCTACAACCCTTACTCTACCATTTGGCAGCAGACACTAGATTCTTTGTGATTGATGGCACATGTAATACATCTGTTAGAGTCTTTGACTAGCCATCATGTAAGGATAAGGAAACCTTTCCAATGTGTGAAATTGGGTGGCATGAATCATCACCCATTTGCACATAACTTGGATTTTGTAAGTCCTGCATCTCTCCAAACCATTCAACATGATTGGTCATATGATTAGATGCACTTGAATCAAGATACCATATATCATCATTTGTCCCCTTTCCTATAATTGCATTCATCATATGCTGCATAACAAACAAATGCTCATTTTTGTCTTCATTCAATTGTGAAGATGATGCATAGTTTTCTTGCTATAATTTACCATTGTGAATATAATCTTTCTTAGCATAATAATGGGCTACAATATGATCTATTTTGACACAATAATATCAAACAATAGCATAATTTCCAGAATCTCCATTCTGCCATCCACCTCTTTCTCTAGAGCTCCCCCTACCTCTAAAGTTTTCTAGACCTCCTGAAACCTGCATTTCACCAAATTTGCTAATCAAACCTGTTTTATTGGTTATCGCTAGCACGTCCCATACCACGACCTCTCGAAGAGGATCTACCATGTCCCCTTTTTGAACTTGAGTAAAATGCTTGGACCTTTTCATCATTTATTTCAGACGAGTCACCCTACATATTGATCTCTTTAGTAATCATGAGAGGGATCAACTCACCAAAATCTAGAAATGGCTTCCGTACGTATACCGAAGTAACAAATGATTTCCATGCCTTCTCATTATTAAGGTCACTCAAAGCGGATGAAACCAAATCACGATTCTATTGATAGACCTTGGAGTGGCAGATCAATATTGACCTATTTTCTGCATAGCCATGTTAGCTGCTCATCAACCCTAATTGCATTCTATACATTACCAGCTACTCATTTCATAAAAAACAACATCCTTGCTAACTCTGAGCTCATGTGTAACATGATTACAACATCTATATCCCTTCTGCTCAAGAGAATATCCAACAAATACACAATTTTCTACTTTGGGATCCAATTTACTATGCAACTCATCAAGAGTATGCACATAAGAAATACATCCAAATACTTTTAGATGGGACATATTTGGCTTTCTACTTATAAACTTCTTTTGGGGTGTCATACCATGTACAACAACAATGGGTATCCTATTCATAATGTATACAAAAACAACAATTGCTTCAGCCCAATATTAATGAGGAAAAAATCTTTCTAAAATCAATACACAAGCCACCTCTGCAATATGTATTTTTTTCACTTAGCAACTCCATTTTGCTATGGAGTATATCTACATGTATGTTGTCTATGTATACCATTTTTTTGTAAAAAATCGGAAAACTCATTGGAGAGATATTCTCCCCCTCCATCCAATCTTAGGCATTTAATATGAAATCATGTTCCCTTCTCAACCAAAATCTTAAAGTTTTTAAAGTGAGTGAACATCTCACTTTTCTCACACATGAAGTAAATCCATGCTTTGCGAGTATGATCCTCAATGAAGGAAACATAATACATGCAACCACTCAAAGTTGTAGTCTTTGAAGGACCCCACGCATCAAAACAGATCAATTCAAGTGTCTTCTTATATACATGCTTTTCATGTGGAAATGCATGCCTTGCTTGCATTCAAAATTGACATGCTTCACATACTTTATGCATCCCATTAACCCTAAACTTGGGGAAGCAATCTACAATCTCTTTTGACTGCATGTCTTTTAGCCATTGCATATTCACATGACCAATCCTCTTATGCCAAATTTTAATATCAGCCACAATAGTTGAACCTTGGGCAAACCTTGGGCAAACATGGTAGCATCCATTTTAGACACACGTACATCAAGAGTAAACAATCTGCATGTTTTCCTTTTGCAATCATTATTTAGATATCCTACACAAGAACCATCAAATGTGAACCAAACTTACAATCCATGTTGTACCATCTAACCAGCAAAAACAAAAAAAATTATCCTATTTGGTACATGTATTATATCAGCCAAGTACTTAGTTTTACCATCCTACATACTCAAAGAAATATTTCCAACATGAGTAAAGCGGTATGCTATATCATCTCCTATCTCCAAATAGCTTAGAGACTCTGGATTGCACATCTCTCTGAACCACTCTTCATGAGAATTCATGTGGTTAGAAGCACCTAGGTCTATGTACCAATCATCATTCTTTAATGAACCATCCATAGTCATAGTATTCATAAAGTGCTACATAACAAAAAATTGTTCACTTTTGTCATGATTGTTTCTGTTATTGGATGCATAATTATCTTGTTGTTTTTTTCCATTTCTAAATTCAACCTTCTTTTTTAAACAATTTTTAGAAATGTTTCCTTTCTAACCACGATGTCAATACGCTTTACTATTACAAGAATTTTTCTACCTATTAGTATTAGCACCTTGCCCTCTTGACTCCCCCTTCCTCCAAACTCTCCTTCACTATTTTGTTGTGTATCATAGACATGACCACGTCCACCACCTTGGTCTCTGCCCATAGCCTCTATCTCTTTTGGACCTCAAGCATTAGCATAGAAATCAAGTCTGCAAAATTAGGGATATCATCCCTTGTTTCATAGATGACTAGAAGATTTTGTATTCATCTCCAAGTCCATTTAAACATGCATGTATAACATTATCATTACCAACTACCACACTCATAGATCTAAGAGATTCCAAAATACTCTTGTTCTTCAAGGCATAGTCATTAATGGATAGTTTTTCTCTTTTCATTGGTTTATCTTTGACTTGAGTTGCAGCTTTTTGGCCTTTGTATTTACTTTGAATAACCTTGCCAAATTCTTCTATACAATAGCAGGGTTTTAAGATTCCTACAAATGGCCCATCATGCTATCTGTGACATTGACACATAGCTAATACATGACTTTACTCTATCTCTACTCCAAATCTTTCTTAGCCTTTAATTGTTCTATAGCAGTAGCATATAGTGCAGAAACTTTAGATGATACTATCATGTCTCCTTCAATATAATTCCAAACACCTTTGCTCTTCAATTAAGTTTGTCATCCTAAATGTCCATGCAAGATGATTGTTCTTATCATGCTTCTTGTTGACAATCTAGTTGAAGTTGTCATACATTTTGACAAAATAAAAACCTTGCAAAAACTTGCAACCGGAAAGTAAATTGATACTAGGTGCACCATAATTAAACATGCAGCCTTTTTCATTGATTACACAACAATAACTGTACTATGAAATTTAAATGAAAATGCATTTTGTGTCTGCAACCTAGTAAACACATGAAACCTTATAGATTTAAAATCTGTAACCTGTATACTTGTAAATGGTGGACACAGCTAAAGCTAAAGTGTTAGAATATCAAGCTCATATTGTTCTCCTGCTAGTATGTATGACTGACATTAGTCTTGTCCAGCTATATCAGCAAGTTTCGGACATTAAATAAGTCAGTGGTCTTAGACCCAGTGTGAATGGTCCTACGAACCTTAGTACTATTGTATACACTTATGTTATGTTAGTAGTCTATGAAATAATGAAAGATTATGAACGACCTGAAGGTCAGGTTGTTGCTCCAATACATTGTCTCTCTCCCTCTCTCTTCCAATATAGTATCAGAGCCAGGTTGGATGGGCTCTTGAAGGCATGAAGCTGTGAGAAAGACCTGCAACCTGAAGGCTCAGGGCAGTGGTTGAAGAGAAGCAAGCTGACAGTGTGCAGGCTGTCATTGTATTTGTGAAGGTATGCATTTTGTCCTTTTGGGTTGTCATTATACAAGAGGGTTGTCTTGGCCTGTTTGAAGCATTGTAGAGGCTTCATTGAGCACTCAAGAGAAAGCATCAACTATCCTTGTGGAGTATACCTGCTGCTGAAACCCCCAGGGCTGCTGGCGTGTTTGCGCCTGATCTTGAATGGTCATTTTCTGCTACTAATGAAGATATCAATCACTACCTAGTTGATCTCCAGCTTGAAAATGCTTCTTGGAAGGTCCTTTGATGCCTTATAAGCCATTGTTTGGTCTGGAGCTGATGTATGAGCTGGAATAGTGAGCTTGAGATCTGAAATACAATCCAGGTCTGTTACAAACAGGGAATACACAACATGTATGTATCTCCGACATGAGATTTGAGCATAGATATGCTTATGCAAACATATGTATTGGTTGGTATGCTTATGAGCTGAAGTCTTGGTGGCAAAAATATTCAAATCTGGAAATTTTTAATGGTTGGAAACTGTCATTGAAAAGGGCAGCATACACTAGAGTCCTCCTAAAGATTTGAAGCCATCTGATGAGCATTTTGAGCTCTACTGAAATGAGGGATCATTCAGGAAGCATATGTACTGAGTTTGATGCATTTGGATTGCATTTTACTGATAAAATATTCAGATCTGAAATTTTATGACAGGTTGAAAAGTGTCATCATCATATACTCATTGCCTTGAAGAAGTACATGCCTTTTGTTACCTACAAGGAGTTGTATGGTATGGGATATGATTGTTGAATGCTATGAGCATTGAGATGAGCATTGAAGGCTCTTAAAAACTGAAATCTGAATCTGGAAACAAATGTATTCACAGGGTATTGGCTGGTCATAAATAGTGAATGCATTATATGACATTGCCTCTTACAGATAGAGTGTCTGCGGATGCTTGTTTGGTCATGTATTGACCTGTACACACAGTGGCATATGTATGAAGTGGCTTGAGGATCTCTTGGGCTGAAATACATCTTGGTTTGACAATTTCTTGGCTGTATACAATTTGTGAGAAGATTTATGTCACTTGTACTTGCTGGATATGCATTCTTTTGTGCTCGTATGACTATGTCTAGTTGCCTACATATACTAGCAAATGTCTGGGAAAGTTTGGAGCATGTATGACATGTTTTAAAGTGGGTTTTGACAATAAATTAACTGCTGGTTACTGAAAAATTACAGGTTTCAGACTGCATATTCTCTTTACTACAATAAGCTTGCATGACACAGAGTTACAATACCTACAAAGTCTATGTACTGACTGATGTACCTACGGGTTATACCACATGTTTGTGGATGTTTTTGAGGTTGTAAAGGGCTGAAATACCTTGGTTTTTTGTAGAGAATAGTTGCAAAAAAGTGTCATAAACAGTCAAGGATTGAGGTTGGTCAGAGTGACTTGTTGTCTTGCAAGAAGTCAGGCACTGACTAAATAGTGTCTAGTACAACATGGCAAATGCAGAAAGGACTGACAACATAAACCAAATAGTGGGGGAAAATCTTGACACTAACAATTATGCCATATGGAAGTTCCGCATGGAGAACTTCTTAATAGGGAAAGGCTATTGGGAGTTGGTGTGACTGGAGCGGAAGCTGAACCTGAGCTCCCAGATTGACCTACGGCTGATTAGAGACGATTATATTGAGCTTGAATAGAAAGAGCTTGTAGAGTCTTGCACTGGCTCTCTTTATGTATCTCAGATGCCATGGTAATGCAGATAATGAACTGCATCTCTCCTAAGGATGCATGGGACATTTTGGTCAAGTATTATGGCACAACCACAAGTGCCAGGAAGATACAGTTGAAGTAGAAGTTCAAAAACATGGAGAGGAAGAGTAGTTCTATACAGGATTATGTCACGGAGGTTAAGACCATTGCAGATCAGTTGGCATCTGTTGGTTCACAGGTTGAAGATGAAGACATGGTTTCTGTGACCTTGAACGGCTTGAGGCCTGAGTATAAGTCTTTTGACACTTCTGTGTCTGTGCGGGCTGAAATTCCTGATTTCAATGAGTTGGTTGCATTGCTTATCCATGAAGAGGTTAAGCTTGGTTTGGCTATAGTATCTAGCAGTTCTAAAAACAAGGATGCAGTTTTCTATTCCAATCTACGTGGCCGTGGAAACCGTGGTAGAGGCTATGGATCTGGTAGAGGAGGCCAACAAAATGCATCCTATGGCAATAATAATCAACGGATATCGAATGCAAGAGGTGGTGGAAACTTTAGAGGTAGGGGGAGATCTAGCCCTAAAGGTAGAGGCTCCTAGCAACAACAGCGTCCATCTGACAATCCGAACAAGGATAAGGATTGTCATTATCGTGAAAAATATGGGCATATTGTCAAGGACTGCTGGAAGAAGCAGGGCAATCAGAAAGGCAAACAACATGGGCATTATGCTATATCTAGTCAGGCAGATGATACTTCAGGAGATAGATTGTTTGCCATGCAGTACGTAAAAGACAGAGTTGCTGAAAAATCCACTGATGATGCAGTTTGGTATATTGATTCAGGGGCATCAAACCATATGACTCCTCATGGTGATCGGTTCACTGATATGGTGGCTGAAAAAAATGGCTATGTCTGTACAGGTGATGACACGCAGCATAGCATTGAGCATAAAGGCAAAGTGCCTCTTGTGGTTCATGATGGAAAAAAGAAAAAATTGCATGATGTATTGCATGTTCCTTCGATTATGAAGAACCTACTATCTGTTGGTCAGATGACGCAGAGAAAAACTTGCAAGTTAGATTCAACAAGCATGGTTGCTTTATTGAAGAGTTTGGCAATGGATGCAAGTTGATAGCTCATGGCCATAGGAATGGCAAAATGTTTACTCTTGATGCTACATTGCCAAAGCTGAATTCAGCCATGTTTGCCCATGGTTCTAGCATTATCAGAGACTTGGAAATTTGGCACAAGAGAGTGGGGTATGTAAATTTGCAAAGGTTGCAAATTATGCAAAAAAAAACAGATTGTTATAGGTTTACCCAAGTTCCAATATTCAGATATTGGTCATGTATGTGATGCTTGCCAATTTGGTAAGCAGTCAAGGTTGCCATTTGTCAGGCATGTAAGGCAGAGTGCACGTCCATTGCAGTTAGTGCACTCTGATGTTTGGGGGCCAGCCCGTAATGCATCCATGGGAGGCTCGAAGTGTTATGTTGCATTCATTGATGATTACAGTCGCTATACTTGGGTTTACATTCTGAAGACAAAGGATGAGGTGTTTGCTATTTTTCAACAGTTTAAAAAGCAGGTTGAAAAGGAATTTGACTGTTATATCTCTTGCTTGAGGTCAGATAGCAGTGGGGAGTATGTGTCAAATGAATTTGACAACTTTCTGGCTGAAAATGGCATATGTAGGCAACTTACCTGCAGCTACACTCCTCAGCAACATGGGGTAGCTGAAAGGAAGAACATGGTCTTGATGGAAGCTGCTCATGCCATGATGAATGAGAAGAAGATGCCACTCTATTATTAGGCTGAGGCTGTTATGATAGCCATGTATATCTTGAATCGGACTCCCACTGCAGGTATTCATGAGATGACACCGTTTGAGAAGTTGTATGGCTATAAGCCAGATGTAGGTCACATGAAAGTCTTTGGCTATCTTGCTTATGTGCATATTCTAGATGAAAAAAGAAAGAAGCTGGATCCAAAAGTGCATAAGTGTGTCTTCATTGGATATTCACAAGAGAAGAAGGCATACAAATGCTATGATCCCTCTACCAGGGAGACCTTGGTGAGTAGGGATGTTATTTTTTATGAGATGGGTTCTTGGTATGTATCACCGACAATAGTGCCATCGGATATTCCTTCCACTCAGGTATCTATAGTTGATATGCAGCAGAGCACTGCTATGATAGGACCTAGTAGTAGTCAGACAGTATCTCCATGGATAGGGAGATTGAGGAGCTCACCATCCACTGACACTAGTATGTCAGTGAGGGGGAGATATGATGTCGCGAACAAAGGAAAAGAGAAAGTTACTGAGGATGTATGTGGGATGATGACACCTGGTAGGATGACTTCTGGATATGAGTCTATTGACACTTTACACAGTGAAATTGGTATTCCGACTGTCTATACGCCTGGCGCAAGGTAGAGCAGGTACATTCCACCTCATGAGAGAGGGGAATCGAGCAGTGCACCACAGCTTAGACGCTCACAGAGGGTTAGATACCCTGTTGACAGGTTGACATATAGTGGCTAAACTGCAAAGCATTATGCTTACATGACAAAAGTGATGGAGATCAAAGAACCAGGTACATATGCTGAAGCAGTGGAAAATGAGAACTAGTGTGCAGCTATGGATGAAGAAATGAATGCCTTGGCTGAAAATAAGACATGGGATCTTGTGCCACTGCCTGAAGGAAAAAAGACCATTGGCTGAAAATCGGTCTACAAAATCAAATGCAAATCAGATGGCAGTGTGGAAAGGTATAAAGCCAGGCTGGTTGCTAAGGGGTATGCCCAATAGTATGGACTTGATTATGAGGAAACATTCAGCCCTATTGCCAAAATGGCAACCATACACACTGTGATTGCTTTGGTTGCTGCTAGAGGATGGAAATTACAGCAAATGGACATTAAAAATGCATTTCTTAACAGTGACTTAGCAGAGGATGTCTATATGGTTCAACCAAAAGGGTATGTTCGCCCTGATTTTCAGCATTATGTATGCAAGCTGAAAAAGGCACTGTATGGACTGAAGCAGGCTCCGAAAGCTTGGCATGCTAGGATCAGTAACTACTTGTAGAGGTTGGGTTTTACTATTGGTAGGGCTGATCACAGTCTATTTACAAAGAAGACCAACAGTGGCTTGGTAGTGCTGGTCATATATGTTGATGATTTGATAATCACTGGTGATGATAACTTGGGCATACAACATGTAATGAAGATGCTGAAATCTGATTTTGACATGAAAGATCTAGGTGAATTGAAATACTTCTTGGGTATTGAGGTAATCAAGGCTTAAAATGGTATATGGCTGATGCAGAAACATTATGCCATGGAAATGCTGAAGAAGTATGGCATGGTTGAATGCAAACCATTGGATACACCCCTTGATCAAAATGTCAAGCTAGACCTTAGCACTGGAGCTGAAATTCAGGATGTGACTATGTACAGGCAGATGGTTGGAAGTTTGATCTACTTGACCATCATTAGGCCAGATTTGAGTTATGCAGTTGGGCTCATAAGTCAGTTTATGCAGAAGCCCAGGAAGCCATATTTGGATGCTGTTAGGCGGATTATGAGATATGTTAAGTCCATTGTAGATTATGGGCTATTCTATATGAGAGATTAAGCCCTTGAAACTAGTTGGATACACAGATGCGGATTGGGCATGATGCTCATATGATCGCAGATCTACGAGTGGTTATGCTTTTGGCCTTGGAAGTGGCATGATCAACTGGAGCAGCAAGAAGCAACCAACGGTTGCATTGTCTAGTACTGAGGCAGAGTACAGGGGTGCTGCATTGGCAGCATGTGAGATTTCATGGTTGCTCAAGCTTATGGCTGATTTGGATATTCGGGTGGATGCTCCAGTGACCTTATTATGTGACAATCTCAGTAGTGAACTCCTGGCAACGAATCTAGTATACCATGCCAGGACAAAACACATAGAGGTACACTACCATTTTATCAAAGAGATGGTTATTGCAGGGAGAGTAGATCTTATGCATGTGAAGACTGATGAACAGGTTGTAGATATCTTTACCAAGTCTTTGGGTAAATATAATTTTAGTAGTTTTAGATAGCTACTTGGAGTTCATCACATGATTTAAGCTTGAGGGGGAGTGTTAGAATATCAAGCTCATACTATTCTCCTGCTAGTATGTATGACCGACATTAGTCTTGTCCAAATGTATCAACAAGTGTGGGACATTAAATAAGTCGGTGGTCTTAGACCCGATGTGAATGGTCCTATGGACCTTGGTACTATTGTATACGCTTATGTTATGTTAGTAGTCTATGAAATAATGAAAGATGATGAACGACCTGAAGGTCAGGTTGTTGCTCCATTACATTGTCTCTCTCGCTCTCTCTTCCAATATAAAATATATCCAAAAATTGATGTCAGGTTCACTTGCAAGTCTAGAATGGAGGCAAAAATGATCTCAAATGCCAAAAATCGCAGTGGAAATGGCCCAAAGGCCTTATTAGCAGTGTATATATTGTTCTTCCTACTCACCAAGTTTCATAGCAATTAGAGACTAAAGCCTTGCCAGCCTCAATAGCCTCTTGCGGCTACAACCTAAGGCAAATCAAGTAAGCTGGAAGAGCTTCTTAGTTGTTGCTTTCTTTCTTGCTTTTGTGCTCCAATGCCTTTACCTAAGGGGATGATGTGATAGTCATTAGTGGCCCGCATGGTAGCTTTGTGATGTGATAGTGGAATGGAAGGTGTTGACGAAGATGACATGTAGTATAAGGTAAGGTTTCAAAAAGTACAGTTTAATTTTTTCCCTTTTCATTCCCTTGCGAAGTCCCCATTTACACATAGTGACAAAGGGGAGTGAGAAATTACATCCTCTCATTCTTAGAGGAATCAAGAGATCCTCATCTTGAGAGAAACTTAGGGGTTATTGTTCTTTAAATAAAGTTGTTGTTTGTAGTGGGAGCTCATGCTCGATTTCTAAGAACCACATATCGCTTATTATTCAAGCCTTTCAAGTGAGCCGTAATAGCTATCTCTCACCTAACCAACAGTTTTTGATCCTAAGGGTATAGTGAGCTTACCTTGATGCTTGAATGAATAGTCTCCTCCCTTAAGCACTCCGTAGCTCCACAATCCTAGATGTGAGCTCAAGCAACCTCAAGCCTCCTCCCTTAAGCTCCATCCTCCATAGTCGCGCGTGAGACAAGTTGGGTCAAAAGGGTATAAACCCTAACCCAAGGAAAGAGGGTAAACAAGCAACTCAGCTTATGAAACCCTTGGGATCTTGCCAAGTTGCGATTGATCCCGGATCGAATGTTGGATGTATTTGGAGAGAAGGATTCACACCTTAGCATTTGGCCGTATAAACGACCACTGGAGTGCTTGTGTTTGTACATTTAGGAGCACTATTTGTTCTTATTTGCTCAAGGAAATAATGCTGGAAAATAACTAATGCTTCAAGTTGAAAGCCTAGAGGGAGAGGTAGCATCAGTTACCCCCGACTGCTTGCCTGATCCTATCCAAGGGGGTTGTTAGCCACGACGGGTACGTGGACCGAACCCACTGCAAGAGATCTCTCCACGGGTGCTATTTGGAGCAAGAGGGCGCTTGGGTGACAGGGGGGCTCTGGTCGTAAATCCCTTGCCTCCGGATCCTGCACAAGAGGCCGACGTGACTCGAGATGCGATCTCGAGGCGGCTCACATACTAGTCAACGGGCGGAACTTGGAGTAGCGATCCATGGGAGGATTGCTAGAATTGCCTCCGAGCAGATTATGGATTAGCCTTCAGGCTGGATTATATGATGTATTCCAAAGACTGATAAATAAAGATCAATTGTTTAAAAGAAACTTGTTTGACATTATTTTTCTTTGTCAGTGCGCCTAAGTTACATGAAGGAACCAGTGTATAGCTGGTTAATTAAGGAAGCTATTTTTTCTTGTCAAACTAAATGTGGTAGGTAATTAGATAACTAAAGCAACTTGAGGAAAGTGTGGGGGATGTGACCTTGGGTCCGTCCTACGGAAGGGTAGTTGGCCGAGAACTTTTCTCAAAGGAATTGATAGCAAGGTAAATGATGACCTAGAATCTTTAGAGCTAGAGTCTCGATTTATATTGTTTTAGGGGAATGGAATGGGACTATGCCTTACGACAGAGAGGTTGAGCTTGCATCCCTCTCATTTCCCATTCTCCTTGAACCAAGTGTAGTATAAATCCACTTCGACCCTGTCTTTCTGTGTAAAGTAGTTTGTCATTTGGGGCTCAAAGCTAGCTACCTTCTAGGAACTTGACCATTAGGAAAAACCTGATTCAGGTGAGTCCTAAGTGGGAACGGCCGGAATGCTTCCATTTCATGGGCAGACTCGGGAAGACCTAGATTGCAAACACTTTTATATGTTGTCTAACACTGAGACTGTCGCCGCCAGTAAGGAATTGTTGTTAGGATACATATTCAAGAAACAAGCACGCTATAATGTCAACTATGACTCATAGAGTATTCACTTTGCCATTGGAAATGTTTGGATAGTGCCAACTTTCAGCAAGGATAGTGTGACTCCATTGAAGCATGCAGTGCCACCGATAGATGAATCTCGTGCAAGGTGGTCTAAATAGGAGAGTCATCACTTGTCCCACCTTGCCAAGACAAACCAATTGCAATCCAAAGGAGACACGCCCAAGACCACTGTGTAGCAGCTCAAATGGGTACCCAAATGACAATTGCAACTGCCTAGAAGCCAAACCGTACAAACCCATAACCACAAAACCTCATGCCCTAGGCCTAGGAGACAAATTTGGTGCTACAGAAGGAGACAAATGGTCAAGTTGCGATGGGTACTGAAAGACCTATTGCATGCTCAAGGCTACTACAAAGGAAACAAACAACTAGATTTGGTTGCATAAGACTATGGGACTGAAAGCCTACCTATGATCTTTTATATGTTGCCTAACACTAAGGTTGCCAGTAAGGAATCACTGCTAGGACACATATTCAAGAAATAAGCACACTACAATGTCAACTATGACTTGCAGCATATTCACCTCACCATTGGCAATGTTCGGATAGTGTCAGCTTTTAGCAAGGGTAGTGTGGCTCCATCGAAGCCTACAGTGCCACCGGTAGATGGATCTAGTGCAAGGTGATCTAAGGAGGGCGGCCATTACTTTTCCCACCCTGCCAAGACAAATTAGCTCCAATCCAAAGGAGACACGCCCAAGACCATTGATTCATAGCTCAAATGGGTGCCCAAATGACAATTGCAGCTGCCTAGAAGCCAAACCATACAAATCCCTAACCACAAAACTTCACACACTAGGCCTAGGAGATAAAGTTGGTGCTGTAAAAGGAGACAAATGAATAAGCCAAGATGGGTATCCAAAGACCTATTGCATGCTCAAGGCTACTATAAAGACAACAACTGGATTTGGTTGCCCAAGACTATGAGCGGCACACGTGCCCCTCAATCTAGGCCCTCCATCCCATCTCCACAAAATGGTAAGCCAATCATGAATAAAAAACCAATTGACTCAAAGAGCACCAAACCCATAGTACTAAAACCACAACCAATTTCCCTAGACTATCCAACACAACCTAACATTCCCAATGTCCCAATTGCTCCACAAGCAGAAATGAGCACATCACTTGAGCCCCAAGACCAACATGTCACACAAGTGGCCACTAAACACCCTATTGGCCAATCCACAAAGTAGGCATTAGTTTCTAAGTTATCCAATCCAGCCAAACCCTAACTTTTGCAAGCCTTAGACCCTCTTATGAGTGTAAATGGCCTCGAATATAGTCAGAAATATGGGGGATGACTTGGTCACCTGCATTGAAAATTGAATGCCACCTTCACCATGCTAGCTAGGAGCTATGAATGGCTGGACTTAGGCCTTCCAAATGAGCCATTAGTAGGTAGATATATCCTCCTTTCCATGCAACTAGGAAGAATTTGAATTCATGTTTATCAAGTTTACCATGGTAGTTGAGGAATTGATCACCAATGAGATCTCTAGAGAGCAAGCTTGCAAATAATGACCGATCACATCCTATACTAGGGGAAAAGTCTCTGGAACAAGCCAAGAGATAGAAGAGTTAAAAAAGATAGCCGACTCTGACTCTTCTTTTCTATGTAAATGGTATGCTCTTTGTCTCTGTAGTGGGAGCTCATGCTCAACCGCCAAGACCCACAGACCGCTTATTGCTTCAAGCATTTCAAGCGAGCTTTAATGGCTATCTCTCACTTAGCCGACACACCGTCGATCCTATGAGTGTAGTGAGATTACCTTGATGCCAATACGAGTTGCCTCCTCTCTTGCACACCCCGGTAGCTCCACAATCCTAGATGCGAGCTCAAGCATCCTCAAGCCTCCTCCATCTCCAAGCTCCATCCTCCATAGCCGTGTGCGCAAGAAAAGAGGAGAGAAGAGAAGAAGAGAAGAGGAGAAAGTGAAGAGCTTCACCCTCTTGATCCCTCACTCTCACACACTCACTCCCTCACACTCTCACACTCCCTCTCTCAAGAGCACACACAAGCAAGAAGAGAGGATAAGAGAAGAAGAAGAGAGATCTTGTTAGCCACACACCAAAGAATGAGCTCTCATTCACTTTTTGAACTTTATATATACAAACCCTAAAACCCCATGGGTGCCCATCCCTTTTTACATAACTTCCCTGGCTTAGCTTGGAGGTCGCATGTGTGTCTTTGCTCTTTTTTCATGTTTTTTTCTACTTTTTCCTTCCTTTTTCCGCCATCTCAACTTGGGGTTAACATTATCCCCCTTCTAGACGGGTGCCAGTCCCATGGCACTTCTGTGTTGTTGTAGGTTGGCAAGCAATTGGCCAAGTGGTGTAAAGGTGAGGACCACTTGGAGACTCAGGTGCTTGTGGAAGCTGTGAAATGATTTTTGTTAGAGAAGCCAAATGGATATTGCGTGGTTGATGGGGGCCTCTGAAGTTGGTGGTTTGTTGCTTTTTGTGATGCCTGAAAGGAGAAGGTGCAGTGCTGTTCCTAAGGGGAGTGCCTACCTCATTGTGTTACTGCATTGTGCTCGTGCTAGTGGAATGGGGAGGTGGGTCTAACCGCAGGCAAGCCTAGGTGATGTCCCACAATTGAGGACCCCATTTGTGCCAAGGGAGGTGCAGTGCAAGTGGCTTAGGGTGACAGGTCTAACCATAGGCGAGTGCTACCTCCCTAGGTATGTCCTGCCCTTGATGTGCCCTAAGCATGAAGTGGGGGAGCAAAAGGGCTATAGGGTTAGGAGTGGAGCTGGCCAACCGAAGCCACCAGGCACGCCTAACTTGAGAACCCCTAGGTGCAGTGATTGTGCTTTATTGTGCTGGTAAGTGCTTTTGCAAGTGGGCTATGTTGTCTAGTCAGTGGAGAGTGTTTTTCGTGCTTTTCCTTTCATGCTATTCTTTTCTTCACTTTTACTTTTCTTTTATTTTCTTTTATTTTGTTTTTTTTTTAAAGTTACTGTAGTGGAATGACAGCTAGGGTCTAATTCTCTTCATCTGAATGAGGAGGGGAAGGGGGTCGGATGGATTTGCTCAAAAATTGGTAGCTTTGCATGTATCCTTTCAGATTCATGCGGACGTGGAGAGAGGTGGTGGAGAGGAAAGGGTGATTGCATCTAGTAAACTGGTTGTGACATTCATGTCTTCAAGGAGGGCTAGGCAAAAAGAGGGGAGAAGACTAGCCCTCATCATTAGACGAGCCATGGCACAGCTATCAATGGCATTAGGATCGAAGAAGAGGGGAGACAGGCTGCACTCTTGTGGAGTCGAGTCTTGCTTAAGTAATAGTTTAAGTAATCTAAGGTAGTTACATGTAGTTACAAAAGTTGGATTAGGGCATGAAGAGAAATCTACAAGGAAGTGCATCATAGAGTCATCTAGGCTTTCTGAATTAAAGAGGAGGGCATGTTCGAAGGATACTACATTGGAGTTATAGATAATGGGAAAGTCGTAACGCCCGTGGAGGGTGGCATCAAAATCCACACCTACCCTTCGAGGGTATGCCATGTATGTGGGGTTGTTCCTCTCGAAGGGTAGCGTGTTACAAAACGCTATCCAGGCAAGTATACTAATGTCGCATACTCACCTCCTCCACAAGGGTTGGCTTTTATAGCCCTGTACTGTATGTGGAACTTCAAAAACTTTGTTTTGCCAGTAGTCAGCCTCTTTAGTTCCCCAAGAGGTGGGGGCCTTCTCTCTCTCTTCTAGCCACTTTTTCCCTAGTCGGCCACCAATTGCGATCACCTCCTCCATCACCTTAAGCAGCAAGACCCTTCGCAAGCTGTTGGGCAGGAGAAAGCTAAAGGTGAATGGATCCTTTTCTTTTTCTTGTCTCTCCCAAACCACTAGCTTTGCATGGAATCCAATTGGGATGCCATTAGGGCAAGGTGGGAGGGGTGTGGTTGGCTGCACGGCTGGCTTGGCCCTTAACTGCTTCCTAGCTTCTTTGACTAACTTCCTGCATCTCTCTTTAAGTGCGGCTTGTCTCTCCACAGATGGGTCCTCCTGTTGTTGCTCTTGAGACTGCGGCGAGGGGGGTTGTGGGATCACATCCTCTCTAAATCTACCCATGTCGAATTCAAGTTCTGCTTCCTCCCCCAGTGCTGATCTCCTTGTTGTGCTCCCTCTTCAAATCCTATGGCATCTATTTCCTAGGGGGTTAGGCCGGCTAGCAATAAGTACTTCCTTTGCTCTTCTAGGCTCAGTCTAACCTCCGCAAGCTGGGGTGGCATTTGCAGTCCTGCATGCAAGGCTCTGCGTGCAATGTTAAGCTTCTTTTATGCCACTTCCAACGCTTCTCCCTGTCAAGATTGTGGGAGAGAAGGAAGGAGTCTCACTTGTAGCTTTCTTGCTTGCACAATGGGGGAATACACACAGAGGTGGCGGCTGAAAATAGCTTTCCTCTTCTTAGTTGTGTAAGCCAAAAAAACTCTCATACAAAGAAATAGAAGAACCCTATATATGGGTCTTAAACCAAACTCAACTAACTAAGGTGGCATACTAACTGAGCCACGAACTAGAGTTAATAAGGATAGCTATCATGTAGCTATTATTCATGGGCAGTGTACCAACCACATCTACAACTGACAAGTCGGTGACATAAATACACAACAGTCACCCTGGCGTATCACGAGTGGAGCTCGATATCTCAACACTCCCCCTCGAGCTCAATCCCAATTCTTGCACACCAAGCAGGTCTCTCAACTTGCGCAGCTTCTCTGTGCCCAATGCCTTCGTGAATATGTCAGCTACCTGATCCTCTATGCTGACATAAACTAGATCAATAAGACCTAGTAAAACCCTCTCTCGCACATAGTGATAATGCACCTCAATGTGCTTTGTTCTAGCATGATATACTGGGTTATTTGCCAAGTGTATACTACTCATGTTGTCACAATAAATGACAACTGCCCCATCTGTAGACTGATGCATATCATAAAGTAGCTTATGCAACCAAGCTACCTCACATGCAGCCATTGCTACACCCCTGTACTCAGCCTCTGTGCTCGACAAGGCAACTGTAGGCTGTTTCTTGCTGCTCCAAGTGACTGCAGCACTCCCAAAAGAGAACACATATCCACTGGTAGATCGTCTATCAGAAATCCTACCAACCCAATCAGCATCAGTGTATCCATGCAATTGTATATGAACCCCAGTCTCATAAAATAGTCTATACTGCAATGTGGACTTCACATACCTGAGTATGCGTCTAGCCGCATCCAAATGTGGTTTCCTTGGAGCCTGCATAAACTGACTTACCAATCCAACAGCATAGCTCAAATTTGGCCTGGTAATAGTCATATAAATCAAACTTCCTACTATGCGTCTGTACATAGTAGGGTCTTCTAGAAGCCCACCTGCATCTGTGCTCAGCTTCACATTCTACTCCAAAGGAACTGAAATAGGCTTACAGCCTCTCATCCCATATTTGGACAACATGTCCAATCCATACTGCCTCTGCAAGAGCTGTATCCCACTTGGTGATCTAATCACCTCAATGCCCAAGAAATAACGCAGCTCTCCCAAATCCTTCATCTCAAACTTCTGCTTCAATAGCATTTTCACATGAAGGATATCTTCATCACTCTCACCTGTCATAATCAAATCATCAACATAAATGACAAGTAGCATAATATCTTTCTCTATTTTTCTCACATAAAGTGAGAAATCTGCCTTGGAAATCCGAAAGCCAATAGTGACAAGATACTGTCCTATCTTGTCAGACCATGCTCTAGGTGCTTGCTTCAAGCCATACAAGGCTTTCTTCAACCTGCAAACAAACTCAAGATGAACATCATGCACATAACCTGGTGGCTACTCCATATAGACCTCTTCTTGCAAATCACCATGCAAGAAGACATTCTTTACATCCATCTGATGTAAAGACCATCCCTTTGATGCAGCCATAGCAATGAATGCTCTTACGGTTGCCATCCTTGCAACCGAACTGAATGTTTCTTCATAGTCAATGCCATATGTTTATGCATACCCCTTGACTACTAATCTTGCCTTGTATCTGTTCACAGAACCATCTACATTGTGCTTCACCTTATAAACCCACTTACATCCAATTGCATTTTTACCTTTATTTGGGACATGAAATACATCGGACAGGTATTTCTTTTTCCCTTCCTGCATAGACAAAGGAATTTTTCCAATCTGCACAATAGGATGTGCAGTATCATCACCAGTCTCCACAAATCCTGGTTTTTCCATTTTCCTTGCATCCTCCATCCATTCTGCATGACCTGTCATGTGGTTTGATGCACTTGAGTCAACATACCATACATCATTGCTTTCTTCTGCACTTGTCACAGAATTGTTCATGTGCTGCACCATAAACAAATGATCATTTCTGTCATCACCCTATCTACTAGAAGATGCATAATTCCCTTGTTGCAGTTTTTCATTCATGATGTCATTCTGCTTTTTATAGCAGTCCTTAGCCATATGACCCATTTTACCACAGTAGTAGCATTCAACATTACTGTTTGCATTTTGGCCTCTTTGCCATCCACCACGACCTCTTTGGCTCCCCCTGCCTCTAGAGTTACCACGTCCTCCTCCATAGGACTGGTTTTCTTGAGTTTGCTGCATATTTTGATTTCTGCCACGGCCTCCAAATCGGCCTCCTCTACCTCTGCCTCTACCTCTTCCAGCATTTGAGTAGAAGACAGCTTCTTTTGAAGTTCCTCTTGAAGAAGATGCACCACCATTTCTTTGCTCCTCAGAAATTAGAAGAGCAATCAACTCCTCAAAATCAGGAAATCTTTCACGAACGGAAATGGACGTTCGGAACTATGCATAATCCTTTCCTAGACCATTCAAGGTCACTGAGACTAAATCATCATCTTCCACTGGCGACCCAATGGAAGCAAGTGCATCTGCAATCTTCTTCACCTTCATGTGGTAGTCATTGATGCTCATACTTTCTCTTTGCACATTGTGCAACTCTTGCTTGAGCTGCATTTTCCTGGCTTGCGTATTTGTGCTATACATTTTTGACAAAGTATCCCATGCCTCCTTTAGCGTACTTGCATCTTGAATATGCACAATCATAGAGTCTAAAATGCTAATAGACAGCCAGTACATAACTTTCTTGGCTCTCTCATGCCATGCTTTAAATGCCTGCATTTGCTATTGATTGGGAACATCAGGAAGAACTGGTTCTTCTTCATTTCCTACAACAAATTCCCAATATCCTTTTCCCATAAGGAAATTTGTCATTCTAAACTTCCATGCTTGGAAGTTGTTCTTGTCAAGCTTTTCAGTGACAATCTGTGAAAGAGAATCAGATGCCATTACAGAACACTGCAAAAAATTCTGTCACTGCAAAAAACACAGCTTCACCCTCACAAGGGAAAATCTGCACAACTAGCGAAAGTGGTATTTGACCACACAGTCACTTCCTAGTGACGATTTTGTATCAACAGGCAACAGGGATGATTCTGTAACTCCCAATGTCTCTGCGCACAAGCATACGATGCAATTTCTACAGTAACTTTTCACCGACCTGTAGAACAGTGGCTGCACAGCATAAAACTGGGCCTTTTCCTGAGTGCGTGCAGAAAACTTCCGCCTCCAAAATAGGCCCCGAAATGGCCTCAAATCAAAAAAACAAAGTTGCCTAGGGCTAAAGCCCTAGCCCACAGCATATACTACCCTCTTGCTTCACTGCGAAGGGTGTCTCAACCTGAGACAATTCACTCCTGCACTTTCTGGCTGTGCTACCTGTAGAGATCTGCTCCGAAACCAGAAAATGAAAGCAACACTACTCCTCTTACCAGAACACTGCGAGCTTGGCTTGCTTTCTTGAGCTCCTTTCCACGAACAAGGCTCTAATACCATGTCAAGATTGTGGGAGAGAAGGAAGGAGTCTCACTTGTAGCTTTCTTGCTTGCACAATGGGGGAATACACACAGAGGTGGAGGCTGAAAACAGTTTTCCTCTTCTTAGTTGTGTAAGCCAAAAAAACTCTCATACAAAGAAATAGAAGAACCCTATATATGGGTCTTAAACCAAACTCAACTAACTAAGGTGGCATACTAACTGAGCCATGAACTAGAGTAGATAAGGATAGCTGTCATGTAGCTATTATTCATGGGCGGTGTACCAACCGCGTCTGCAACTGACAAGTCGGTGACATAAATACACAACGGTCACCCTGGCGTATCATGAGTGGAGCTCGATATCTCAACACTCCCTTCTCTGGGCAGGTGGTGTCCATGATTGTGTTGAGGAAGGCCTTTTGTTGGGCACCGAAGGCCACCTGGGCGGCTTCTACCTTGTTCTCTGCGATGATCACTTTTTCTACCAGAGCAAGGCACCGTGCCAGTGTCTGTACCCTCCTTTCATTCTGCGTGGCCCACTCCTCTGTTCTCTTATTCCTCTCTTCTAGGCTCTCTCCTTGCCTTAGAGCCAGGGTCTTGAGCCTTTGTTCTTGGTCTTCCCGTTCTCTGACCAGTTTCTCCTGTTCGTCTTTTTTGGAGTTCAGCTGATCGGTCAGGGACTCGATCTGGTTCTGCTGCTACTCCATGTTCTGTTTTCTTTCCTCATCCTTGGCATTAAGCTCAGCCATAAGCGCTTCGACTTTGGCGGTTTTTGCAATGAGCTCCTCATACTACATGATCAAGGGCTTGTGTTCTCTCTGCATTTTCACAAGTTCCCGTGTTTCATTGTCTAGTATCTGCCTCCAATGCTCTTCCCTATCGTCCTTGGCCTTCACTTCTTACTTGAGATCCAAGATCTCCCTTTGTTGCATGGCTATCATTCTAGTTTTGTCGAGTTGGAAGGCAGCTACTGACTCCTTTTCAGCCGCCAACTCAACCACAGCTATCTTTCTTTCCTCCTTAGCTTTCTCCAATTGGGAGAGTAGCTCAGCAATGTACTCGTCGTAGTTAGCTAATGGCATCATCGTTGTGTGGATTGGTGATGTTGAGGCTTCCACCTTTTTCCATTTAGGGCCTTGCCTTGATTCTGCATCAGTGGCTGGCCTCTTTTTCCCTGTGGCCGTAGTTTCGATGCTTTGTCCCTAGGCCATTTCTTTGTTGATGAAGTATTGCATCCATGCCACAAAATTTGAAACATCGGGATGCTGGGGGTGATGGTGATTGGTTTGGTGGGAGGCACCATGAGGGGAGGAATCGGGTGAATTGGGGCTTTGCCTTGCCCTCAATGACAGCGGGAGGCACGATTTCTAGCGCCTGTGTGCTAGAACCAAGCCCTTCTTCTCTTTGCGGGCTCAGATTCCCCAATTCATCTGCCCTGCTTTATTATTCGATAGCCGGCGTGTAGCCTCAGCCAGGTCTTCTTCCTCCTTTCTTCTTAGTTCTTCTTCTTCCTCAGCAGCTTTTCTTTGCCTTTCCGCTTTCTTTTTTCGACGTTCTTCCTCCTTTTTGTCTTTTTCTTCCTTTTCCTTATTTTTTCTCTCCTCAACCTCCTATTTTGACGCCTTCTTTGCCTTTCTAATTCCTCATTTTCCTTTTCTTCTTCCTATTTCTTCTTCTTCTCCCTCTCCTTGGCCTCCTTAACGGATTCTTTTTTGGCCCTTTCCAAGTCCTCTTTCTCCTTCTTATGGCCTTCGTCACCCTTTTTCTTTCTTTGGGCAGTTGTTTTCTTGGGTTTCTTGGTCGTCTTCTTGCTTTTCTATTCTTCCCCTTCTTCTTCGGTCTCGGTTCTGTCGGTGGACCCTTCTTGGTGAGGGGGCGACCTATCCAGCATTTCTCCTTCTCCTTCTTCTGCATTCTATGTCTCCTTTACTACCTCCTGGATGAGCACAGTCAAAATGCTTCCGTAGCCGATAAATGAGGCCTTGGACGAGGCCTTCTTTCTTTCTATGGCCTTGGAAGCTGGAGACTCTCCACCTCCTGGCATACTTCCCAAAGCCAGTGCTTTAGCTGCCTGGTCGATGGTTTTGTGGACATACCCATTCTAGTTGACTTCATCTAAGGTGTGGCCTGCTACATTCTCCAGCACATGCACACTGATTCGATGCATTAAGGCGTTGTAGCGTTGGTTGGAAAAGAGCGTGTGCACTAGCTTTGCCTGTAGCCTGGCTTCATCATCAAGGATGTCATGGATGTTGATATCATCATTGGTTAGCACCTCCTCTCTTTTCATTTTCAGCATGGTGTAGACATCCCTTTTCTGTTTTTTCTCTATCTTCGGTTCCAATCCCAACGCCTTCTCCACCAAGGCTGGATTCAAGTGCACCTGTACTTGTTTAGCATTTTCTCCCCTTCCCACAGTCACAGTGCCGCACTCCTAGTTGGGGTTGTATTTCCTGAGAAACTCCACACACTTCATGTCGTCAGGCTCTTACGTAAATTTCTCCAAGTACTTGGTGAGGTTGCACTGCTCGACGACTCTCTTGGCTGCTTCCTCCTTTGACACTACTTCTTCGATGTTTTGGATGGTCCGAAAATTCAATTGATTGCAAGTGCAGTTTTGTAGGGATATGCCATACTGCGCTCTTTCCTCCTCCATGAACGGGAGTCGGTGGGCACGCTCTTGTTGTGACATTTTATGTTCCTATCATAAACTGTAATTTTCATTAGTGCTTTCCACATAGTAATTTGCTAATTGTTGAAAAAGAAAAACTCTATGCTTTTTGAATGAAATCATTAAGAACCAATGTAGATTTTCCTTTTCAGACTTTAACTTTTTGCCCTTTACTTCAAAGTTTCCATGCCCTTTTTCGTATCCCATCCGTTTTTCATAATATATGTTTATGTGTTTCACTAATTTTGATTTGATTGGCATGATTTGATTCACCTTACCCCCTCCCCTTCCAGCTTGAGAAGAATCCTTCCTAGGATTTAGGGTCAGAAGGGCAAGGGCGTTCGACATGGTGGTGTAGGAGTTACTTGTGAAGGAGCCAATCATAGAACTGGGGGTTGTATTCTAAGTGAGCTTCGCGGTCCAAATCAAAGGGTTGAATCCCCACTTGCGTGATTTATGTGAGAACATCTGTTAGAAAGTCACCAGAGTTGACATGGCTAGCAATGTGTAACTCTTCCTCAGTCAACAAGCGATCGAGGTAGGGGTGTCCTTTGATGTGTTCTTCCATGGATCGGCCCCGAAGAGTGGTTTACACTCTATACAGGGTTGGCGCGACATATGTGGGGTCGTATTCCATTGTTTTGATGCGCGGCGCTGCTTAGCGTTGGTCATTATGCAGCACCCTTCAACTTCCCATTGCAGCTTAAGAGTGTACCAATGCCTCAAGAATGGGGATTCAGTATCAATGAGCTTTGATAACGCTGTGATTTCTTGATCAGTGATAGCAGAAGTGGTTCGCTGATGATTGTATGACGTGATGAGGCGCTGTTTGATGGCTTGCTCCTTGGAGATCTTGCTGTTGAGCAATTCGGCCAGCAAAGCGAGAAGATTTTGCGAATGTGAATTCAAAGGTCTCCCAGGAGCATGGCATCGTTTTAACTTTAGTTGCAAAGGGTTCCTCCAATAGTCCTAAATCCAAGCAGTCGTAGCTTAGTGCTAGCAACATGAAGGTGGTGTCTAGTCGTTTAATGCATTCCACCACGTCATCCCCGGTGTCCTCAGCGAGGTCGACGGCTAGCGCTAAAAAGGATTTGCATTCATAGGAGGGCATAAGGCCAACGAGTGGTCGAGGTTTGCTCGAACTAAAGCCAGTGACAATGAAGAGTCGCGGTTTGGAGTGTTCTTGAGTCTATGGTTGGGTTGCTTGGATTATGGGTGGATTAGGAGCAGCCATGACGGACAGACTACTGCATTCAGGTTGGATTTGGGGAGTCAGATTGACTTGGTTGGGTGATGACTCTTGTGACAGAGTCTGTTGTTTGGGCCAATAGGCTTGTGTGACTCTCTTGGGTTTAGGCGTGGATGAGTCGAATGGCTATGGTTTTGGAGAGCACTGCAGCTTATGGTTTAGGGTTTATGGGACTTGGGTTGATCAAGCTTGAGGGTAGCATATGAGTAGTGCCTTTGGCCATGTAGGCCTTAGGGATCCACAGCCAGGTATTGCCCACGTAGTAGCCTTACGCATGCAAGAGGGCTTTAGGGACCCATATTTGCTTGATCATGGGCGCTTTTTGTGACTGTGTCTTGGCCTCCTAGGTTTAGAGTTTTTGGTTTTATGAGGATAGGAGCATCGACTCCTAGGCAGTGATTGCAGCTGCTTAGGCTGCCATTGAAATCTAGGTTGTTGGGCCTTAGGTTTTGCTGTTGTGGGTTGTGATTCATGAAATCAGGGAGGTGGCGGACGCGTGCCGTCAAGATTGTGGGAGAGAAGGAAGGAGTCTCACTTGTAGCTTTCTTGCTTGCACAATGGGGGAATACACACAAAGATGGAGGCTGAAAACAGTTTTCCTCTTCTTAGTTTGTGTAAGTCAAAAGAACTCTAGTACATACAAATAGAAGAACCCTATATATGGGTCTCAAACCAAACACAACTAACTAAGGTGGCATACTAACTGAGCCACAAACTAGAGTAGATAAGGATAGCTGTCATCTAGCTATTATTCATGGGCGGTGTACCAACCGCATCTACAACTGACAAGTCGGTGACATAAATGCACAACGGTCACCCTAGCATATCACGAGTGGAGCTCGATATCTCAACACTCCCCCTCGAGCTCAATCCCAATTCTTGCACACCAAGCAGGTCTCTGAACTTGCACAGCTTCTCTGTGCCCAATGCCTTCGTGAATATATCAGCTACCTGATCCTCTGTGCTGACATAAACTAGATCAATAAGACCTAGTAAGACCCTCTCCCGCACATAGTGATAATGCACCTCAATGTGCTTTGTTCTAGCATGATAGACTGGGTTATTTGCCAAGTGTATACTACTACTCATGTTGTCACAATAAATGACAACTGGCCCATCTCTAGGCTGATGCATATCATAAAGTAGCTTATGCAACCAAGCTACCTCACATGCAGCCATTGCTCCACCCCTGTACTCAGCCTCTGTGCTCGATAAGGCAACTGTAGGCTGTTTCTTGCTGCTCCAAGTGACTGCAGCACTCCCAAAAGAGAACACATATCCACTGGTAGATCGTCTATCAGAAATACTACCAGCCCAATCAGCATCACTATATCCATGCAACTATATTTGAACTCCAGTCTCATAAAGTAGTCCATACTGCAATGTGGACTTCACATTCCTGAGTATGCGTCTAGCCACATCCAAATGCGGTTTCCTTGGAGCCTGCATAAACTGACTTACCAGTCCAACAGCATAGTTCAAATTTGGCCTAGTAATAGTCATATAAATCAAGCTTCCTACTATGCGTCTGTACATAGTAGGGTCTTCCAGAAGCTCACCTGCATCTGCGCTCAGCTTCACATTCTACTCCAAAGGAACTGAAATAGACTTACAGCCTGTCATCCCATATTTGGACAGCATGTCCAATCCATACTGCCTCTCCAAGAGCTGTATCCCACTTGGTGATCTAATCACCTCAATGCCCAAGAAATAACGCAGCTCTCCCAAATCCTTCATCTCAAACTTCTGCTTCAATAGCATTTTCACATGAAGGATATCTTCATCACTCTCACCTGTCATAATCAAATCACCAACATAAATTACAAGTAGCATAATACCTTTCTCTATTTTTCTCGCATAAAGTGAGAACTCTGCCTTGGAAATCTGAAAGCCAATAGTGACAAGATATTGTCCTATCTTGTCAGACCATGCTCTAGGTGCTTGCTTCAAGCCATACAATGCTTTCTTCAACCTACAAACAAACTCAGGATGAACAGCATGCACATAACCTAGTGGCTGCTCCATATAGACCTCTTCTTGCAAATCACCATGCAAGAAGGCATTCTTTACATCCATCTGATGTAAAGACCATTCCTTTGATGCAGCCATAGCAATGACTGCTCTTACAGTTGCCATCCTTGCAACTGGACTGAATGTTTCTTCATAATCAATGCCATATGTTTGTGCATACCCCTTGACTACTAATCTTGCCTTGTATCTGTTCACAGAGCCATCTGCATTGTGCTTCACCTTATAAACCCACTTACAACCAATTGCATTCTTACCTCTAGGCAAAGGTACCAATTCCCATGTAGCATTTGCTTCCAAGGCATCCATTTCTTCATCCATGGCTTTCTCCCATTTTTCTTTTCCCATGGCTTGCTCAAAAGAAGTGGGTTCTGGTTCCTGTATCACTTTGACCACATATGCATAGTGAATGGCTATAAATCCATCATATTTTAGCATATCCACAGGAGACCTAGCTCTGGTAGACCTGCGCAAAGTAGGTTCACTCCCAAGTGCTCTCAAAACATCCTTGGTCTTCCTTACTCCAGGTGTAACAATAGAAGGAATACCCAACTCATCATCAATGCTCTATTCTGAGCCACTGGATTCACCATCCACATAAGAGTGACCTGCATTCACATCAAACATGGGCTGATCTACCTTCTCTTTTCCTTTTCATGATACCTACATACCACTATCTGCATTGCTTTGAGAAGATTCTCCTGATCTCAATCTTCCTGTCCATGGCGAAGAATGTGAACCACTGCTAAAGGACGCTCCAGGTCCACTAATATCCTGTGTGCTGCTGTGAATTCTGTGCAGCATTACCATTTTGTGCATCTACATTATCAATCACATTTACTGGTTTATACCAGCTACTCATCTCATCAAAAACAACATCTCTGCTCATTGTAAACTTACGAGTAGAAGGGTTATAGCATCTATACCCTTTTTGCTTGCAGAGAGTAACCAATAAAGATGCACTTCTCAGCTTTTGGATCCAACTTGGATCTCAAATCATCTGGCACATGAACATAGGCAATGCAACCAAAAATTTTCAAATGAGAAATATCTGGTTTCCTACCAGTATACCTCTCCTCTAGAGTCATCATATGTATTGCTGCAGTGGGAGTCCTGTTCATTATGTAGACTGTTGTAGCAACTGCCTCAGTCCAATAAAAATCTGGCAGGTCTTTTTCATTGAGCATGGCACGAGATACCTCTCCAATATGCCTGTTTTTCCTTTCTGCAATTCCATTTTGTTGTGGGGTATGACTACATGAATATTGCTGCTTTATGACATGCTCCTGCAGGAACCTTGCAAACTCATTTGAGAGGTACTCTCCCCCTCCATCTGACCTTAGGCATTTTATTTGCAGGCCTGTTTCTTTTTCAACCATAGCTTTAAGAGTTTTGAAATGCCCAAAAACGTCACTTATCTTTTTCATAAAATACACCCAAACTTTTCTGCTATAGTCATCAATAAAAGTGACAAAATAATGAAAGCCTCCAAGAGATAAGCTTTAGTAGTCCACACATCAGAGTGGATTAATTCCAATGGCTTCTTACTCTCTTGAACATGTCTAGGAAATGGTTTCCTTGCCTGTTTTCCAAACTGACAGGCTTCATATACCTTATGCATTTCTACAACCTTGAATTTAGGCAATCCTGCAACAATATTTTGGGCCTGCATTGATTTAAGCTGTTGTACATTAATATGACTAATGCATTTATGCCAGATATCAATATCTGCAACTACATCGGTCCCATGTGCAAACATTGCTGCACTCAATTCAGACATGTCTGCATCCAACGTAAACATTCTACCCTTCTTCTTTCCTTTTGCTATCAGGCGACCTTTATTTTTCATATCCTCAACAAAGCATCCATGAGAGTTAAATCTGACCTACAAGCCCTGCTCAACCATTTGACCAACAGAAACTAGGTTCTTGGTGATATTCGGGACATGAAGTACATCCGATAGGTATTTCTTTTTCCCATCCTGCATAGACAAAGGAATTTTTCCAATCTGCACAATAGGATGTGCAGTATCATCACCAGTCTCCACAAATCCTGGTTTTTCCATTTTCCTTGCATCCTCCATCCATTCTGCATGACCTGTCATGTGGTTTGATGCACTTGAGTCAACATACCATACATCATTGCTTTCTTCTGCACTTGTCACAGAATTGTTCATGTGCTACACCATAAACAAATGATCATTTCTGTCATCACCCTCTCTACTAGAAGATTCATAATTCCCTTGTTGGAGTTTTCCATTCATGATGTCATTCTGCTTTTTATAGCAGTCCTTAGCCATATGACCCATTTTACCATAGTAGTAGCATTCAACATTGTTGTTTGCATTTTGGCCTCTTTGCCATCCACCATGACCTCTTTGGCTCCCCCTGCCTCTAGAGTTACCACGTCCTCCTCCATAGGACTGGTTTTCTTGAGTTTGCTGCATATTCTGATTTCTACCACGGCTTCCAGATCGGCCTCCTCTACCTCTGCCTCTACCTCTTCCAGCATTTGAGTAGAAGACAGCTTCTTTTGGAGTTCCTCTTGAAGAAGATGCACTACCATTTCTCTGCTCCTCGGAAATTAGAAGAGCAATCAACTCCTCAAAATCAGGAAATCTTTCACAGATGGAAATGGATGTTCGGAATTGTGCATAATCCTTCCCTAGACCATTCAAGGTCACAGAAACTAAATCATCATCTTCCACTGGCGACCCAATGGAAGCAAGTGCATCTGCAATCTTCTTCACCTTCATGTGGTAGTCATTGATGCTCATATTTTCTCTTTGCACATTATGCAACTCTTGCTTGAGCTACATTTTCCTGGCTTGCGTATTTGTGCTATACATTTTTGACAAAGTATCCCATGCCTCCTTTGGCGTACTTGCATCTTGAATATGCACGATCATAGAGTCTGAAATGCTGATAGATAGCCAGTACATAACTTTCCTGGCTCTCTCATGCCATGCTTTAAATGCATGCATTTGCTGTTAATTGGGAACATCAGGAAGAACTGGTTCTTCATTTCCTGCAACAAATTCCCAATATCCTTTTCCCATAAGGAAATTTGTCATTCTAAACTTCCATGCTTGGAAGTTGTTCTTGTCAAGCTTTTCAGTGACAATCTGTGAAAGAGAATCAGATGCCATTACAGAACACTGCAAAAAATTCTGTCACTGCAAAGAACACAGCTTTAGCCTCACAAGGGCAAATCTGCAAAACTGACGGAAGTGGTATTTGACCACACAGTCACTTTCTAGTGACGATTTTGCATCAACAGGCAACAAGGATGATTCTGTAGCTCCCAATGTCTCTGCGCACAGGCATACGATGCAATTTCTATAGTAACTTTTCACCGACATGTAGAACAGTGGTCGCATAGCATAAAACTGGGCCTTTTCCTGAGTGCGTGTAGAAAACTTCCGCCTCCAAAACAGGCCCGAAAATGGCCTCAAATAAAAAAAACAGGGTTGCCAAGGGCTACAGCCCTTACCCGGAGCGTATACTGCCATGTTTCTTCATCGTGAAAGGCATCTCAACGTGAGACAATGCACTCTTGCAATTTCCGGTTGTCCTACCTGCAGAGAACTGCTC
This sequence comes from Lygodium microphyllum, assembly GCF_053477565.2. Classification (NCBI taxonomy): domain Eukaryota; kingdom Viridiplantae; phylum Streptophyta; class Polypodiopsida; order Schizaeales; family Lygodiaceae; genus Lygodium; species Lygodium microphyllum. Next base: position 18,970,991 of record NC_141163.1, read on the forward strand.
CCAAAACAAAAAATGAAAGCAATACTGCTCCTCTTACCAGAACACCGCGAACTTGACTTGCTTTCTTGAGCTCCTTACCATGAACAAGGCTCTGATACCATGTCAAGATTGTGGGAGAGAAGGAAGGAGTCTCACTTGTAGCTTTCTTGCTTGCACAATGGGGGAATACACACAAAGATAGAGGTTGAAAACAGTTTTCCTCTTCTTAGTTTGTGTAAGTCAAAAGAACTCTAGTACATACAAATAGAAGAACCCTATATATGGGTCTCAAACCAAACTCAACTAACTAAGGTGGCATACTAACTGAGCCACGAACTAGAGTAGATAAGGATAGCTGTCATCTAGCTATTATTCATGGGCAGTGTACCAACCGCATCTGCAATTGACAAGTCGGTGACATAAATGCACAACGGTCACCCTGGCATATCACGAGTGGAGCTCGATATCTCAACATGCGCTACCCCCCTCCTTGGACTTGGTTATGGATATTTCTACTGGTGGCATTGCGGACAGTGATGAGGTCGCTCAGCCCTTACTGAAAGCTGTGACAATGCGAACGTTGCCTATTGCGAGGTGGATGTGCTGCGACTCATAATCAACATTGCAGTGCATCTGCTTTTTGAAATTTTGCCCCAGCAGCGACTCTGTGCCTAAATTTTTAGCATTTGGCAACACGTAATAAATCATTGGGACAGTCTCAAACTTGATAGAAATGACAGCTCTGCACTTGCCGAGAAGTGCATAGGAATGGGCTCCATATGGGCTTAATTTCGCATTAGTGGGTTGAAGTGGTGGTCTGCCAAGTTGAGTCCAATGATCGTGAGTTAAGACATTGAAGTCTGCTCCCTCGTGGATCAAAGCGTTGAAAGCGCATGTTTGTTTTGCAGTGACCGTGATACGGAGGTATGCGGGCTCTATGGCTTCCTCATCCTCATCATCAATCTCAGTGATTGTGGCCATTCGTATCTTGACAGGAGATTCTAACATCGAGGGCTCGTGCAAAGGATGGGTGGAAGGGTAGTACTTCTTGACACGACTGCCATTGAAGAAGCCTATGCCCTCACCGTCTAAGGTCTCGAGCTTGACATTGCCTGTGCGGCTAATCGCACGAACTTTGAAAGGTCCAAGACCTCTAAATTTCATTTTCTGCTTATGCCCCTTAACTAAGTAGAGGAGCACTAAGTCACCCTATTCAAAGTCGCGTTGCTTGACATGCTTATCAAACCAACTCTTGCGTCGGGCCTTCTCACATATAAGCACATGGGTGGCTAGAAGGCGAGTCTCTGAGAGGCGTTCGAGTTCGACTAGGCATTGCTTCCATGCCTCCTTCCCTTCCCATCGTTCTTCAAGTGCTATTCTCAGGCTAGGAATGAAAAATTCTTATGGTAGAACCGCTTCAGTTCCATAGGTCGGCTTGAAGGGGGTTTGACCGACAACCGTTTTATAAGATGTGCGGTAAGCCCACAAGGCTACCACCATCAACTTGTTGTCTTGGTCGCGGCGTGAGGTTGAGACCACCTTGGTCAGGATATTGACAAGAATCTTATTCGTGGATTCTGCTTGACCGTTTTCCTGAGGGAAGTATGGCGAGGATTTGCGATGGATGATGAGAAAGGTGGACAGGAGATGCGCTATCACTTCGTTGATGAAGTGCATGCCTTGGTCACTGACCATTTCGATGGGGCAGCCGAATCGCGAGATCACTTGCTCCCATAAGAACTTGGCAATCGTCCTAGCATCATTTTTTCGTGTCGCTCTTGCCTCTACCCATTTCATGGGGTAGTCCACGGCCACAATGATGTACTTGGCCTGTGAATACTGTGCCGTAGGACTGATGGGTCCTATGAAGTCAATTCCCCATTTTTCAAAGGGTTGTCATGCAATAATTGGGGTCAACTCCATCTGATCCTTGCAAATCGGGATTTTTTTCCGTTGGCACTCGTCACAATGCTTGACGAATCACATTGCATCACAGAAAAGCGTGGGCCACCACAGTTAATATTGCAACACCTTTCATGCTGTCGTATCTCCGTTAAAGTGCCCTCCAACAATGTTGTTGTGTGCCTCTGAGAGCACATCATGCATCTCATGTTTGCATATGCATCTGCGCAACAATCCGTCTTGCCCCACCCTATAGAGTTGGCCTGCGATCAGCTGATAGGGTTGGATCTTAAGGATTAATCGCCTAAGTCAGGATTTTTCTATCGGTCGATCAGACAGTCCGTGTTCAAGCACTTGGACTATGTCATCTGCCCAATATGGTGTTAGAGTAGCCTTGAATAAATCTCTCTCACTGGATAGGTTAAATAGATAGGTGTCGGGTAATTCGTCAACAATGCCTTGTCTAACGGCTTCTCCTGTGGGAATGTGTGACATATGGTCAGCCATATAGTGTTGTTTTCCTTTTTGTACAACCACGAAGAAGTTGAATTCCAAGAGCAGAAGGAGCTATCGAGCTATGCATCCTGTAGCGCAAGGTTTGTTTACTAGATAGAGCAGGGCTTGATGGTAAACAAAAAAGGTAAAAGGTGTGGCCAATAGATAGTGCCATAATTTCTTCACAGCAAACACCATGGCTAATCCTTCTCTTCCTATCATCGAGTAGTTCATTTTTGTCTCATTGAGTTGTGTGCTAGCAAAGCTCATTGGATAGTCTAAGTTGTGTTCGCCAGGTTGGCACAACACTGCCCCCACAACAAACTTAGAAGCATCGATATGCACGTGGAAAGTAATGGTCCAATCTGGGGCTCGTAGAATTGGTGCTGTGGTTAGATCCTTTTTCAACTCTTCATATGCTCGTTGGCATGCCTCGGTCCATTCGAAGATGATCAGCAGCTTGTAAAAGGTCTGGCGATCAATGCATAGTTCAGTACAAACTGCCGATAGTACCCTGTATGGCCTAGGAAGCATTGAACTCCCTTGTAGTTGATTGGGGGTGGAAGGTCAACAATAACCCTGACTTTTGAGAAGTCAATGGCAATGCCGTTCTTTGACACCACGTTCCCTAAGATGCATCCATGTTTTACCCAAAACTGGCACTTTAAGGGATTTAAGGAGAGACGATATAAGCGACACCGCTCAAAGACTTGTCTAAGTGTTCGATCCAGGTCGAGTGGACACAGAGGTCGTCGACAAAGACTTCCAACTCCTTACAAAGCATGTCTTTAAATATGGTGCACATGAGGTGTTCGAAGGTGGCAGAGGAATTAGCCAACTCAAAGGGCATGACTATGTAAGCAAAGATGCCCCACTCAGTGGTGAAGGCAGTGTCCGTAGGATGCACTTGCACCTGGTTATACCCTGAGAAGCCATCCAAAAAATTGTAGGCTTCATTGCCTGCCATGTTGAGATATCGAGCTCCACTCGTGATATGCCAGGGTGACCATTGTGCATTTATGTCACCGACTTGTCAGTTGTAGATGCGGTTGGTACACCGCCCATGAATAATAGCTAGATGACAACTATCCTTATCTACTCTAGTTCGTGGCTCAGTTAGTATGCCACCCTAGTTAGTTGTCTTTGATTTGAGACCCATATATAGGGTTCTTCTATTTCTTTGTATGAGACTTCTTTTTGGCTTACACAACTAAGAAGAGGAAAACTGTTTTCAGCCTCCACCTTTGTGTGTATTCCCCCATTGTGCAAGCAAGAAAGCTACAAGTGAAACTCCTTCCTTCTCTCCCACAATCTTAACATGGTATCAGAGCCTTGTTTGTGGTAAGGAGCTCAAGAAAGCAAGCCAATCTCGCGATGTTCTGGTAAGAGGAGCAGTGTTGCTTTCATTTTCTATTTTGGGAGCAGATATTTCCAAGTAGCACAGCCAAAAATTGCAAGAGTGCATTGTCTCAGGTTGAGACGCCCTTCATGGTGAAGCAAGAGGGCAGTATATGCTACAGGTAAGGGCTTCAGCCCTTGGCGACCCTGTTTTTTTTATTTGACGCCATTTCGGGGCATGTTTTGGAGGCAGAAGTTTTCTGCATGCACTCAGGAAAAGGCCCAGTTTTATGCTGTGCAGCCACTATTCTACAAGTCAGTGAAAAGTTACTGTAGAAATTACATCGTATGCCTGTGCACAGAGACATTGGAAGTTACAGAATCATCCTTCTTGCCTGTTGATGCAAAATCGTCACTAGGAAGTGACTGTGTGGTTAAATACCACTTTCGTCAGTTTTGCAGATTTGCCCTTGTGAGGCTGAAGATGTGTTCTCTGCAGTGACATAATTTTTTGCAGTATTCTGTAATGACGTCTGATTCTCTTTCACAGATTGTAACTGAAAAGCTTGACAAGAACAACTTCCAAGCATGGAAGTTTAGAATGACGAATTTCCTTATGGGAAAATGATATTGGGAATTTGTTAAAGGAAATGAAGAAGAACCAGTTCTTCCTGATGTTCCCAATCAACAGCAAATGTAGGCATTCAAAGCATGGCATGAGAGAGCCAGGAAAGTTATGTACTGGTTGTCTATCAGTATTTTAGACTCTATGATTGTGCATATTCAGGATGCAAGTACGCCAAAGGAGGCATGGGATACTTTGTCAAAAATGTATAGCACAAATACGCAAGCCAGGAAAATGCAGCTCAAGCAAGAGTTGCATAATGTGCAAAGAGAAAGTATGAGCATCAATGACTACCACATGAAGGTGAAGAAGATTGCAGATGCACTTGCTTCCATTGGGTCGCCAGTGGAAGATGATGATTTAGTTTCTGTGACCTTGAATGGTCTAGGAAAGAATTATGCACAGTTTCGGACATCCATTTCAGTTCGTTGAAGATTTCCTGATTTTCAGGAGTTGATTGCTCTTCTAATTTCTGAGGAGCAGAGAAATGGTGGTGCATCTTCTTCAGGAGGAACTTCAAAAGAAATTGTCTTCTACTCAAATGCTGGAAGAGGTAGAGATAGAGGTAGAGGTAGAGGAGGCCGGTTTGGAGGCCGTGGTAGAAATCAAAATATGTAGGAAACTCAAGAAAACCAGTCCTATGGAGGAGGACGTGGTAACTCTAGAGGCAGGGGGAGCCAAAGAGGTCTTGATGGATGGCAAAGAGGCCAAAATGCAAACAACAATGTTGAATGCTACTACTGTGGTAAAATGGGTCATATGGCTAAAGACTGCTATAAAAAGCACAATGACATCATGAATGGGAAATTGTAACAAGGGAATTATGGATCTTCTAGTAGACAGGGTGATGACAGAAATGAGCATTTGTTTATGGTGCAGCACATGAACAATTCTGTGACAAGTGCAGAAGAAAGCAACGATGTGTGGTATGTTGACTCAGGTGCATCAAACCACATGATAGGTCATGTAGAATGGATGGAGGATGCAAGGAAAATGGAAAAACCAGGATTTGTGGAGACTGGTGATGATACTGCACATCCTATTGTGCAGATTGGAAAAATTCCTTTGTCTATACAGGATGGGAAAAAGAAATACCTGTTCGATGTATTTCATGTCCCGAATATCACCAAGAATCTGGTTTCTGTTGGTCAAATGGTTGAACAGGGCTTGCAGGTCAGATTTAATCCTCATGGATGCTTTGTTGAGGATATGAAAAATAAAGGTCGCTTGATAGCAAAAGGAAAGAAGAAGGGCGGAATGTTTACATTAGATGCAGACATGCCTGAATTGAGTGCAGCAATGTTTGCACATGGGACTAGTGTAGTTGCAGATATTGATATCTAGCATAAACGCATTGGTCATGTTAATGTACAGCAACTTAAATCAATGCAGGCCCAAAATATTGTTGCAAGATTACCTAAATTCAAGGTTGCAGAAATGCATAAGGTATGTGAAGCCTGTCAGTTTGGAAAACAGGCAAGCAAACCATTTCCTAGACATGTTCAAGAGAGTAAGAAGCCATTGGAATTAATCCACTATGATGTGTGGACTACTAAAGCTGCATCTCTTGGAGGCTGTCATTATTTTCTCACTTTTATTGATGACTATAGCAGAAAAGTTTGGGTGTATTTTATGAAAACGAAAAGTGAAGTTTTTGAGCATTTCAAAACTCTTAAACCTATGGTTGAAAAAGAAACAGGCCTGCAAATAAAATGCCTAAGGTCAAATGGAGGGGGAGAGTATCTTTCAAATGAGTTTGCAAGGTTCCTGCAGGAGCATGGCATAAAGCAGCAATATTCATGCAGTCATACCCCACAACAAAATGGAATTGCAGAAAGGAAAAACGGGCATATTGGAGAGGTATCTCGTGCCATGCTCAATGAAAAAGACCTATCAGATTTTTATTGGGCTGAGGCAATTGCTACAGCAATCTACATAATGAACAGGACTCCCACTGCAGCAATACATGGGATGACTCCAGAGGAGAGGTATACTGGTAGGAAACCAGATATTTCTCATTTGAAGATTTTTGGTTGCATTGCCTATGTTCATATGCCAGATGAGTTGAGATCCAAGTTGGATCCAAAAGCTGAGAAGTGCATCTTTATTGGTTACTCTCTACAGCAGAAAGGTTATAGATGTTATAACCCTTCTACTCGTAAGTTTACAGTGAGCAGAGATGTTGTTTTTTATGAGATGAGTAGCTAGTATAAACCAGTAAATGTGATTGATGATGTAGATGCACAAAACGGTAATGCTGCACAGAAATCACAGCAGTAGTCACAAAATATTAGTGGACCTGGAGCGTCCTCTAGCAGTGGTTCACATTCTTCGCCATGGACAGGCAGATTGAGATCAGGAGAATCTTCTCAAAGCAATGCAGATAGTGGTATTTAGGTATCACGAAAAGGAAAAGAGAAGATAGATCAGTCCATGTTTGATGTAAATGCAGGTCACTCTTATCTGGATGGTGAATCCAGTGGCTCGGAACAAAGCATTGATGATGAGTTGGGTATTCCTTCTATTGTTACACCTAGAGTAAGGAAGACCAGGGATGTTTTGAGAGCACCTGGGAGTGAACCTACTTTGCGCAGGTCTACCAGAGCTAGGTATCCTGTGGATAGGCTGAAATATGATGGATTTACAGCCATTCACTATGCATATATGGTCAAAGTGATATAGGAACCAGAACCCACTTCTTTTGAGCAAGCCATGGGAAAAGAAAAATGGGAGAAAGCCATGGATGAAGAAATGGATGCCTTGGAAGCAAATGCTACATGGGAGTTGGTATCCTTGCCTAGAGGTAAGAATGCAATTGGTTGTAAGTGGGTTTATAAGGTGAAGCACAATGCAGATGGTTCTGTGAACAGATACAAGGCAAGATTAGTAGTCAAGGGGTATGCACAAACATATGGCATTGACTATGAAGAAACATTCAGTCTGGTTGCAAGGATGGCAACCGTAAGAGCAGTCATTGCTATGGCTACATCAAAGGAATGGTCTTCACATCAGATGGATGTAAAGAATGCCTTCTTGCATGGTGATTTGCAAGAAGAGGTATATATGGAGCAGCCACCAGGTTATGTGCATGTTGTTCATCCTGAGTTTGTTTGCAGGTTGAATAAAGCATTGTATGGCTTGAAGCAAGCACCTAGAGCATGGTCTGACAAGATAGGACAGTATCTTGTCACTGTTGGCTTTCAGATTTCGAAGGCAGATTTCTCACTTTATGTGAGAAAAACAAAGAAATGTATTATGCTACTTGTCATTTATGTTGATGATTTGATTATGACAGGTGACAATGATGAAGATATCCTTCATGTGAAAATGCTATTGAAGCAAAAGTTTGAGATGAAGGATTTGGGAGAGCTGCGTTATTTCTTGGGTATTGAGGTGATTAGATCACCAAGTGGGATACAGCTCTTGCAAAGGTAGTATGGATTGGACATGCTGTCCAAATATGGGATGACAGGCTGTAAGCCTATTTCAGTTCCTTTGGAGCAGAATGTGAAGCTGAGCACAGATGCAGGTGAGCTTCTGGAAGACCCTACTATGTACAAACACATAGTAGGAAGTTTGATTTATATGACTATTATCATGCTAGATTTGAGCTATACTGTTGGATTGGTAAGTCAGTTTATGCAGGCTCCAAGGAAACCGTATTTGGATGCGGCTAGACGCATACTCAGGTATGTGAAGTCCACGTTGCAGTATGGACTATTTTATGAGACTCGGGTTCAGATACAGTTGCATGGATACACTGATGCTGATTGGGCTGGTAGTATTTCTAATAGACGATCTACCAGTGGATATGTGTTCTCTTTTGGGAGTGCTACAATCACTTGGAGCAGCAAGAAACAGCCTACAATTGCCTTGTCGAGCACAGAGGCCGAGTACAAGGGTGCAGCAATGGCTGCATGTGAGGTAGCTTGGTTGCATAAGCTACTTTATGATATGCATCAGCCTACAGATGGGCCAATTGTCATTTATTGTGACAACATGAGTAGTATACACTTGGCAAATAACCCAGTCTATCATGCTAGAACAAAGCACATTGAGGTGCATTATCACTATGTGCGGGAGAGGGTTTTACTAGGTCTTATTGATCTAGTTTATGTTAGCACAGAGGATCAGGTAGTTGACATATTTACAAAGGCATTGGGCGCAGAGAAGCTGCGTAAGTTCAGAGACCTACTTGGTGTGCAGGAATTGGGATTGAGCTCGAGGGGGAGTGTTGAGATATCGAGCTCCACTCGTGATATGCCAAGGTGACCGTTGTGCATTTATGTCACCGACTTGTCAGTTGTAGATGCAGTTGGTACACTGCCCATGAATAATAGCTAGATGACAGCTATCCTTATCTACTCTAGTTCGTGGCTCAATTAGTATGCCACCTTAGTTAGTTGTCTTTGGTTTGAGACCCATATATAGGGTTCTTCTATTTTTTGTATGAGACTTCTTTTTGGCTTACACAACTAAGAAGAGGAAAATTGTTTTCAGCCTCCACCTTTGTGTGTATTCCCCCATTGTGCAAGCAAGAAAGCTACAAGTGAAACTCCTTCCTTCTCTCCCACAATCTTGACATGCCACTCTCTCAAGCATGTGCTCGGTGTACGGCAATGGATAGTTGTCCCTCTTAGTAGCACCGTTTACCTTCTTGTAATTGATGCACACTCGGATTTTTCCGTTCTTCTTCATCACGATGACTATGGGCAATACCCAGTCTGTGTATTCAATTTCCGAATCCCACTCTCATCAACTTATCAATCTCCTCTTTGACAGCATGAGCGTGTTTTGGATTAATAAGGTACGGTCGTTGCTTGGCCAGCATTGTGTCTGACGTCATGGGTATGTTGTGAGTCATGACACCCGGATCTACCCCCTTAAGCTCTTCTAAGGACGAGGCGAGCACATCTATGTACTCTTGCAAGAGAGTGACAAGAATCATTTCTTCTCCCTTAGTCAAGTCATTGGCAATGAAGATTGGTCATGGTGTTTCCCCTTCCTGGGCTAGGTTCATCTCCTTGACCTTGGCTGGTCCCTTGATCGGTTCACTCATTTGCCCTTGACACATGGCACCTAATAGAACTACTCCCCTATCCCCTTTTTTGAATTTCGTAAATCGTTTAGGGAGGTCCTGTGGTTTTTGTTGTTCTTCCGTTCGTGTATCCCTGGGTTGTTTTGCCTTTTTCTGCCTTAATCGTCTGTGCCTCAGGTGGACGAGTAGGTCCCCCTTGGTGCGTCGACCGTTGGGCAGCCTAGGGATTTTTGGATCACTATCTGAACTAACCTCCGACTCAGATTCGAACTCCCCGTCCTCGCTAAAAGAGGTGGTTTCCCCTAATGGGCGCAATTCGGATGGCAACTCTATCCTAAGCACTGATGTCGTTCCTGGCTGGGCTAGGCCTGCTTGCTCAAGGTCTATGGCTCCTACGTGTTCCAACCAGGCACGATCACATTCCATGAACATGACTCCTCTCTCTATCCTGAAGATACTCTTTTTTTGTGGCTTGGAGTCTGCTTGTATTTGCTCTATTTCTTGTCCTTCAGTGTCGTATTCCATGGTATCTACCTCACCCTCACTTTCATCACTGAAGGATTGGCAGTCTTCATATTCGTCGTTAGAATCCTCTTTGTCATACTGCTCGTCGTCTCCTAGGGCTTGGTATATCTCTTGTCATTGGTCAGGAACTAGGGCCCAGTTATACATCAGGTTTAAGTCATGCACTTTGGTCCATTGCCACTTGGATTCATCTAAGAGATCCTAGAGTGGTTTGAAGTTTGCAGCTGGATTGCCATCTAGCTTGTCCGTTAAGTATTCCAATATCTCTTGGAGTTCCCTTTTGTTGGTTGTTGATAGGCTTAGGTTTCCCACGAAGGGTTCCTCCCATCATGCAGATTGGTATGGAGGGTGTGTCGTTAGACTTACCGATTGTTTTGATGGCTTACTCATATGCCTCATGATCTCAGAATGGCAGGTTGATTGTAGCAAGGATGTGCATCCAATCCCACTCATCCTCTAGGCATGGGATATACTTGGTCAAGGGCCCATAGGACTTCTTGACCTGGGTGTTACCCTTGAGCATAGCAGATATGGCATCTAAGTTGACTGGTGAGGTCTTCCAAGTATCCATCTCTATTCTCACGGCATCGATTCTATTGCCAAGGAAGATCAAGCCATTACCCCAATCTTCGATGACTCTAGCATTGACAATCTAGGGTCGGCCTAATAGGATATCGTAGTCCACTCTCTTCATGACTATAAAGTCCACAGAGAATTGGACACCTGCGATCTTCATTGGCCAATTCTTAAGCACCCCGAATGGCTTGACTCTCATACCGTTTGCTAATGTGACATTAAACCTAGCAGTTTCGACATGCGGGTTTCCCCAAGTCTGAAGCACCATGTGGCTAAGCACACTAACACCAACTCCCATGTCCACGATTCCCTTTCTCGTTGTATCGCCTAGGGCTAGAACTAGTAAGACTGCATGCATCTCGGAACCTTCCTAGAAGGCATTGATGTATAAGGATTTAGGCATAGAGTGCAGCGTCAAACTCGGTATTTGTGTCTCTACATCATGGTCATGAAGGTCTACCGTGACCTGCTCTCATGACCCTTCAACCCACTGCTTAAGATCTTGCCATAGGGTGGGATGCTGCCTAAGCAGATCTCCCAAGCTAAGTGTTATAGGGGTAGTCGCGAACATGGTCAAGAGATCATTGGATGCTTGTCTTTCTCCTAACCTGGATTGTCCTACTGGCCAATGGTCGTGACTAATCTGCGGCCATGTAGCATCAGGGCTTGGCCTTAGCAGCACCGCTTGTGGTGCAGTTGCTTCTCTCGACTTTGGTTAAGGAGGTGACATTGGCGTGCTTATGCTGGAGAGATCATCGATCTCGTCCTCTATGATGGGCTCAACGTCTTTTAGATGCTCTTGAGCCTCCTTCACCCATTCCTTCACTTTTTCTATGGCCTCTAACTGTTGCTTCGGATGCGGGTATTCCCCTACCTTAGCACTTTCCTTTTCGTCGTCTTAGGGGCTGAAATCTCTGCCTCTACATCATAGACCTTCTTTCTAGCAGTTAGAGTTGTAGCACTCTCCGTTTTTAGTGTAATTTTAGCTTCTGACCTCTTCTTCTTCCGCCTGCGACTTTTCTTCCCTATCGAAGCTGCGTCAAGGTTGCTAGGTCCTGGCAGTGATATGTCGGTCTACTTTGTTTGGGCACGGGTCATGACCCGCAATGGGATAGGTATAGCCTCCCCATCGAGGTTCTCGACACCAAAAAGCCCCAATGGGATAGATGGTATGTTGGTTGAGCTAGAAGATGGCTTTCGCTTTGGACAATGGACAAAGAGATGAGTGATTCCACACTCAGCACACCTTTGGTCAGCCTTGTCTCTGTTTTGATGCTCCCTTTTAGGGCAGCGTGATGAGACATGACTTGGATGACCACAAGTCCAACAGGTGATTGGATCCTATGTCTGCCCTCCTGGGCCTCTACCTCGTCCTCTTCCTAACGCCATCACCAGCATCGGGCGATAATCCATGAGGACAACGTCTCCCTCATTGTCATGCGAGACGTAAGAGCATATGTAAGTTTCTTCCTTATTTGGTTCTTCCATGTAGTGGACTAGAGCATTGCTCGGTGGATGGGTTATGTAAGGACCAGGTGGTCTGGGTATGCCAGTAGGGTTTATGTCCATCCTAGGAATAGTTGGCTTAATGTCATTAGGCGTAGGAAGGGCCAATGGGGCTCCCCTTCCAAAGAATGGCTGCGGCCTATTCGCTAGGTAAGGCTGGCCGTAGGGTTGCGAGTACTGAAGTCTTCTTGGTAATCTACAATGCACGACGTCATGACCAAACCTACCGCAGTTAGCACAAGGTCTTGACCTAGGGTCTTGACACTCGGCTGGCAAGTGGTTTTCGCCACAGTACACGCATTGGACGTGTGGATGCATTGGTCGTCTCAACATGTCTTGCAACTTGGCTAACTCCATATTTACATCAACCAAGTCTTAGTTCGTCTCGGTGGCCTTCCCCTTATCTTGGGATGATGGGACTGATCGCTCACTAGAGGTTGACGCTCTCTTTGAGCTTCACGAGTTGGTCTCTTCTAGGTTCGAGATCCAACTAGCTAGTGCATCTCACTGCAAGCTCCAATTGCCTTCCAAAGCCTTATATAATTCCTCACCTCGAATTCCGTTGATGAATACAGTCAAAACTTCTCTTTTAGTCGGTCACTCGCCCATAGGGATTCTCTTGAAGAGACTCCTCCTGTGGGTTACGTAGTCGTGAATGTCCTCCTTCTCTTTCTGCTTGACATTCATCAAGCGTACTAGCAGATTATCAGAGTATCCGGGCTCGAAAAATCTCTTAATGAAGAGATCCTTGAGGCCATTGAAGTTGGCTCATTCTGCGGCATCTAGGCTTGTATACCAAGTCCTTCCCTTGTCACCTAAGCAGAGCCCGAACGCTTGAGAGCATTGAGTTAGGTCGTTGAGGCCGTTGGCTTCGCAGACTTTCTTGAACTGCTCTACAAAGCTGTATGGATCATCGTGGGATTGGTGTTTGTCAAGTTTTTTGGCAACAATAGGGATTTTAGATAGGCTCTTTGAGCCTTGGTTTGCTCCTAATCCTGGGAGCAGCAATGTTGCTAGTGCCGCGGCACTTTGCTCTACTGCCATGTTATCTAGCACTCGCTTCATGAGAAGCTCACTCAATGTCAAGTCTCCTTCTAGGGCTCTCTCGTGATCTGTTCAGTTTCTACCTGCTAAGTTCAGCACTCTGATGTACCTCACGCAACTCCATGCATTGCCTTTGGCTCCTAGCCTGCTGGTCCCTATTGTATTCGACTATACTTTGCAAAGCCTTGTGGGCTAGTTTTCTATCTTCCTCTAAGTCTATGATGATAGCATCTACCTTCCTGCTGTAGTGCTTGTACCGGGCGTGTGCATCGTAGCTGCTGACCCTGCTAAATAGCCTTCCAGAAGATGTTCAAGTTGAGTTCCTCATTAGACCTATGGTCTGAGCCTCCTTCTGCCATAATCGTGTTGTTGTGCTCCACCAAGCTGTCGATCAGGTTGAGTAGATTTGTCAAATCCACGTCGTTGACGCCACCTGCTTGGTCCTACTTCGCATGTTGATGGCTTGTCTACGTCTTGGGTCCTCTCCTATTGGTGGGTTTCTTGAGTGGTTTACCTAAGTGAGTTCCTTCAGTTATTGAATACAATCCTCAATTTATGTTCACTCAGTGTGCGTGTCACTTCTCGTGCACTTTTGCTCAATCAGGCTTTCAATTTCCTTAAGTGCATTCAAGTGCAGAAATTCAAGGTGAGTGCAGCAAACAATCTCGAAGCGTCTTATGCACTCTCGCTTTGTTTCGGGCCTGATAGGCTTGTTGGTCAATTTTCTAGCCGCCCTGACGGGGTTCACGGTTTTTCTAATATGTTGCCTCATTTGTTTTTGGTAGGTTTTAAGTGCTCAGCACTTTGCGTCTAGGTCTCTAGGTCTTGCTGCTACCTACTTCAAGCTGCTAAGCAACTGTTTCCTATAATTTCGTCTATTCCGTGTGCCAAAATCAAGTCCTGAGCATCAGAAGGACTTTCGACAGTTTCTACTACTGAGCTCTAGCCGGGTCAGGTCAAATTTTTGAGAATTTGTGATGGGACCTGAAATGGGCCGGCACTGACTATAGCACTAGCCGGACCTCATGCTCATGACACACAAACACCCTCATGGCCTCGCAGACGAGGAGCGTCAATCTAATACTAAAGGGCAACCTGCCCTAAATCTTAATTCATGCGTTTATAGTTCATAGTCCAACATTTCCCTAAAACTCCTCAGAGGGAGAACCCTTATACATTGGCAATGCCATGATCACACACAGATAGGAGACACTCCACCGACTAATAGTCGGAGCCCCACTGCAGCTCTCCTACATCTCAAGGATTGGCCCTTTGATGTGCTGCTAAACATATAACACAAACGAACACAAACTCCTCTCTTTTATATTTCTCATATTTCCAAGAGATATACCATGCTTCCTCACTTCACAGTCCCTTAGGAAACTAACCCTCTACGCTACGGCAACAAGGGATAACCTCACACTCTCAATCGTGGGTCAAACTCCTAAGAAAACAATAGCTATGCAGTCCAGGAGATGTTCCTTCGATACCATGAACCATGCATAGTGCATAATGTGAATGGTTTAGTGCACAAACAATAGAAAATCAGCATTGTGCATCGTGCGCAACCAATCTTTTCATGATTTCCATGCTAATGTTTATGTGTTGAAACAAGGAGAGACACCAAGCCTTACGCTCATGCTGCCTTTTCCTTTATTTTAAAACAACGTCCTATAGCCATGATGCAACACATAAATCAAATTTAAGATTGTACTTTGACGCTCAAACTCCCCTCTCACCCTACCGTTTAATGTTTTGCAATCGTTGATAGGTGTAAGAGTCATATTATGTGTATTTCTTTGTAGAGAAAGCAATAGATACTGACAAAACATAGAAATGAGGGTAAACCAAGTCTAACATCATGCTCTACCTTCATTATACATTGCACAAACACTTATGTAATTTTTTGGAATTTTTCTTTTATCGTTTCCTAATTTTCTCCTATTTAAAACCCATTTTTCACCATTTTTTGGTATTTTTCCTCTATTATTTCCAATAAAAATAACTAGAAATTGAGATTCAATCATTAGGTTCTTTGAGAGCAAAATTTCAGGTTTTATTGATGTTATATCTCATGTTTCCCCTTTATTTTGCAAAAAAACCCCATTTTGCCTCTTAAACGTGTGTTTTACAGGTTTTATACCATTAATTTCAGCCATAACACTTATGATTTTTTGATTTTCTGAGCATAAACTGATCAAACTCATAACAAACAACAACATAATGCATAATCAGCCCATGGGAACAAATATTCATGAAGCAAATTGCATAAAACATCAATTCCCTTTGTAAAAATAAAATTACCGTTCTTTGCGGGTTGCGGGTTTTATTTGCCATATCTTGGGACTGATTTCCAGCCACCATTAATGCTCATGACAGTCCACAATCAGCAATCTTCATTCCTTTTGAACCATGGAGCAATCCGGTCTTCATTGGACAAGCATCCATCATCCATTCTTCTTCTTCTTCACCACATGAATCTGCCCTTAGAAGAGAGAGAGGGAGGAGAGAGAAAGACTAGATTTCCATCTCTTCATTCCCACAACCATTTCACGGGCGAAGACAAGTGGTAAGACCAATCAAGAGAGGGAAGATCAGCCCCATGATCTATTATATGGGTTGCTTCCAGCTTGCATACTCCATCTCCATCATGAGAGGGTGCAAAAAACAGTCGCCATGTTGCTCCACGTTTTTTCTTCATCCCTCATTCTCTCTCCACGTTTTTTGCTTCATAACGTGCATAAAATTTTAGAGGGGGGGTCCAAACTCAAAAGGCATGCCCAATTTTGGCCTCCCAAGTGTCCACCTTTTCATATCTTGACCATTTGGTGGCCATTTCCCAGTCCGGGCTCCAAATCGAGCTCTGAAAAATCCTGGGCATCTGGCTTAACATCCCGAATTGGCCGATAACTCTTGACAATCCACACAAAGTTCTGAAAAATTATCAAAAATCAACAAGTGTCGCTCGGGCACCTTTAAAGCACTTGACGCTTAAAATCGTCCCAGCTGGAGCGGTCGCCTTCGACGTTGAATATTTTTCCCTTGATATTCGTAATTTTTAGATATTTTTAAGTATTTCTCAGCATCAAAACTCCGCTCTCATTGGCGACCACGGGATAGGGTGACTCAGCCCGTCGAATCCCACAGTAGATCTGCACAAAACAACCAAAGGAAGCATCAAGCTGATATAAAATAGATACATATTAAAACACATCACAATGCTCACCCTACCCCCTGACAAAACCAAGGCATGACATCCACAAGGAGTAGGCCTAGCATAATCTGATAGAAGGTCTGAACCTCACTAACCAACTACTCCAACACGGCCAAACTAAAAAGAACTATCAAAGAGGTTGCCCTAAGTGGTGGTCTGAGCTACCTGCCTAACTAAGGACAACACAACTAGGAGCTCCTACTAGGCGAGGACTCCTATAGCCTGATCAAGAAGTATTTTTTGTCAGCACACTTCGTCTTTTAGGGTTGTTATTTTTCCATACTCAGGCATGTAAAAAGGAGGAGGCTGAGTGTAGTGACCCAAGCCCTCACAAGGCAACACTTAATCCTTTTTTACGCTCACTTTTATTTTTGCTCCAACCTTTCTTATTTTCTTCTTTTCCAGCAAGATGCCACCCCTAGGAAGACAAGGCATCGGCCGCGGGTTTGACTCGTCCCCAAGAACCTACCAATCCTTCCCTACGCAATGATCAATTGCTTACAAATTTTTCTTTCTTTTCTTTTCTATTTTTATAGGGGGTTAGAACCCCTTTTTACACACCTCTGTATATATTAATCGCCTTTAAGATATTCAAGGTTTTTTTTCATCATCATTATTTTCTTCTTCGGCAGGCTTCTCTTACTGCCTCACACCTAACAAGAACTCCTAGAATGGCTGCCTAGCAGGCTAGCAGAACAGGGTCACGAGGACTCCCTTCTAAAATAGGTCTTTTAATATCTGACAATGTCTTTACAGGAGGCAAGGATTACTCAGGCCTCCCTCAGACATACCCAACCTAAACCTGGGACTTCATGCCTTAGACGCCAGTCCCCAACAAGAAAGAAAAAACCCCTTACAAGCACATAGACACATATAGCATAAAAACACGGCACTCATAAAGGAGAGATACCACCTGGATAGGGCCACGAGAAGCTTTCGTGCAACAAAAGGCTCCTTCCAAGCTCTTCTTCCGAACCTGTCTAGCACAGAACTAAAACAAGAAACCATTAACCGTACTTGCACTAAATAGACAATCGGCCCTCTTGGCCTAATGAAATAAAACACTCCACTACAAAACTTGATCGGCCCTCTTGGCCTAACGAGATCTGGACGTAATATCCAAAGCAGCTAGCCTTCCTAGCTTAAAACTAGATAGGTCATTTTAGTCCATGTAATACTGATGTCCTTGGCATATACATCACACCCTATCAGACTAACCAAGGTGCCAAGGATAGCATATCATAGGTCGACTAACCCCATGCTACTCACGCAAGTTAGCTAAAAGCTTGATCTTGTATTTTTTGATCTTAGGTTTTTTTTTGTTTGTAGAGCTACAAGTCCAAGCCTTTCCACAAATACCCCATCAATAAGGTTGATCCCTTCTTGGGCACTATGAGCTGAATGAACGGCCTCCATGGGCTTGCATGTCCTACATTTATTGTCATCCAAATAAACTGGTTGTTCAAGCGGCTGAGTGGCTCCTTTTGCAAAAATAATCATAGCTTTGTACTCATTCAAATTCCCTTATTTGGGTTTTCACATAAATCAATGTTGCGACTCAAACTAAGTAGAGCTTCAAGCCTAGGCACATCACATGGGTGTATCCCAAGGCAGTGTATATTGTCAGATATATATCTAGTCTTATCCTCTTCAATAGAATATATCCAGATGGGATCCTTGGCCTTGCATCCGACATTCCTGCCACACTTTTGGAGATTTTGGGTCTCCAAACCCATCTCACATTTCCCTTAATATTCTTGCACTCCCTCAATTTGCTGCACTGGTCTAACGAACTCAATGCAAACTTATCCCTATGGCCAAATGGCCTCACATCCTTATGACCTTTGTGAAGCACAAGTGGACTTTTAGCACTTTGCATCCTCTTTACAAAAGATGTTTTTACTTGCTTACGTCCATACTGCAAAATTTTCCCCATAAGAACCATGCTTTCACTGAAGGGAACAACATCCACCCGGAAGCATGATTCCAATACCAAAGGTCTCTCAAGAGCCTTACTAGCAACAAAATTAGAACCACACACAGAATGCTTATCAACACTCACAGGCCCATTGGTTCTATCCATATTTCCATCACAACTACCTCTCGTGGAAGTGTTGCAAGCCCTAATGGGACTTACATGGCTTGCCACCTATTCACTGAGAGGCATGTCATTACTACTCATAGGATGGCCATTTTTTGCTTTGAGATTTTGGCCACCAAGGTTCCCCTCATAGGTTGTCTTGGTATCAAAAAGTGAGCTGTCTCCTTACAGAAATGATTGGAAGCTAGGATGCACTTGTACTGAGCGGGAAAAACTCCAAAAGTTTTCCCAGCATCTCTGAATATGACCCTCATAATCAATGGCATGCATTTTTGCTTCCCTTAACGACTTAGGATTTTGCAGTCCAACTTGGATTTGCATATTAATCTCTAAGCCATTCAGAAAGAGCTCACATAGCACATCACCTGGTAGTGCACTAGCTCTTCTTGGCCAAAGCCTAAGAGTACTATCAAAGGCTCTAGCATACTCTTTAACAGAAAGATAAGACTCCTGTCTAAACTGCATAAGCTGCCCTAAGACCTGAATCATAGAGAGTTGCTTTTTATACTCATCTAAAAATCTATCACAAGTCTCCTCAAATGATCTGATTGACCCTCTTGGGAGGCTCCAGTACCATTTCCTTGCCTCTCCCTTTAGGGTACTTGGGAATAAGAGCATCCGATGTATATCGTCGAACCCACTTGCAATGCAAGTTAGGTCATATTCTCTTAAGTGAATCATCGGATCCTCATTGGGCAACCCATAAAACACTGGGAGATCCCTATAAAGAGGAGGACATTTGGTTCTCCCCTTTGGGATCAAGACTGGGTCATTAAAATCTTTGTATTCCTCTTGACCTAATACCAGTGTGTTAGGGTCTTTAATCTCTTCCATTTCCACCTTTACTGGTGTGGAAGAGTCACTAATTCCATGAACTTCCCTTTCCGCCAACTCACAAAGTGGTTTAGGGTGTCCAACACAATGCAATAGGGAATCTATCCCATCATCTGCTAGTGGCGTTCTAGTAAGCCTATTCTCATCTACCACCACTTTGCTAGAACTTAGGATAGGTCCTAATGAAATCTTCCTTACTAACAATGGTTTTCCACACACATGGACATCATCCAATGCTTTATGGATCTTGGCAATCACACTATGGTACCCAACTGCGTCGGGCACTAGCATCAGATGTATCTTTAGATCATAATCATCATGTCCTCCTATGTGCATATTAACCATCATTGTCACAGTCTTTTCTATGACATTATCATCATGAATGATCATAGATGACTATGTCATATTAGCACTACTTTCACTTTCCCTTTTCTCTAATCTCCATGGGCTGTTAATCTTAGAGGTAGCTTCATGGGTGTTTTTCCATAGTGACCCAAACTCAAGCATGGTATCACTTTCAGGGCAAAGGGTAAAATAGTTAATCACCCGATGTGTCAAAGATCCCACTAGACTGTTCAAGTTAGACAAAGTATCCTTTGCGTGTTGGGGATTTCTTGGATTGACCGTCATACTGATGACCAAAGTTTTTATCAGACTAACTTGATATCCACCACTTCAAGGCAGCTATCGACCAATAGAATAAAGCTAACAGGTTCCTTATGAGACCAAGATTCGGAGACCATCACTTATTGGCAGCTCCCAGAAGACTCACCATTGATGGGACCTGAAATGGGTTGGCACTGGCTATAGCACTAGCCGGACTTCATGCTCATGACACACAAACACCCTCACGGCCTCGCGGACTAGGAGCGTCAATCTAATACTAAAGGACAACCTTCCCTAAAGCTTAATTCATGCGTTTATAGTTCATAGTCCAACGTTTCCCTAAAACTCCTCAGAGGGAGAACCCTTATACATTGGCAATGCCATGATCACACACACATAGGAGGCACTCCACTGACTAATAGTCGGAGCCCCATTGCAGCTCTCCTACATCTCAGGGATTGGCCCTTTGATGCACTGCTAAATATATAACACAAACGAACACAAACTTCTCTCTTTTATATTTCTTGTATTTTCAGGAGATATACCGTGCTTCCTCACTTCACAGTCCCTTAGGAAACTGACCCTCTACGCTACGGCAACAAGGGATAACCTCACACTCTCAATCATGGGTCAAACTCCTAAGAAAACAATTGCTATGCAATCCAAGAGATGTTCCTTTGATACCATGAACCATGCATAGTGCATAATGTGAATGGTTTAGTGCACAAACAATAGAAAATCAGCATTGTGCATCGTGCGCAACCAATCTTTTCATGATTTCCATGCTAACGTTTATGTATTGAAATGAGGAGAGACACCGAGCCTTACGCTCATGCTGCCTTTTTCTTTATTTTAAAATAACGTCCTATAGCCATGATGCAACACATAAATCAGATTTAAGATTGTACTTTGACGCTCAAACTCCCCTCTCACCCTACCGTTTAATGTTTTGCAATTGTTGATAGGTGTAAAAGTCATATTATGTGTATTTCTTTGTAGAGAAAGCAATAGATACGGACAAAACATAGAATTGAGGGTAAACCGAGGCTAACCTCTTGCTCTACCTTCATTATACATTGCACAAACACTTATGTAATTTTTTGGAATTTTTCTTTTATCGTTTCCTAATTTTCTCCCATTTAAAACCCATTTTTTTGTATTTTTCTCTATTATTTTCAATAAAAATAACTAGAAATTGAGATTCATTATGGGTTGTGGCCCTTAGGTTCTTTGAGAGAAAAATTTCAGGTTGTATTGATGTTATATCTCAGGTTTCCCCTTTATTTTGCAAGAAAAATCCCATTTTGCCTCTTAAACGCGTGTTTTATGGGTTTTATCCCTTTAATTTCAGCCACAACACTTATGATTTTCTGATTTTCTAAGCATAAACTGATCAAACTCATAGCAAACAACAACATAATGCATAATCAGCCCATGGGAACAAATATTCATGAAGCAAATTGCATAAAACATCAATTCCCTTTGTAAAAATAAAATTACCGTTCTTTGCGGGTTGTGGTTTTTATTTGCCATATTTTAGGACTGATTTCTAGCCACCATTAATGCTCATGATAGTCCACAATCAGCAATCTTCATTCCTCTTGAACCACGGAGCAATCCGGTCTTCATTCCGTCACCCATTCTTCTTCTTCTTCTTCACCACATGAATCTGCCCTTAGAAGAGAGGGAGGGAGGAGAGAGAAAAACTAGATTTCCATCTCTTCATTTTCATAGCCATTTCATAGGCGAAGACAAGCGATAAGACCAGCCAAGAGAGGGAAGATCAGCCCCATGATCTATTGTATGGGTTACTTTCAGCCTGCATACTCCATCTCCATCATGAGAGGGCGCAAAAAACGGCCGCCATGTTGCTCCACGTTTTTTCTTCATCCCTCATTCTCTCTCCACGTTTTTTGCTTCATAAGGTGCATAAAATTTTAGAGGGGGGGTCCAAACTCAAAAGGCATGCCCAATTTTGGCCTCCCAAGTGTCCACCTTTTCATATCTTGACCATTTGGTGGCCATTTCTCCGTCCGCGCTCCAAATCGAGCTCTGAAAAATCTTGGGCATCTGGCTTGACATCCCGCATTGGCTAGTAACTCTTGACAACTTGTACGGAAGTCTGAAAAATTATCAAAAATCAACAAGTGTCGCTCGAGCGCCTTTAAAGCACTTGACACTTAAAATCGTCCTAGCTGGAGCGGCCGCCTTCGATGTTGAATATTTTTCCCTTGATATTCGTAATTTTTAGCTATTTTTAAGCACTTCTCGGCATCAAAACTCTGCTCTCAATTTGATAAAAAATTACACTCGGTCTAGTTGGTTCGAATTATAGGGTTCGAGTGGATCACTCAGACGAGCCGAGGTACATGGGTCGAGGGCCGAATTCGTGACTCGGACAGGGTAAACTCAGACAGGCCGAGGCGCAGACTCGAACAAAGTCGCTCGGACAGGTTGGCTCGAATGGGCCAAATGGTCAATTCGGACGAGGTCACTCGGACGGGCCGAGGCACTTGGGCCGAGGGCTAAATATGACACGTGGCCGAGGGCCAAATCCTATCGCTCGGACGGTTTGGCTCGGATAGGCCGAGGGCTGAATTAGTCGATGGTCCGAATGGTCGACTCGGACGGGCTGAGTGGGCCGAGGGTCAATTAGGGTTTCAGGCCGAGTGGGCCGAACAAATGAGGGTCGAGAGCCGATTCTAGGACTCGGCCCAGAAGCGACTGCTCGGACAGGCCGAACACGGTGCGATGACGACAGCGAGAGGTCGATTTTGCTCAATTCTTGCGATTTAATCAATCATAGCAAGCATAAACCTCCAAATCCTATCTAGGGGGATAGGGGAAGGGATTCATATACCTGAATAGAGCGGTAGGCTTGTCGATGGTGCGATCAGATTGAATCGTGTGATGGCTCTCTCTCTCTCTCTCTCTCTCTCTCTCTCTCTCTCTCTCTCTCTCTCTCTCTCTCTCTCTCTCTCTCTCTCTCTCTCTCACTGAAATGGTCACAAATGAGTTCTCCCTTGGCCTCTTGGCTCTTATACCCCTTCTCAGGTATGGTGTTGATGCCCCCAATCACTCACTTGCCAATCTTAGGCATCACAAGCGAGCTTTTTACAAATTTTTACACAATTTTTGCCCTGTTTTGCAACAGTATACCCTACCCTTATCCGGTGCGATTTCCTAATCCTAATCTACACTAAATGCAACAAGAATTGAAAGCAAAAAACTGAAATAATTTCTTCATGTTTCCCAATCATCGAAAAAACAAAACATCCCAAAATACTTATTTGTTTTGAAGATCAAAAACACCCAAACTTCCTATCTCAAGCTCCGTTTTGGGGATGAATCCCTTCGATGCTCGATATGAGGCGCCCAAGTGCTCAAGCTTGAATCTGTTGGTCCTGGCAAAATGGAACAAAAATGTAGTGGGAGCTCACGCTCAACTGCCAAGACCCACGGACCCCTTATTTCTTCAAGCGTTTCAAGCGAGTTCTAATGGCTATCTCTCACCTAGCCAACGTGCAGTCGATCCTATGAGTGTAGTGAGCTTACCTTGATGTCAATACGAGTTGCCTCCTCTCTTGCACACCCCGGTAGCTCCACGATCCTAGATGCAAGCTCAAGCATCCTCAAGCCTCCTCCATCTCCAAGCTCCATCCTCCATAGCTACGTGCATGAGAAAAGAGAAGAGAAGAGAAGAAGATTAGAGAAGATGGTGAAGATCTTCACCCTCTTGATCCCTCACTCTCACACACTCACTCCCTCACACTTTCACACTCCCTCTCTCAAGAGCACACACAAGCAAGAAGATGAGGAGAAGAGAAGAAAAAGAGAGCTCTTGTTAGCCACACACCAAAGAATGAGCCCTCATTCACTTTTTGAACTTTATATATGCAAACCCTAAAACCCCATGGGTGCCCATCCCTTTTTACATGACCGGCCATTGTGGCAAGGTCCCTTTTTCTAATTCCCTCTTCTTGCTTCATGCCCTAAGCCTATACCCGTCTATTCTTTTACAAGTGGCACAGGAGGGAGCCTGGCGCTCTTTTACAAGAGTTTTTAGAGTTTTTGAGGCGCCTTTCATTTGTGAGAAATGCGGGATCTAGAGCATGGCAAAACCGGAAGCTATGGAGGATGAAATGAGAAGTGTGGACTCATGATGGAGAAGACAAGGACACTGTTTGTTACACAAGTGAATTAGGTTCCAAGATTGAGACTTGGACTCATAAACACAATCTTGTGTATGTGGACAATGACATTGACACTTCACTGAAAAGAAAAGAGTACTATCATTGCATTAAGAAAGGAAGCAAGTACAATGCTTTATAGGAAAGTAGGAAACTGCAGTAGGCACCATTGTGCATATGGGATAAGTTAGCCTACATATCCTTGACCCTGGGGCTCCATACAAAGAGGCTGTTTGAGTGTGATTGCTGATTCTCAACACCCCTCCTCAATCACAACTAGAAAAGGCACAAAGTGTGTAGAGGCTGTAATGAGAACCACCTGCAAAGTGTGGGCATACCACAGACATGGCAAAACACCAGAGGCTGTCACAAAAAAAAGGCTAAGTGTGGGTACCATAAACATGGTGGACATCCAGAGGCTGTAACAGGGGCCTCACAAAGTGTACATGGACTGTAATGCCAAGTTACATAAGGAGTTTACAAGGCTTATGGCAGGAAGCATTAGGGCAAGGAAGTACAAGGCTTTTAAAATAGTCTATCAGAATTATGAGAGTACAAAGACTGATGAGTCTTGTCCTTCCGATCCTGGTGGTCTTCATCTTCATCTTCTTCTTCCTTTGCTCCATTTTCTTCTTCTTCTTTGATTGCGACTAGATAGGCCTTTTGGGATCTCTTTCTTGCGTGGCAAAACTTCTCGGTGTGTCCGGTCCTTTTGCAGAAGTCACAGAAGAGCTGATCCTTCTTGCCTTTGTACCTGTTGCCAACATATAATGCATGCTCATCTCTAGAGGTACTTGGTTATTCTTTAGTTTTTAGCTTCTTTTCTTCTTCTAACAGTGATGCCTGGATATCAACAAGTTCAGGATTTGGCATGTTGATTAAAGTTGTTGATACATTATTATATTCAGGAGGCAAGCTCTTAAGTAGAACACCGATGCAAACATCTTCATCCATTTTAATGTTGATTCCTGCAAGTTGGGTTAGGAGTCCTTCCATGTAATTGAGATGTGTGGCAAGTGATGTGATGGACTTCATTTCAAGCCTGAAGAACTCAATTAGGAGACCATACTTTGATGATTTAGATTGTGCACCGAACAGGGTGTCAAGTCTTTTCCATGTATCCTGTGAGGTCTCACAGTTATCCACATGATGGATATAACTGTCGTCTAGCTCCAGTTTGATAATGGCATGTGCTTTGTCATCATTCTTTTGCCAAGTAGTTGCAAGGTCCGCGTCCCGAGGTTTCTTTTCTTTGCCATTTGTGATGGCCCAGAGACCCTTCTTCATCAGGATGATCTTGATGCGGGTTTGCCAAGTGTGGAACCCGACTCCTTTGAATCGAGTATTTGGAGAGTCTTTGCCCATGTTAGACTTACAGGAACAGTAGAAAATCAACTTCAGACTTATTAGATTTGAGCAACAGAAGAATTGGTTGAGAGACACAAGTGCTAAAAAACACTAACTAAGTGTCAATGAATACCAAATCTGCAAAAGTCTTTTACTCTTTTAAAATCCAAGTGATCTTCCCCTTCTTGATTTGATGCTGATACCTTCAGATCTGAGTGACAGTACTTTAATGAACTTCAGAGAGTATTGCTCAGTGATTAAAATCATTGTTGATAACTTCAGTGAGAGAAACAGTGAAAAATGTCAGAATTTTGAAGCTTTGGCTATGGTGGAATTAGGGTTTCTGAGACAGGGGCCTGGTTTTTTGCTGATTGCAGGAGCTATAGTGGATCATTTTCAAAAAAATTTATACGCCTAGGAAGCTGACTTCATGGGCTACCAAAGCCCTATCATAATCGTCAAGATTGTGGCATGTATGAAGCACGCAGACACGTCGAACAGAAGCAGGCGCAGTTCTGACAGGATTCCGCGATTTTCGCAATGCTGGAGCCAAGGCGCAGTAATGCAGTCGATTTTTGTGCCAGGATGAATCGCCTTGAGCAGAGGAACAACTCCCTAGAAGAAATCGTGGGCTGAAATGGCCTGGTTGAAGAGTTATGGAAGCTCCAAGTAAGGTAGGTCCTGTCTCGCTATGGCAGACACAGAGCAGAGATTGAGGATTTTCACAATGCTGAGCTCCAGATGGTCCAATGTCCTGGATTGATGTGATACAGGGAAGCTTTGTGAGTTGGGGAATACTTTTCTAGAAGGAAGCTCTAAGAGATTTGACCTGTGGAGTGAGATATAAGCAGCTCAATCTGACAGGGTGCTGCTGGCTATGGCTGCCATGGAAGCTTCAGTGAGAGTAGAGTTGGGAGATTAAGTCATGAGCTGATATTGAGCTAGAATGAGGTTGAAAGGAATCAAGAGAGGCTAGACAAGAAATGCCATGCCCAACTGGGCTCTGATACCATGTGAGAAATGCGGGATCTAGAGAATGGCAAAACCGGAAGCTATGGAGGATGAAATGAGAAGTGTGGACTCATGATGGAGAAGATAAGGACACTGTTTGTTACACAAGTGAATTAGGTTCCAAGATTGAGACTTGGACTCATAAACACAATCTTGTGTATGTGGACAATGACATTGACACTTCACTGAAAAGAAAAGAGTACTATCATTGCATTAAGAAAGAAAGCAAGTACAATGCTTTATAGGAAAGTAGGAAACTGCAGTAGGCACCATTGTGCATATGGGATAAGTTAGCCTGCATATCCTTGACCCTGGGGCTCCATACAAAGAGACTGTTTGAGTGTGATTGCTGATTCTCAACATCATTTAAAATTGTGCTTTTTGCCCCGGCTTATTTTGGAGGTCGCCTGCTTGTCTTTGCT
Source organism: Lygodium microphyllum (assembly GCF_053477565.2). NCBI lineage: Eukaryota > Viridiplantae > Streptophyta > Polypodiopsida > Schizaeales > Lygodiaceae > Lygodium > Lygodium microphyllum. Next base: position 18,997,744 of record NC_141163.1, read on the forward strand.
CTTTTTCCATGTTTTTTTTTGCTTTTTCCTTCTTTTTTCGCCATCTCAACTTGGGGTTAACAGTCTCCAATGGGAATAAGAGGCTGCCAAATTATGACAAATGCCAAGCAAAGATACACAATTAAAACCTCTGAGTATGAGTCAACCTATGTGGCTCTCCTACCTCGTTCAAAGTATTGGCCATTAGTCACAATGGACTATTAGAGGAACAAGTTATGGCCCACCCCTATTTAGATCAAATCCTAACCAAGTAAAAATTACACATCACTAGGAGGATGAACTCTAGTGATTTCCTAGCTGATGTCTTGACGTACATTACACACATAAGCTTTAGACCTCATGACATGGACCATCACACCCAATTTGAGTATAACCCAAAATTTTATGATTGGCTCATGACAAAATAAAGCAAAGCAAGCATGCACTTAATGCCCTTAACCCTTCAACTTCCAGTCCGATGAAGGATTTTCATTACTCCCAGGGGGAGGAGGTAAGGTGGAAAAGAATATATGAATTGAATCTTAAATTGAATTTTAAAAGTAAAAAGGATGGATAAAAGTCAGTTTGTACTTAATGAAAATTTTCATAAAATTATTGTTTGAAATATGTGGACTGCTTGAAGCAAAAATTTTCATTTTTTACTTGAGCATTTCACCTTTCCATAACATCTATATTCATGATCCCCTTATCTTTTTGCAAAAATTCATTTCAAGTGAACTATGATGAAAGTGAGAGAAGGGATGGAGCCAACAATGCAGAGCAGAGAGCTCACACACGTTTCTTCATCATCCATAACACATAAATAAAGAGAGTATTTACAACCTAAGGTCACAACATGACCATTCACACCAAAGATAGCTAAGCTAAACACTGACTTATTCAATGTCAGCATGCGTACAGCTAGATATGCTAAGTGTTGGATACAATCATACCAAAGATAGAGAAGTTGAGCTTGAAGTCTAACACTCCCTCTTAAGCACAAGACAACATCTGTACACTAAGCAATTGTCTGAAAACACTAAACTTATCTTTACCCAAAGACTTGGTAAAGATATCCGCAACCTATTCATCAGACTTCACATACATGAGATCAACTCTCCTTGCAAGAACCATCTCTTTGATGAAGTAGTAGTGTACCTCAATGTGTTTAGTCCTAGTATAGTATACCAAATTTGTAGCCAGGAGTACACTACTAAGATTTTCACATAGCAAAGTCACTGGAGCATCCTCTTGTATGTCCAAATCAGCCATAAGCTTGAGCAGCCATGCAACCTCACATGCTACCAATATAGCACCCATGTACTTAGTCTCAATACTTGACAAAGAAACTATAGGTTGCTTCTTGCTACTCTAACTGATCATTCCACTTCCCAAGCCAAAAGCATAGCCACTTGTAGATCTACGGTCATATGAGCATCCTACCCAATCTACATCCCTGTATCCAACCAGTTTCAATTATCTCTCACATAGAACATCCCATAATCTACAATGGACTTAACATATCTCATAATATGCCTAACAGCATCCAAATGTGGCTTTCTGGGCTTCTATATGAACTCACTTATGAGCCCTACAGCATAGCTCAAGTCAAGCCTAATGATGGTCAAGTAGATCAGACTTCCAACCACCTGCCTGTACATAGTCACATCCTTGATTTCCGCTCCAGTGCTCATGTCTAGCTTGACATTCTACTCAAGAGGTGTATCCAATGGTTTGCACTCAACCATGCCATACTTCTTTAGCATTTCCATGGCATAGTGCTTCTACATCAGCCATAAATCATTTTCAGCTTTAACCATCTCAATGCCTAAGAAATACTTCAAATCACCTAAGTCTTTTATGTTAAAATCTGATTTCAAAATTTCCATAACATGTTGTATGCCCAAGTCATCATCCCCATAGTAATTAAATCATCAACATATATGACCAGCATTAACAAGTCACTCTCAGTTTTTTTTGTAAATAGGTTTTGATCAGCCCTGCCAACAATAAATCCCAAGCTCTGCAAGTACTTATTGATCCTTTTATTCTAGGCTCTCAGAGCTTGCTTCAACCGATACAATAATTTTTTCAGCTTGCACACATAATGCTGAAAATCAGGGTGAGCATACCCTTCGGGCTAATCCATGTAGACATCCTCTGCAAGTCACCATTAAGAAAGGCATTCTTAACATCGATCTACTTCAATTTCAAGCCTTTAGCAGTAGCCAATGCAATCACTATGCATATGGTTGCCATCTTGGCAACATGATTGAATGTTTCCTTATAATCAAGTCCGTACTTTGGAGCATCAACCGGCCTGGCTTTGTACCTTTCAACACTACCATCCGACTTGCATTTGATCTGTAGACCAATTTGCAACCAATGATCTTTTTTCCCATAGGCACTGGCACAAGATCCCATGTTGCATTTTCAGCCAAGGCATCAATTTCCTCATCCATAGCTATGCACCAATGCTCATCTTTCACTGCTTTAGCATATATACTTGGTTCTTTAATCTCCATCACCTTTGTCATATAAGCATAGTGCTTCGCAGAGTAACCATTGTAAGTCAACCTGTCAATAGGGTACTTGACTCTTTGCGAGCATCTAAGCTATGGTGCACCTCTCGATTCCCCTCTCTCATGAGGTGGAATGTACCTATTGTGCCTCATGCCAGGTGTATAGATAGTCGGAATGCCAAGCTCATTGTCTAAACTACCAACAAAGTCATAGCCTGAAGTCATGATAGTAGGTGTCATCAAACCAAATGCATCCTCAAAGGCTTTTTTCTTCCCTTTGTTTTCCAATACATCATCTCTCCCCCTCATTGACATAATGTCGTCAGTGGATGGTGTTACAATCCTCCTCAATCTACCTATCCAAGGAGACACAAGAGAAGAAACATTTGTCACTGTAGGACCTGACAATGCAATACTCTACTGCAAATCAATTGTAGACACCTGTGTAGAAGGCATATCAGATGGCACTCAATAGGTGATGCATACCAAGAGGCCATCTCATAAAAAATCACATCCTTTTTCACAAATGTCTCATGTGTAGAGGGATCATAGCATTTGTATGCCTTCTTCTCTTGCAAATATCCAAGAAAGACACACTTGTGTGCTTTAGGATCCAGTTTCCTCCTTTTCTCATTAGGGATATGCACATAAGCTATGCAATCAAATACCTTCATGTGACTTACATCCGTCTTGTAGCCATACAGCCTGTGAAAAGGTGTCACATCATGAATACCTACAGTGGAGTCCTGTTAAGAATGTACATGGCTGTCATAATAGCCTCTGCCCAATATACAATGGCATACTCTTATCATTCATCATCGCACAAGGAGTTTCCATCAACGCCCTATTCTTACATTCAACCACTTCATTCTGCTGTGGAGTATAGCTGTAGGTAAGCTGCCTGCGTATGCCATTTTCAACCAAAAAAAATGTCAAAAGCATTTGATACATACTCACCACTACTATAGGTGAGTTGCCTGCGTATGCCATTTTCAACCAAAAAACTGTCAAAAGCATTTGACACATACTCACCACCGTTGTCTGATCTCAAGCAAGAGATATAGTAGCCAAACTCTTTCTCTACCTGCTTCTTAAACTACTGGAAAATAGGCAGCACTTCATCTTTTGCCTTTAGTATATACACCCAAGCATAGCAACTGTAATCATCAATAAATGTCACATAGTACCTGAAGCCTCCCATAGATGCATTATGGGTTAGACCCCAAACATTAAAGTGCACTAATTGCAATGGACATGTGCTCTACCTTACATGCTTAACAAATGGCAACCTAGACTACTTAGCATACTGCAGACATGACCAATGTTAGAATATGCAAACTTGGGTAAACCTGTAACAAGCTATTTTTTATGCATCCTTTGTAGCCTGTGCAAGTTAACATGCCCCACTCTCTTATGCCAAATTTCCAAATCTCTAACAGTGCTACTAGAACCATGGGCAAACATAGCTGAATTTAGCTCTAGCAAACTGGCATCAAGTGTAAACATTCTGCCATTCCTGTGACCGCGAGCAATCAACTTGCATCCATTGCCAAATTCTTCAATAAAGCACCCATCCTTATTGAACCTAACTTGCAAGTTCTACTTGGTCATCTAGCCCACAGACAATAAGTTATTCTTAATCGATGGGACATGCAGTACATCATGTAAGTGATTCTTCCTGCCATCATGAATCACAAGAGGCACTTTGCCTTTATACTTAATGCTATGTTGCATGTCATCACATGTGCATACATAGCCCTTTCTCTCAACCACCATGTTAGTGAATCAATCACCATGATGGGTCATGTGATTCAATGCCCCTGAATCGATGTACCATACTATATCATCAGTGGATTTTTTAGCAGCCCTATCTTTCACATATTGCATGGCAAATAGTCTATCTCCTAAAGCATCATCTGCCTGACTAGACGAAGCAAAGTGTCCATGCTCTTTGCCCTTCTAATTGCCATGCTTCTTCTAGTAGTCCTTTGCAATATGTCCATACTTTTACGTAGTAATGATAATCCTTATCCTTATTTGGATTGTCGGATGAGCACTGCTACTACCAAGAGCCTCTACTAGCAGATTTGAATCTCCCCCTACCTCTGAAGTTTCCACCTCCTCTTGCATTTGATCCCTGCTGGTTATTATTGCCATAGGATGCATTTTTTTGGCCTCCTTTGCTAGAACCATAGCCTCTATCATGGCTATCACGGCCGCATTGATTGGAATAAAAGACTGCATCCTTGCTTTTTGTACTGCTAGAGCCTATACCCAAGCCACGTTTAATCTCCTCGTGGATAAGCAATGCAATTAGCTCATTGAAATCCAGCATTTAAACCTGCACAAACACAAAAGTATCAAAAGACTTATACTCTGGACCCAAGACATTCAAAGTCACAGCAACCATGTCTTCATCTTCAACTTGAGTACCAATAGATGCCAGCTGATCCACAATGGTCTTGATCTCTGTCACATAGTCATGTATGAACTTGTCCTTTCTCTCCGTGTTGTTAAATTTTTTCTTTAACTGTATCTTCCTGACACTTATAGTGGTTCCATAGTACCTAATCAAAATGTCCCATGCATCCTTAGGAAAGCTGCAATTCATTATATGTATTACCATGGCATCTAATATACATAGGGACAGCCTATGCAAAACCCTGTGTGCTCTCTTTGTCCATGCTCGATGAGCTCGCAGCTGTCTTTTGTCGGATGCCCATCACCTATAGGTAGCTTAGGCTCAGTCGCCTCAAATCCGATCACTAGCTCCCAATAGCCTTTCCCTATCAAAAAGTTCTCCATGCAGAACTTCCATATGGCATAATTTTTTGTTGTCCAGCTTTCCCCCCACAATCTGGGTAATATTGTCTATCCTCTCAGCATTTTCCATAATGTAAACGTTCCCTAAATACGTGCAAACCAAATCTTTTTAATAGTTCAGTTTCAACTTGCAATTGTTTATGACAATTTTCAGCACACTCTCTACTCAGACAAGTAGTGTTTCAGTCCAAAAGCAATGGTACATTCACCTCCTATCAGTTGGCAATCACTTAGATATTGTAGCCTGCATATATAGACTGCATTCACTACATAACTAGCGTGTAATCAAGTAGATTATTCATGTATAGACAAGAAATCTATAAGCATCAAATGACAGTGACTAGTACCTTCTCTTCCAACCAAATAATAGATTGTATGTGCCTCAAACAGTCCCACGACATCTCAGACAGTTGCTATTATATGTAGGTATCCATACATGTCCAACTGGGCACACTACAGTGCATGTATATCATGTATGAAAGCTAGATATCCTTCCAAATAATAGAAAAATTCAATACCCTACTATAACTAGTAGTACATTAGTCCAAAATTTGTGCATTTAATGCTCACAGTATCTTCCAACACACCTATAGCCCCAATGGCATGACTCAAGCCTTAGGGGTACAAGTGAATGTCAAAACGCTTTAACCTTTAAGTGATAACTATTATACATTCAATTTCAAATTTCATCCTATAATTTTTATATCTTTAAATTAATTCTAGAATTGAAGTTTTAATCCCTTTTGGTCATGTCCAGGTGTACATGGGTGTTGCAAGACATTTACCAAGCATTCTTGATGATCATATGCATCATTCCAAAGGCATTTGTGGACCAAACAGTGCCCTATATAGTGTTGGAAACTTCTCGATAGATTTTAGCCTATTATTCCCTTAAAAATCTGAGCATTTGACACTCCAAACCCAAGCTCAAAAGCATGAGAGGTAACACTTGCACCTTGCCAAGTATGCCTATGCTTCAAAAGAGTTCTTTCTACATGTCAGATAGCTTCCAAACTTCAAGAGTATGTTTTCCTAAAAGTTTAGCAATAGGTCTATCCCTATTTTCAGATTTGTATATAACCATGTAGCTCACAAATGAGCTCAAGACAAAGCATCAATATCATGGATTTTTGCATACCCCCCTTGACAAAGTGATTCATCAAGTAGAAGAGCACTATCCACCCTTCCTATGCCTTGGGTTAGACCACTAGCAGAGTGTAGGTAGCAGTTAGGCTCAAATACGTGATCTGTCTAAAGATATTTTTACCTCAAACATGCTAGTTGTGAAGATTAGCATCCATTTTACCATGCTCAAACAAGCTTCTCCAAGCTTTACATAGAATTGCTCCTCCTTCATGAGCAATAGAGTGTACCATTGGATGACTTAAGCTATCCAATCCTTCCCATAAAAAAACAGGCACAAAAATTCTAGCTCCACATATGTATTCAACTGCTCATGCTGAGCATGGATGACATCATACATAGGCTCTAATACATGTTCTTGATCCCTTGAGCAACCCCCAACAAGCTTTGACAGTTCTAGAGACTCAAATTGAAATGCATACATTTCACATGAGATAAATGGCATCCTGCTTCTTCAAGAGACATACTTTGTCTTCAAGCTTCAGGGTCTTCTCCACCAATGCCATCCTCTAGAGATCCCATTCATGGCTCTGATACCATGATGAAAATGAGAGAAGGGTTGGAGCCAATAGTGTAGAGCAAAGAGCTCACACACGTTTCTTCATTATCCATAACACGTAACTAAAGAGAGTACTTACAACTTAAGGTCACAACATGACCATTCACACTAAAGATAGCTAAGCTAAACACTAACTTATTCAATGTCAGCATGTGTACAGCTGGACATGCTAAGTGTCGAGTACATTCATACCAAAGATAGAGAAGTCGAGCTTGAAGTCTAACAAAAGAGCTGTTGCATCATGTCAAGGATCCGAGATGGTAGGGCATGACAAAGGCAATAAGCTTCCATTCATGGAAGAAGAGCAGGCCAAATACAACCTAACGCCAAAAATAAGGGCCTTTAATCAGCTTAGGTTCAAAAGCATGTAGAACTTAGAAGACATGGTGATGGAAGAGAAAGTAGTTAAATAGATTGTCAACTAATGTAATATTAGTAAATATATGGAGAAGGTCGGCCAAGCTATAGCAATTGCACAAAGTTATTGTGAACTTTTGATGCTAATAGGAAGCATAGCACCATGATACAAGGAGAAGAGACTCGTAGAGTAGAAGTTAAGTTGAGTCTCAAAATGAATGAAAGATCTCTAGGGCTGGTTAGCAAGCCCAAGAGGCAGCCCAAGAGAGATGATTACAACATGATAGGGATGGAAAAGGCCCAAGTATACACAAATGATGGAATCAACTTTGTTGACATTCCTAATCCCAACATCAGGTTGTAGGCAAAGACAATCCATGATCGATTCTCCTTTCAAAGGTACAATGCCTTGATGAGGAGGATTAGAGTGGCACTGCTTGAGAGCCTCATGGCCTCATGGAAGTTACTATATATATATCCTCTACATCATGTGTCTTTAAGGAATATTTATAGATATCCTTATTTGTGAGTTTTTCATGAATAAAACATAACCCTTTTCTACTAAATCTATAAATAACCCCTTTATATTACACCCTTCTATATGAAAAGAATGTATAAAATGGTATTTTAAAAATATCTTATTTTGAATTCATGTGATAGACACATATATTCATGAGTAACTTACTGAGCACATGGCTAAGTTTCTAGATGAAATCACTTGGAATGGCTATGTGTATGAGACTATTAAATATTTAGCAAAATCACTAGCCACATGATCTAGATTAGCATGTGGGGAGTCTTGGGCTTCCACAACAAAGACAGCAAGGAAGAAGCCAATAGCCAAGGCCTCCAATATAGGTTTTGGAGCTATGCTCACCACCATCATCTAGGAGGCCATTGGAGACTTAGAAAGACAAGAAGCAGTGGAAGACACCCCTTAGCGATCTTCAGCCATGAATCGCCTATGCAGTCACCCATAAAGATGAGCACCCCAGTCTCTTTCTCCACTGGAAACTTGGAGGATGAAGACATTGTAACACTACAGAAGGAAGAAGGGGAGCAAGCCACAAAAAAGAAGAAAGTTCTACTACAAGCCCAATAGCAACAAGAGGCTTCAAGTTAGAAAACTATTAGTGGGGAACGGAAGAAGGGCCTGATTTTGAGCAACTTGATGACACCAAGGTGAACAGAGCCCACCCCCTCCCCCATCAACAAAAGCAAAAGGCCAAAAAGTAGATCATGCCACTGCAAAAAGAAGGATCAAGGCCAAAAGGAAATGCAAGCCATTGGCCAAACTCACAAGGAGGAAGCTTAATTCCAGACACAAGATGTGCTTGATGTCCAGATACTACAAATTGGGGAACAATTGTCTATCGATTGGGCACAAGAATTGAACCATTGGGAGCATTGAAAAAAACAGATGTAGGGAAATTAAATTTGAATTCTTCTACCCTTCTGTCCGTAAATCTAGTACTACCCCCACAAGTGGTTGAAGGACCCATCCAGCTCTCAAAGAGGCTAGGAAAGTGATGGCTAGATGAAAGGGTTAAAAATTCCACATTATGGAGAATAGAGCCTACAAAATATTGGGAGGATAAAGTCATGAAAGATCCAAGAAAAGTCAAAGGCTACAAATCCCAACCTTACCCGAGGTGCCATGGTGTGGATTTTGACTAGGAAAAGCATGGTAGGTATGACTTCCCTTTGATCTACAACATGAATGCCAAAAACCTTGAAGAATGCCTAACCTTTGGGGCACAAGACCTCTGTGTCAAGAATCATGTGGTGGGGGGACTTGCTTGGAGCTGCTACGCCAAACACACACTGTATACACAAGAGGAAGCTCACTCAAGAACACAAGAAGAGAGATGGAGGCCAAAAAACGTTTTCTTGTTGATTAGCATGAAAAAATAGATTCCTAGCTAACTGTATGCTACTCATGTTGTCACAATGAATGACAACAACTGGACCATCTCCCTGCACATTCAAATCACCTATAACTTTTACAACCATACCACCTCACATGCTACCATAGCAATACCTCTATACTCAGCCTCCATACTCGATAAAGCAACTGTCATGCTACTAGCCCAATCTGCATCTGTGTATCCAAAAACTTGTATATCCTACCTGCCTCATAACAAAGTAAATAATGTAAAGTGAACTTCACATATCTCAATATACGTCTAACTACATCCAAATGAGGCTTCCTAGGCATCTGTATGAATAGACTGACAAGGGCAACATCATAGCTCAAGTCTGGCCTTGTGATAGTCATGTAAATCAAACTCCCTACCATCCTCCTGAACATAGTAGGGTCTTCTATCTCATCCCCAACGTTGGCACTCAACTTCACATTTTGCTCCAATGGTACTGAAAGAGGCTTACATGCTATTATACCATACTTGGATAACATATCCAAGCCATACTGCTTTTGTGATAGCCATATACCATCATCACATCTGATCACCTCAATACCAAGAAAGTATCTCAACTCACCCAAATCCTTCATCTCAAACTTCTTCTTCAAGAAGTCCATAACTTCAGCAATCCCATTGTCACTGTCACCTGTACTAATCAAGTCATCCACATAGATAACTATGATGACCAAACCTGCATTTTCCTTTCTCACATAAAGTGAGTGATTAGCATTAGAAATACAAAATCCAATATTGACAGAGATATTCTCCAATCTTGTCAGACCATGCTCTAGGTGCTTGCTTCAACCCATAGAGTGCATTCTTTAACCTGCACACATATGTGGGATGCTCTAAATCCTCAAAATCTACTTGCTGCTCCATATACACTTATTCTTGCAATTCACCATGTAAGAAGGCATTCTTAAAATCCATTTGCTACAAAATCCAACCTTTGGCTGCTCCCAAGGCAATCACACACCTAACAGTTGCCATCCTAGTTGGATTGAATGTCTCTTCATAATCTATGCCATATGTTTGAGCATAGCCTTTTGGAACCAGCCTAGCCTTATACTTGCTAACTGAACCATCTACATTATGCTTGACTTTGTAAACCCACTTATAGCCAATGGATTTCTTACCCTTAGGCAAGGGTACCAAATCCCAAGTCTTATTGGCTTCCAATGCAGCCATCTCCTCATCCATTCCTGCATCCTAATGAGCAGGACCAACAACATCCTCAAAACAAGTAGGCTCAACATCCTCAACTAGTTTCACCATATAAGCATAATGGTGAGCTGCATAACCTTCAAAGCCAAATCTTTTAACATGGTATTTGACCCTACTAGACCTATGTATCACTAGATCACTCAATGGAGCCTTTACATTACTACGAGCTCTCTGTATGCCTAGTGTCTTGATTGAAGGAATACCAAGCTCGTCATCCAAACTCTCTAAACTACTAGAATCTCCATCAAATCCCAAATGACTAGTATATGCATCATTACCATCTAGCACTTTCTTCTTTCCTTTGTCTTTGCCTACAACACTTATAGGTCCACCTGAAGATGTGGGGCTATTCCTTAGTCTCCTAGACCAAGGGCTCACTATAGGTGTAGTATCAGATGATGTTTCTAGTCCACTAAGACTCCGTGATTCTTGCTTTTCTTTTTGCACATAGCTATCATGATCATTATCATCATCTAATATATCACTAGCAAGTGCATACCAACTGTTCATCTCATAAAAAATAACATCCCTACTCACTTTGAACTCACCTGTGACAAGGTTACAACAATGATACCCTTTCTTCCCTAAAGAGTATCCAATAAAAATGTAATTTTCAGCCTTTGGATCAAGCTTCTTCTATAGCTCATCTGGCACATGAACATATGCAACACATCCAAATACCTTCAAGTGTGATACATCAGGCTTCTTGCCAGTAAAGCATTATTCAAGAGTCATCCCATGAACTATAGCTGTGGGGATTCTATTCATAATATAGATAGCAGTATGGACAACTTCAGACCAAAAATGTTTTGGCATATTCTTTTCAGCCATTATCGCCCATGCAACTTCTGCAATATACCTATTTTTCTTTCTACAACCCCATTTTGCTGTGGGTATACCTACAAGTAAATTGCCTTTTTATCTCATTTGTCCTGAAGAAGCCACTAAACTCATTAGAGAGGTACTCTCACCCTCCATCTAATCTCAAGCACTTCACTTTCAAGCATGTTTCTGTTTCAACATCTACCTTGAAAGATTTGAAGTGCTCAAATACATGACCCTTTTCTTTCATGAAATATACCCGTAGCTTCCTTGAACAGTCATCAATAAATGTGACAAAGTATTTGCTACCACCAAGAGAAACAATTTTGTGTAGATCCCCAAACATCTGTATGCACTACATCAAGTATATTTCTGCTCACTTCTTTGTCATGCAAGAAGGGTTTTCTTGCCTGCTTACCAATGTAACATTTCCCGTGTTATCTCCCCCATAGGAACACCCCCCCTTTTTTTATTTCAAAAAAAATCATCAATTCAAATTTTTTAAACTCCCTCTCTCTCCCCGTTGACAACACGTCGAGGAGAGAGAGAGAGAGTGGTAGTGAAGGGGGGCATGTAGCCCCCTAGGTGGGAGGGGTGGCCTTGCCACCCACCTCGGCCCCTCCCCTCCATCGGCTACATAGAGAGACTACGCCCCCCCTTCCCTACGTCGCCACCTCTATGGCAGCTACTGCACGGGCCCCTGGGCCATCGAGTCTTCAAACCCCCCCCCTCCGATTTGCCGCAACAACGCCCCATGGGGCCTATGCTTCAAGTCACCCCCTGTTTGCCAGTCACTGCAGGTCCCTCCCTGGGCCCTCCGAACAAAGCCACCTCCCCCCTGATTGCCATCCAGCTGCAGGCCGTGAGGAGAGAAGGAGAAGGAGAGACAAGAAGGAGTGGGAGAGAGAAGAGAAGAAGAGGAAGAGAAGGGGAAGGAGAGAAGGAGGAGGGAAGAGGAAGGAGAGGGAGAGAGAAGAGAAGAAGAGGGAGAGAAGGAGAAGGAGAAGGAGGAGAGAAAAGGAGTGGGAGAGAGAAGAGAAGAAGAGGGAGAGAAGGGGAAGGAGAGAAGGAGAAGGAGAGAAGAAGAAGGAATGGGAGGGAGAAGAGAAGAAAAGGGAGAGAAGGAGAAGGAGGGAAGAGAAGGAGAGAGAGAAATAGAAGGAGAAAAAAAAGGGTTAGAAGAGAGTAGAGGAGAAGGAGAAGGAGAAGGAGAGAGGTAGAAGAAGAGGAAGAAGAGGTAGAAGGAGAGAGGAGAGAAGTAGTAGTAGTAGAAGAAGAAGAAGAAGGAGAGGTAGAAGGAGAGGTAGAAGGAGAGGAGAAGAGAAGAAGAGAAAGAGAGGGAAGGAGAAGAAGGAGAAGAAGGAGAAACGAAGTGGGAGAGGGAGAAGGAGAAGAAGAGAAGGAGAGAGAGAGAGAGAGAGTAGGAGAATAAGAGAGAAGGATAAGAAGAGAAGGAGAGAGAGAGGGAGTAGGAGAATAAGAGAAAAGAAGAAGAAGAGGAAGAGGAGAGGAAGAGAAGAAGGAGAAGGGGAGGAAAAGAAGAAGAAGAGAGAGAGGAGGAGAAAGAAGGAGAGGGAGTGAGAGTTGGTGAGTAACTTCAAGGAGCCACACTCAAACCACCCCCTCAGCGAAGGACCCCATCCAGCGATCTTTCCTACCCGAACCTGTCGTCTCAAAAAGCATTAAGGTCCGAATTGTCCAATCTCCGCGAGGCGAATGGCTCCCAAGAAGAAAGTCGTGGAAAGCGTAAGCACCAAAGCTACCAGTAATGCTGGAGAGGCGAGTGGAGCGACCAATGCAACAAACACAAATCAAACATAGGTTCTAAGCTTTAAAATTAATTATGTATTATTTCTCATGGAAGAGATGAAAGGGTTGGTGACATGCATGGAACAAGAACGAGTCTTAGGGTTTTTGTTTACTCTAAGCACTAAGTTGCATGTGTTTCCTCCATTTCTCTTAGTGGGGTTCCATGCAGAATTTTTCCAATCAACCTTATCCATCATGCACATGGTGTGCTTAGTAAAGTTGAATGTCCTAAACAACCTTTATCTCTCATCATTCTTGGCAACGAGTACTTATTCCTAATGCACCGGATCACATGTGACTTGCATATATGAAAGTCTAGGGTTTTGTCCAATGGTGCAAATGTATCTCATGAATAGAAACTAACATTTCATGTGTTTCTTTTAACCATGATTGCAAAACGTGAATTCTAAATGACTATTCATGCACTCAACTGTTTAAAAAGCTATTATTTTATGTGAAGTAAGGCAATAACCTTATCATTTTATATGTATAAAATCTATCATTTCATGCATATAATCTTATGGAAATTCCATACTCTATCGTTTCATGCATGCAACTTAGTTCTTAGAGTAAACAAAAACCCTAAGAATTGTTCTTGTTCCATGCACGTCACCAACCCTTTCATCTCTTCCACGAGAAATAATACCTAATTCATTTTAAAGCTTAGAACCTGGGTTTGATTAGTGTTTGTTGGGTTGGTCGCTCCACTCGCATCTCCAGCATTCTGATAGCTTTGGCAGCTGTGCTTTCCACAACTTTCTTCTTGGGAGCCATTTGCCTCGTGGAGATTGGACAGTCACTGGGGGATGGGGTCCTTTGCCGAGGGGGTGGTTTGAGTGTGGATCCTTGAAGTTACTCACCGACTCTCACTCCCTCTCCTTCTTTCTCCCTCTCTCTCTCTCTTCTTCTTCTTTTTCTCCCCTTCTCCTTCTTCTCTTCCTCTCCTCTTCTTCTTCTTCTTCTTTTCTCTTGTTCTCCTACTCTCTCTCTCTCTCTTTCTCTTCTTCTCCTTCTCTCTTATTCTCCTACTCTCTCTATCTCTCCTCCTCTCTCTCCCACTTCTTTTCTCCTTCTTCTCCTTCCCTCTCTTTCTCTTCTTCTTCTCTTCTCCTCTCCTTCTACCTCTCCTTCTTCTTCTACTACTTCTCTCCTCTCTCCTTCTGCCTCTTCTTCTACCTCTCTCCTTCTCCTTCTTCTTCTCCTCTCCTCTCTTCTAACCCTTTTTTTTCTCCTTCTTCTACTTCTCTCTCTCCTTCTCTTCCCTCCTTCTCCTTCTCTCCCTCTTCTTCTCTTCTCTCTCCCACTCCTTATTCTTCTCTCCTTCTCCTTCTCTCCTTCCCCTTCTCTCCCTCTTCTTCTCTTCTCTCTCCCACTCCTTCTTTTCTCTCCTTCTCCTTATCTCCCCCTTCTTCTCTTCTCCCTCCCTCTCCTTCCTCTTCTCTCCTTCTCCTTCTCTTCTTCCCCTTCTCTCCCTCTTCTTCTCTTCTCTCTCCCACTCCTTCTTGTCTCTCCTTCTCCTTATCTCCTCACGGCCCGCAGCTGGATGGAAATCAGGGGGGAAGTGGCTTTGTTTGGAGAGCCAGGGAGGGACTTGCAACGCTGGCAAATGGGGGGGGGGGGGGGGGAAGGGACTTGAAGTGTAGGCTCCAAGGTGCGTTGTTGTGCAGATCGAAGGGGGGGTTGGATGGCCCAGGGGCCCGTGCAGTAGCTGCCGCCGAGGGAGGGGAGGGGCCTCCCCTTATAGAGGGGGGGAGGAGGTGGGTGGCATGGCCACCCCTCCCACCTAGGGGGTTGCATGCCCCCCATCACTACCACTCCCTCTCTCTCTCTCTCCTCTATGTGCTGTCAGTGGGGAGAGAGAGGAGGGGTTAAAATTTTTTGAACTGAT